>NW_023405420.1:0-320926 GCF_013141755.1 Anopheles stephensi | reverse complement strand
CGGGCCCATGACCCGACGCTTGCAGAGGACGAACGCATGTTCTACGAAGAGGAACTGAGAGCGATGGAGAAGAATGAACCGTGGCCTCGTGGAGCTGAACCCGAATGCATTCAGCTTGACGGAACGACACACGCCTTCAATTTGCTTCATGTCTTAATTATGACGTTGGCAGACTTTTTGGCTGGATCGGTGGCATACTGTTACCGGATGAGGGATAAATCGAGCCTCTCGTTCTGTTCGTTAACGTTCGTCTGATCTATCGGTCGTAGGTTGGCAGGAATGTAATCCTTTTGTATCATTAAATAATTTGTTTAACTTTGATTGGTAAGAAACCGTTTGCTTTCTATGCATTAACAAAGCCGTGGGTGAATAGGTTCGAGATTGCGTTACCCTATTGCACTGTGGGAAATTATGATGATGGTGCGTTTTTATGTACTCGTTGTCATAAAATGATCCTTCCTTTGGAATTATCATTGTGAAAATATTTTATATTCTTTATATATTCTTTGAACAAATTTTCTTCCCGATTTTTGTGTATTCAATTAAATTTCAACAATGATTATCCCAATAATGAATTTAAAAATAAATGAAGTGCAAAATTTTGTTGAGTGTTTCTAGGGCTGACTGTAACACCTGACCCCACAATATTGTGAATTGTGAATAATGAATAAAAATAGAGTTGTCTGTTTCAAAAGACTCACTCTCATTATTTAAGGTTCAATCTCACCAAAAGCTCAATGTGCGTTACTTCAAGGACCCAATTCATTCCTAACGGCCTGCTGCAATATTCGTTCGAGCATAATTATAGGCTGGCTACTGTTTCCTGCCTAAGCGTTCTATCGATCTGCCATTTGTTTACTGTGACGTCTATCAACATAACAAGCAAACTAAATCAAAATGAGCTAATGTGTGTGTTTACTACTGAATCAATAAGCTTTGCAGTGATTATTCATCGTTGGAGCAATAACTGGCCTTGGTTGATTTGTCCTCTTTTCCCACAATTTCTTTGTTGTCTTTCGATTAGTCAGCAGGAAATTTTTCTTGAAACTCTCGTGGAAATTGCTTCAGTTAATATTTCGTCTTTTTCAACATTCAGCACGTTAAAGAAAATCGTATCCCAACCGTAACACATGCTCCCGAGACACCGAACTGTATTCCTCGAGGCATCGCCAGCTGTGACGACCACGGATAACGCGTCTCCCATATCTGATGACACGCCTCACAAATGCTAAGGTGCCACCCTCCCGATGGGGATCCTCCCGAGAGAAAACGGTACCGGCAATCAATCGATCGATCTGCCTTTTGCGGTAGGCAACGAAGAAGAATGTCCTCTGCAGGGAGTGTTCCAGCTTCACGGACAGACCGACAGGCACACGATTTGCAATCGATATCCGGTGTCCGATCCGTACCGGGTGGTCGCCCTGCTGCGGTAACAACGGTCGAGGAGAAGACGAGTCGTTTCGACTCACCACGAAACATGAGCATTCAGCCCGCGGGCAACTTCGCGGTTACCGTGGGCATCCGGCTACCCCACTAATCCGATTGTCCGACTGTGTGTGTGTGCTGCGTATGGTCGCTTGCCCAACGGTCGGTCGGTAGACATTTTAAAGCTACGCGAAGATTAAAGAGACGTTCCAGCAACTCCGTCGAACCGAGCATTGTTGCAACTGGTGAAATGTAAATTGAATCGGAATAATTGATATCGTCTCATTGTCACATCACCACTTCGGCCACTTTTGTGAGCTGTTTCGTTCGTTTTTTCTCGCAACAAATCGCCCCCAGCACCGCATTCGGGCCAGCAACGTAAAGCTGTTAGTGGTGTCTGGTTGATTTTTTGTGTTAAATCTCGTGTGTTGTACGCTTGTTCCTGGGAGGAGAAATCGATGGAATTACTTGGCGATGGATTGTGGTTGCATTTTGAGTGAATTTTCATCTTTTTAAGGAAGCTATCTCTCTCGCTCCCTCTCACACGACTAGAAGCTTGAAGATGAAAATTCAATGGAAAAATATGTTAAAGGTGACCTCGCAAGCCTTATGACCTGGATTAAAGGAAAACAGAGCAAGCCAAGAATTTGCGGGGAAATTTATTCATTTATTTATTATGTATCATTGTGTCAACAGTAGTTTTTAACTAAGCTTCGACCTACTCAGAGATGTTCGAACGAGATACGAAGCTGAACCTATCCTGAGAGGATATAAATTAATTGAGGATGATTTGAAAATACTTGGTGATTTGGTTGTTTTGTTTTAGTAATATGTCTTAAATACAGCAAAATGATTTTTTAAGCGCTTTGTTTTTCTTATTCCTTTTTTTATGTATGAGGAGGAGGTGTTCTTAGAGAGACCAATCTATTGGGTACTGTGTACATAGAACTATATAATTATAGAAAACATCTTATATCGGAGTATAACAACAGCCATAGAAGATGCCCCAATAGTTCTTAGGCGTTAGTCTATATCCACTGACATCGATCGATGTAGATCGATCGGAAGAGCAATCTACGTTTGGCAGAACGACCGCTAAAACAGCACAAAACACTGGTTCCTTGCCAGTGTTTCCCTTTGTTACATCCTGTCCGATCGATTCGGGTCGTAAGTTTTCATTCAATTTCACGAAACAAAACGTTTGCCAAACTCCACTTCTGTGCCGCTTGCAATGTATCGCGAATGTTGATGTTACATCTGCTCCAGATACGTCGTCAAGATGGCACGAAACCACACCCGACCCCGGCGGGGGTCGTCGATGTATCGATACACGCCCAGGCGTCCCAGGCGTCAGTGTCCGCCGTGTGTCGGGGCGTGGGTGAGATTTCCGCTCGAAAGAACCGATTTGTGCTATTTTTATGGCCGGTCTCTAGTCAGTTGCCCCACGGAGTGTAGGCAGGCAAGGGGGCGGAGAGATCCGATTGAGCACTCGGTGGTTTGTTTTGTTTTCCACCACCAGACCGGTTATTGGACGGTTGGTCGGTGGAGTGTGGAATCCGCCTGGCGATTGGCGGGCTGTATCGTGGCGTGGATTGGATGGTGATGATGGGTATGTGCTGATTAAATGGTGGGATAAATTAGCCGTCGTGTAAGAAGAGTCGAAACACTCTTTGGTGCGTTAGATAATCGCTTCAAGTAAATGGTGTGAACCGTACCGGGAAGTTTGAAACATTCCAGTGGACGAAACGAATCAGCAACAGCAAATGGAATTTATTAGATTTTAAATGTGGCATCTAGGAACATCGATCCGTATTGTTCTTTAAGACGTATTGAATCATGTGTGTGTGTGTGTGTTTGTTGCTTACCCAATCCCTTAAACTTGTTGCTTAATCTCTCCTTTCCCACTAATTAAAGATCCATTGTGTATCGACACAACGCTCCAAACTTCATTTTTTCTCCTTCTTCCTCAACAAAGCCGACAACACCGGAAGCCACAGTCCGGTGGCTCCGGAAACGAGCGATCCGCAAACAATGGCAAATTAGTTCACCGGACCACAACACATAATCGTGGCGCAGGTCCACCACTGCCTTTTGACCGCCTCACACGCACACCTAGTCGCCAGCCATCCGTGCAACCGAGACACGTCGGTCATACCGAAGCGCCATTTTGTTTGTTTATTTGGATTTTTTATAAACTTTGTTTTTTTTTCCCCCACCAGCTTCCGGTTTATTTGGGCAAAAATTTCCGGTGTACCGGGGTTGAATTCTAGCTCTCCCAACCAGCCTGCCCAAGCTTGACTGCTCGGTGCAATCGAAACCGTGGTGTCCGTGCTCGAGCGAAACACAACAAGTGACAATTGGTGGCAATTAAATAAAATTCAATTGAAAGAAATTAATTTAATTTACCGAGCACTGGGATGAGGCTTTTGTTCGATAGAGGGCGAGAACTTTGGAGGAATACGGGAGATCATGCTGCACAGTGATGTTTTGGTGTTTGGTGGAATACGTGATTGCAATACGCGGCACGGTTCCGGCGCTTGTTGTGTGGATTATGAAATTGAATTTGTTCACCGTTGCCTAACGCCTTGTAAATTTTAACTCGACAGAAGATTAATTTAGGGGAAAATAATTTATTGCCGTGGTTCCGGTTGGTTGGGTTAAGTGAAAAGTCCAGTAATTCAATGAGAGTGTTGAGGTATATTTGGTCAATGTAATGTTTTTAGAAGTTCAGCGAATGGCTACAATCATTGTAGCGTTCAGCATAATATGATTAGATAGGGAAATTGTGGTCTAATATGAGACAGAATCATCTCGAATCAATATGCTGCGTGTTGGATGTAGTTTATGAAATTGTAGAACTATGTTCCGTAAATGTTGATGTTGTAGAGCAACAACAGAGGTGTTGTATTCTACTTGGACTGCAAGAACGAACAAGAGGTTTCTCATGCAATTATCACAAAGATTCGTCTTTTCTTTGAATATATAGAGTCTTTAACAAAGTTTTGAATAAAATATAATTTTTGATATTTATAGTTAAGGAAACAAATTCAATAACATATGCTCTTATTCTAAAAAAAAATGAATATGTTGATCAAATATCTGGTTCCAAACACGGATTTGCTCTACCTTAATAAGTATGCAGGTTACGAGCTGCTACAATTCAAGGACTTGCCAGCTCTTGGAGATATTAGTCGAAGATTAAATGAGTCGTAGATGTGCCATAAACTTGCCATATTTGAGCAGCCAAAATTCACAACAGCATACTACGGTATTGTTTTTTTCTGGGAATTCAAAATGAATTATTAAGTATAAATTACTAGCTGAACGTTTCCCCTGGAAGTTCAATACATATATAGAAGCATATCGTTTTTTGTTCAGAGCTTGTCTCTACTTACCGTCCGAGTGAGGCCATAAGTTGTACTCAGACTTGTCTGCTATCGCTTCAAGGATTTCAGCATTTACCAAAGTATTTTTACAGTGAATCAATAATCTTCCTCTTATTTCGTGAGACATTTCGTTTAATAGCGCAGATGATGATCAGTCAACACGAATTATTGCAGAAAAGTTAAAAAATGTTGACACATATTACAATTAATTATTACCGAAGAAAACCTGTTAGAAACACAATCAATTACATGCCAATTTTAAATCCCCAAATTGAAATTCAAAGAATTCTCTTCCGTTAAACAGAAATTCACTAGGTTGAAGCATTAAAATATTCCAGGAATGAAGACACAAACGCAACACAGTCGTCCATTGAAACCACCATGAGTAACCATTTACCGACATAGCCGGCAACCATTTAAATGGTGTGAATCATCACAAAATTTCGAACCCCGCTTTGGTCCGGATGTACAACGAAACCAATATTTCGCTGGCCCGGATGTGTGCCAGCGGATGCGTGAGCGAGCTAGATACAGCGCTGCGAGTTCCTGTCTACTGCTACTGCCGGCCAGATTCACGGTGGGTTGGGCGAAAGCAGTGCACTTTTCCGCCTGCAGACCGCAGTGCAGCACGACGCAGTAAGACAACATTGAAAAGGGGTTCAGGCGGTACCGCGTGCTCCGCGACAAGATGTTAGTAATTTGCATATAGATTAAAACATCACTGCACAGCACTGGAAGGGCGTCCGAAGCGCATCCGATGGGAATAAGTGCCAACAGGGACGGGAAGATAGTGCCTGGTGGTGGTCATGGCAAACGTTCAAGATGTGTCCAGAGTGGTCGAGTGCGTGCGTGTGTTTGTGCTTGGTGCGTTCATTAGCGCGTGCATCGTGTTGCACTTAGCGTAACTCTCCATTGATCGATAAACAATGGCAGCAAGTTGTTAAGGGCTGGCGCGCGCTCGTTTGTGTTTGTAAGCCTTTCGTAGCCCTTTCGAGTGTTCTCACAGGCATACAGGTAGAAGAGGCGAAAAAGAAAGGATCATAAATGCAGGTTTTCCACAGGATTTCCATCGTATCCCGATGATTGAAAGTATTTCACCGAGCCCGTGAAAGATAACATCATGCGGGTTATTACGATAAGTGGAAGCGGATGTGGATTGTGGAGGCTTTTTTGTTTTAATCTGGGATTATTATTTTTATTTCATCACTCACGTGTGCTCACTTGCCTTTCACGACCCACATGGTGCTTTAAATCAAACCAGAGAGCCAACGGGGAGAAAAAGGTGGACAGGAGTTGAGAAAAAATTCTATTCCCTGTTTTTCCACAGTCGGACAGAGTAAACCATTAAAAATGGCGTACTGAACGCAAACACACACACACACACAGACACACGCGCGGTCTTTTACGGTTAGTGCAATTATTTTACTCTACATCGTGTGTGTGTTCTCTTGGGTTTAATGTTGAAAAGTTTTCACCTTTCTTCTGGCCCTTGTTTTCCTTTGTTTTTCCTTTCCCTGTTTGGCCGTGCGTAAAAGTGAATTAATATGTAATATGTGGCTTGTCCGGAAAAGCGCTCTACCTGACGCTCGCATGCTGCCCGGGCGGGTTTTGGGTGAGTTGAATGAGCAACCAGCAGATTGTTGATTGTTTGCTTTTAATTAGGAATGCTCGAGCTCGATACGATCTTACCCAACCGTGCCGTGTGTTTACTAATTGTGAAGGAAAAGTCAAATCGTTTTTCCAACAGAAAGCCGCTGAGATGAATTGACTCGAATGACAGACTGATCAACAAGCTACAAATCCACTACATGATCGTTTGTGTACGGCAAGCCCTTTGTTTCAAATAAATCGATTGTCCGAAAACACCAGCACAGTCGAAAGTGCGTGTAATGAAAAATGAAGTGTTTTTTCCCCGAGACGCCTTCATTCTGTGGCCTGACCACAACCAGCATTAACAGCTCGTTCTTTTTATAGCTAGTGGAACGATGTTGTTTGGGACTTTTTTCTTCTTCCACCACTAGCCACTCACTCCATTCGTTCCCGGGATGCTTTTGTTGTGGTGTGGCGCGTTCGGCAGAGGTCTGTTTACAGCCGGATCCAGTTTGGTGCAGATGCGTGAACGATTTACGATCAATGTCGGGGTGAGGGGTTTTAGTTTTTTTTTTCGCTCTTTTGTGTGTATGTCGGTACCGGATCGGATGATCGGAAATCGGAAAACTCAGCTGCCGAATGTTTGCAGCGGAGCGAATGATGTTTGTTTGAATGTGAGATAAAAATTTGAGATACATCAGCTGTTGTGCAGTAAAAAAGCGGTGTCTTGGAGAGTGAAAGTGAAATGATCTTAGTGAAGTTAAGCGATTCATGTTGATTGCATTTCTATTCTTACTATAGATATTTGAGTGGTTGAGATTTTTTAAATAAAATAATTGTATGACAAAATCAGATAATTAAACAAACATTTTGTATGTAGTTTCAAAATAATTTGAACGGCAGAATCTTCATTACAAGTCTTTAACAGCCATAAGAATATGACATGAGATTTTCAGAAAAAATGTGAGAGATCTCTTAATAACGAACATAGCAACACAATAAAGAAAATTTCAAATTTAATGTACAGTAAGCGGACGACGGTGAACAAATAATGAAAGTATCAGTCGAAAAATCAAAGAAAGATTAACAAGAAGTAATAATAAGAAGCAGAAGTAAAAGAATAAGATAAGAGCAATGAAAGCTAAAGAAGATGAATAAGAGGGTGAAGGAGAGTTAGGAGAAGAGGAAGAAGAAGAATTAGAAGATGATGGAGAAAAAAGAATGAGAAGGAGAAGTAGAAGAAGAGAAGAAAATAAAGAAAGAAAGAAAGAAATAGAGAGCGAAAATAGATTAATATTTATAAGAAGATTTTTTGAAAGCAGAAAAAAGGAGCATTTGAATCATAACTCTATATTTAAATATAAAAGTAGCAATTACAATAAGAATTACAAGAAGAAAATAGTTAATATGAAGAAAATGTAGGGAACTACGAGTGAAAAAGCTATAAGAGTGGAAAAAATAAGGACAGAAAGGACAGGGTGCGAGAAATTAAAGGAAAAAAGTGTTTCGAAATAAAAACTCAATAAAACATCATTAAATGTGTTACTTAAAATGAAAGATTAAACAATGAATCATGATAAAAATATCAAAAAAATAGCAAAATATCATCTGCTGAACTGTTTCTATTTATTTTCCATTCGCCTGCCCAATTCTCCTTTTAATTGCACAATCACAAACTGCACTACAATGATGCAACTTGTCTGTATCGCGGGTACCGCGTGTATCGAAAGCGAGAAAGTAAGGCTTTTAATTATTTAAATCACGCGAGCGTGACCAGCATCTTCAATGCTGGATGTCCCCGGGACAGTGATGATTTTCCATCATGTCGTTCGCGGCCCGGCTCGAGGTAATTAATAATAACGAAGTGTATTTCAATTGTAGCAATCGAATGGAAATGAAAATGGTTATGTTATTCTTTCTGGGACTTTTTTTGTGTGGCTCGTGCAATGAAGGCACACAAATGGAAAATTTAATTAACCCAAGCGCTTGGTGTGCTGTGGAATAATGATAAGAGTAATCTGTCACACCCGAAACCGGGTGTTTACGATAACTTGTTTGATGGCGACGAAGGTATTGGGGATCCTTTTATCATCGCTTGGTTTGACCGCAAGACTGGGAAGTATGGCAGGAACACTTAAAAGAGCAACTCAAGCAAATCAAAGAATTAAATCACACTTTTGCAGAACCACACCGAGGCACATGGCACAAAAAAGGGTCAACTTTAGGGGTTGTGGTACTAATAAATCAAATCGTCCGGGTAAGGTTAAAGCAACTCCGTGTTCTCGTTTCGGTTTTCTTTTTTGCCTTCTCGGTGGTTTCCTGAATCTAATTCCTAGTGGAAGAGGTTCCGGAACGGTTGGGTTCAAGGGGCTGGTGAAACTAACGCTTGTGGCACTAAAACCAAGAACGCGCCGAAAGGTACATGAATAAACATTTTTCTGCATTTCTGTCGTTCTGAACGGATGACGGGACCACCACGATTCGTTTCGTACCGAAAAAGGGGTTTGATTTTATTTTTGGAAGCACCGACCATGTTTCTTGATGTTCGAGTTCGGTTTTGAGGTGAAACATTCTTCACCACCACCAGACGTCAGACATCACAGTGAGGGCCTCTGTTTGGAAAGGTGCATGTGAATGTTTGTGGAAACAGGCAGAACCAGCACCAGGCTTTACCCGATGTGTCTGTCAAGGACGCTTTGCTAAATCGAAACCAAATTCCCCACGTAGACCAGCTGGTCGACATGGCAAAGAAATCAAGTTCCGATTCGACGACGACGACGTTGCCGACGTCAGATCGAATTTATATGCAAATTACCACCACTCAGCACTGACCGAGATGGACGTCTGGGTTCGGAGGGAAGAAGGCCGCTGTCCAGACAGCTGTGTGTATCGGATTTTCCTACCCAGGAAAATGTATCCGATGAGTGTAGAAAATTGTACATTTGAATGTTGAATCGACACAGCAGCAACATGAACAAATCAATCAAAGGAATTCAAATCCAATTTAAATTCAAAGTCCTTGCTGATGTGGAATTTACAGGATGTTGAAAGCTTTTTTCGGTCGGTGTTATGCGAAGCGAGATTTCCTTCCGCCCGTCTGTGTTGCATGGGACAGTCAATTAAGCGAAAGAGGTAATTGTGTTGTAAAGTTTCTCGACATCGATAAGGAGAGTTTTGGTTTCTAGTGGTGAGTGATTTGGACGGAATAAAACATTCGCTTTTAACTGAAAGTCAAACAGAAAGTGTTAAAATATTCGTCAAGATTAAGGAATGTTTAATCATCAAAAGGAGTGTCCTCATAGTTTTCTATCATGCTTCTTCAACTGAGCTCTTCTCGACATAAAAGTATGATAAATTGATGATTGTAGGGAGAAAACTCTTTGCCATCTTAATTTTGGAATATTAATTGAGAATGATTTTCGGAGCGCTTCTTTCCAAAGAATTCTGATCTGAGCCTGACAAAGCATTCAATTTTAGAAAAGCCAAAAATAATGCTTCAATAGAGAATAGCAACAAAAATCCCAATCATCAAATCACCATTCTACGCAGACCCACTACTGACAAACAACGACTGGTTTCCTTTTGGAGCAAAACGCCGCTGAAATTGGATATTTCAATCCAAAACCTTTCCAAACCACCCAAGCTCTTCCGAGCCTCGCAGAAAGCCTCACTAAGACAGCTGGCCCGAGATAAGCCGGTGAATCCTTTTTGTCACGAAATCGGTGCGGTGTTACACTCGATGCTCGGCGGGCGGGATTTGTGTACGGCAAATGGAAAGCTTTTCGTGATTTTCCATTCGATGCGTACCACCGATATCCATACCGGTGAAGGTGTCTCCAGGTGGCGTGGCGTTTTGTTTTGTATGTTTGTCACCCGAAAGGGAACCATAACCGTTACCGCCTTAAGGCAAGAGTTATGTTTATTTAATTTATCTTTCCGGTGGTAGATGAAAGCGCACCCCGGGCGCGGGTTTTAAGGGTGGAAATGAGATGGTGGGTCGTAGTGGGGAAAATAGGAAGGTCTCTTTTTGCCGTTGCGGTTGTTGCGCTAAGGGCTAGAATGGCCGTCGTCATATTTTCGAGAAATGGGAAAAATATGTCACTGGTGGCATGTTGAAAATTTCAGGTGAAAAGCTAAAAACATGGAGCGGAAATTCGGTTTGGATCAGTGATAAAGGTACGAATTCAAGCGTTGAGTTGAGGGACATTCGATCTTCCATTGCCGTAATGAAAATGTTTTTTTATATAAGCTGGTAGAAAGTTTGAGTTTTATAAAAATGAAGATAAAACAACTTTAAAACAGATAAATAATTTAAACTAACACGATTTTGAATGATTTAGGAGAGGCTTGGGCTGGTAAAAAAATTCTCTCTATCAGCCATATTCATGTTGACTGCATGGCAAAACAAAATATTGCAACTTTGAATCTTAATTTTTTTCTGATTTAAAATATTGCAGCCCATGTTAATTGGATTGTCTTAAATTTTGTATTTTATTTCAAATTTTGTAATTTAGTTGTTGCATTGTCGATGTTGTGGAGTTGAAACCTACCAGGCGTCTCCATCGCGAGCCTCATCAAGGAAGTTTGGGTGTACGGCTTCTTGTATATATTCAATTGTTTTTGTGATTCGTTTATGCAAATATTTAAAGCAAATATTTAAATTCTATCACTCAGAAGTTCAAATCAAGCTAAATATGTTCAATAAGCATGATTGTAGAAGCTTATTAGGCGTCTCCATTGCTAACTTTTTAAAGCTTGGTTGATTGTAACGATGATTATTTATTTATTTTTTAAAACAAATCTTTCACCTCTTCAATCGAATCAAACATTGCAATTTTATTTTAATTCTTCGTCATGTTTCCTCCAAAGTAAAAAAATAACTCAACTTTAAACCTCATCAAATACAGCATAAATTTAAAGTTAAACAAGCACATCGGAAAAGGGTGTCAAAAAATGGAATTTGCTGGGGTTTAATGGAAGGTTGTTCAATCGGCGAAATAAAAACACATCGATCCCATTTCTCCCCGCTTTCGGGTGACTTAAGCCTAAGCGACAGTTGATTTTTCATGGAAAATTTATTCCATTGTATAAAGGAGGGTATTGGCAAAGGTGGCAAGTGGCAGCAGTCGTAAGCAAATTGAGTTTGTGACCTTGTAAGCCTCTCCCTACACCCTTGCTCTAATGCGAATTCCACGAAAAGGGTGCTGATGAACTTTTCCCTTATTTTTCGTTCCGCTCTTGAATGTTTTCTAACGGACGGAAAAGAACCTGTCAATGAAAAGCCGTTGAAAAGTGGCTCGACATACGAAGCGGTGCGTGTTTTCTATCGCTCGGAACAATCCATTATCTGTATGGTAAGGTTGATGATGCGTTCCGCGAGTTCAATTACCTTCTCACCCGCTTCCGGTTCGGGTGTGTGAGGTGGAAAACTCAATCGGAGGGTAGGAAGAAAATACATTTAAAACCGCGGGGGGTTTTCTGGTAGGGGAGTTCTATTTACGTGGTGGCCAATGGATTGATTATTTCGGGTGTTCGGTACCGTATTGTCGTTACATTTGTTCTTGTTTTTACTAGCATTTTTTCGTTGTGGCTTTTCCTTTGTGTTAGGGTTTCAGGGCGGTGTATTCGAGTCAAATTTCCGATCTGTGGCATTCCGGTCCCAGCTTGAAATGAGGATTTGAATTGCAAATGCTCGTTTCGCTGCATAAAGTGACCGGGTGTCCTCAATGTACCACCAATACAGTTCGTGGGAGTGTGTGCCATACCAGCTGATGAACAACTTTGGCCACCAGAAAAATGAACAAAAAGAGCTCGTTTGCAGATGTAGAGCAGGAAACAAAGCGGTTTTCCACCTTTACATACTAGTCCCCAAAAAACGGAACAATCTGGCTGTAATCTGGTCCGGTGCTGGAGTTATGTTGAGCTAGTGGAGTTGAATGATTCATCGAATTGTTGTACGTGTGCATAGGTTTGTGTAGGTGTGTGTGTGTGTGCGGGATGAAATGAAAATTTTAACCCCGGAGCTTAACTTCATTAAACCATGGAAACGGATGGTTGCTAGCTCGGTCCCCGCTCGTACCAATGGTCTCACTCTCTGTGTGCGGTCTGGGGCTTTGGGGCGCCATGATGAACATTTGTTTATTATGGATCGAGAAAGATGGCGGGGGAGAAGATTGATCGAGATGTCGACGAAATATATGCAAAATAGATGCATTTTGTCGATAGTTTTGGTTGGAGCGGATTTGTATTGATTACAGATTAGTGAGATTACAGCGCAAAGATGGACTTGGTGATTAATAATTGAAATGGTGAGGTTTGTTGAGATCGTTATAAGTATCGTAGAAAATCGTTGATTGACTTGGAGTTTTAAGAGGAAATTGGAGTTTTATGACAAACCATATTCAATCTCGTGGAAAATGTCTGCTTGTTACGTGCATTACGTTACATGACGTACCTTCAAACTTTATTTTTGACTTAACAAAAACTGCACAAACTTCACATAAATTTCTTCGTTTTTTCATTTGCTTTGTTCACTTTCTAATATTTTTCTTTCATTTTGCACAGGTTTTCACTTGCTTTGCTTTCGTTTTCCATAGCTTTTGGCACATTTGTTTCGACTTCATTCCACCGCACATGTCTTGCAGCAACCAGACAAATCTTTCACGGACACGGACACGCTTCACTTAAAAGCACCAACACATCCTTGTCGTGATAATGTTACCCTTTTCCCTGAAACCACATTCAAATGAGTGTAATTAGATATTTGAAGCCGTTTCACAACAATCGCACACTTCCGTCCACAAACACGCCAGGCACAACGAGCTCACCGTTCACCTCGAGCTCCAGTGACCTTTTCTGCTTAAGGCCCAGTACGGGATGGGTCGGTCCGGGGAAGGCAAAATCGGATGAATCAAGATCGTTATCGGGATCACCGCCGTGCTAACCGCCACTTTCTCACTGAATACCGAGAAACACTCCCAGCTGGCTGATGAGGGAACGTAAAACGGTTTTAATTACACAACATAACCGGGTGCAAATAGTTTTCCACATGAGTGCCGTAATTGCGCTGAAGATGGTGCCGGGTCAGATACAATAAATGGTTCCGGCGGTAAGATGTTTTTTTGGCGTGTCATAATTACGGCCAAAGTGTAATTGGTGTTGGTTACTGTTTGGTCTTCCGAGAAGCGTTGAGTCGGAGCACAGACAAGAAAACCACTATGAAGGTAGGACAAACACAAAATGCAACTAAGACGTTGGGAGCAAAATTGGGTGAAAAATCAATGAAGAAAGTATAAAACATAAAAAACGGTAGGAAGAAAGAACGGTGAACCAAATATTGCCAAATAGACTAAGATAAATAGCCGCGGCCGTTGTAACGTTAGAAGCTTGCTATTCGCTTCACCAAAATTAAACTTCACAAAAAAATAAGCTAGACCAACAACAGCACCTAATACGGCCATTATTCAGCGTTCGTTAAGGAAACGAGATTAATTAAAACGATGCCTTTGATGTGAGGCAAAAGGATCTGTCGGAATAATCTAATTAACCAGCCTCGTCGGTCTCGCGGCAAGCTTAAGCTAACCCACCGAATCCGGTACACGAACGTGAAACCCGCGTACCGCACTGGCTCGTCTTTGGCTCGCAATGCTTTATTTATGCTTCTTAGGTTCAATTTAAAACTTTCGCAGGGCAAGAAGCACATGGCCGGCACGTGAGATGCGAGCTGGTTGGATTAACGACGACGGTACACACCGGGCGGGAAGAAAAGGAAACAAATTTCACTCTTAATGTTGAATTCAATTAACACATTTTCGGCGTAACAACGGGTGAAACATACACACAGCAACACACATGCACCGATAATCGCTCGTTTCGGTAACGGTTGGCACGGCGTGTGATGGGTAATTTTCCAAACAAATGAGCACGAAATTAACCACTTCCTTCGATCATAGCCAGGAACCGCCGTTGGAAAGTAACGGGCATTTTGGTGTGATTATTTTTTCACTCGTTTTTTAAGCAGATAAAAGGTTTAATACTTTCGAATAAATTTGTTAAAAATCAAATTGCACCTTAATTTAAAAAGGACTTTTTTATTATGGGTTACTTCAACTCCACTCACTCACTAGCTCACACTCACAGTAGTTCGATTATCCCGGGATCGTGCTGGTTGTGTGCGAACGCGGTCACGATTTGGCACCGACTAACGGCGAATTTCACGCTTTTCCACGTTACAAAATTCACTCGCGAGCAGCGATGCACAGAGCGATTCCGGCGGAACGGCAGATCACTTGCGGGTGAGGATAGGTGAGGAAAAGCCGAATGCTAGAATAACATCCCCTGCGAGCGCACGTTGGAAATGTGATAAAAGGAAGTCATGTCGTGCATCGGTCTCTCTTTCTCTCTCTTTTTCGCTTGCTCATTCCATTCACTGCTACCTTAGCGCATGCAGCCGGAAAACCGAAGTGGAAAAAGTAAACAACACCCGAACGGCTGACAGTGCCGACCGAATGACAGTGCTATCCGGATTGCAGCTGGCTGCCTGTCAGTCGTTTGGAGCCGGGTGGGAGCGAGATAGAAACGACAGTGTGAAACGAAACGATAGTGTCGACAAACTGTTGACTGCCTGTAGGGGTAAACTCTCGTCTAGTCATAAACAACCAGGCGCCTCCACTGACAGCATGCTGGCAGTTGAGCGCAAACGTTGTGCTGCGGTGTCGGTGTGTCTCTTGCCATCTAAATTGTTTTGCAAAAAGCATAAGCGAGAGGGTAAAGTTATCGTTTTTATCGTTTACTTAGTTGAAGCATTTGAATGTTGCATACGGTTTGAAATGACAGTTACAAAGGATGTTTATGAAGCAAAAAAGTCAATCCTGGTGTGGGAGAATATTGTTTTGGATTGTTTAACTGGACGATTAAGTTGGCGAACAAACTAGTTACGAAATAATTGGCTCATTTGTTTTACTATGTTTCTATAAGAAATTTGATTATGAATGTATTAGTAGATCATGATTTTCAAAGAGACACAAAGAAAATTCATACTGACAAAAAGGATGAAATTTAAATAAAATATTTTTATTGAAAATTTATTTAAAAAAGGTAAATTGATTATTTTTTTGGTTAAACCCTTCACAAGCGAATGAGGTATGAAGGACACATGATTTGTTTCAATAAAGATAATTTAATGCAGTGAAACGCGTGTTAAATTGAACATAAATCAACTATTTACACTACTGTCAACCATCATTTAACGCTTTATCCCTTCTGCAATGGAAAAGCCCTCAGCAAACCGCATCGGCTTTGTGGTAGATTGGAACCGATTCCGAAATCAATTAGCAACTAATCAAATTGTTGACACCTTTATCGATGCCGTATACTTTTGACGTGCTCTAAGGGCAATCTGCTAGGCTCGTCATTATAATAAATTATCACTAGTTCAAATAGGACAACGAGACTAATCGATTTGATTTTTTGAGGGTGATGCTTAGGTAAAGCTCACTCCACTACGACTACTCACGTTCGACATCAGCACTCCCCGAGCATCTTATTTGTTGCTTGTTGTGAGGTTGTTTGCGGTACAAAAATTGGTTTCGACCCCATTCGAAGAAAAAAGATGTTTTATGCTTGTGTACACGGAAGCAAACCAATGTCTGATGGACAGCCGTATTACCACACTCCTACATGTCAACGTTCTTGGTTGAGTTTCTTAGAGCACGCTTTTTTTGGGCTTCCTTCCCCACTATCCTTAACATTACAGCCAACGATAGAAATAAAACAAAATACAGTTCACCGTAGCCACCAGAAAGAACGGAAAGCAATAAAAACCATCCTTACATCTATTTGCTTACGAGAAATGGTTTCCCCGTGTGCGCGTGTGTGTGCGTTCGGTTCCCGGCCGGTCCTCAATTTCACTCATTCAAGCTTTCCGGGACCACTGTTCGGCGAAAGGTTGTTCATTAATCATTTTCTTAAGTTGGCTGTGTAAATAATCGTCGTTCAAACAAGCTGCCACCACCAGCCGACACGGAAGTAAAAGGCCCTTCCTGGCACCGGCTTCCAGTCTACTGGTGGTGCTATAATCTGAAACGGAAGTGTTCAGTCGATTTTTGGCAGGATTTTTGGCTGCCTGGCTAGAGTGATTTGCGAGCTGAGGAGAACCAATTTGTCTTGCTCCGGGAGAACGAATGTGCGTTTGGCACACTAGTTGCAAATTTGTAGTTTAATTATATTTAAGTTGATTTGACACAACAAACTTAAAAGTTTTGTTGTTGTTTCATTTCATTTCACATATTTCCTTACTGCCTGTCACTTGTATGACTTGCCCTTACCTTTAACTGATTTTCATATTCATCATGAACATCACCGACTTCCGTATCGATTGTTAATCCAAGCCTTTGTTAAGATTGTTTATCTGTTGCAGAAAATAATAATCACTCTTGCTTAACAGGTACCATCGAGTTACGGATACACGTGCCGAGCTATAATGAGCATTCGGAAAATGAAATAATCTTTTTAGTCAAACCAAAGAACCAGCAAAACAAAACGAAGCAAAAGTATCTGGAAGAGTTTTAAGTACCGTTTATGTCACCATTTGTTTGCCCTGCGTATGTATGCGATGTATGTGCGCCTTATCCTGGTGCCATAGAATGTTACTCGTGCGTGAATTATGTCTGGTTAGCTTCTTTTTTGTTTTCCGCGCCACCCATAGATAATGGAAGACGGAAAAAAAATCCTCTCATACTTACTGGCTTTTGCTTTGAGTACCAGTTTGCAATTAGGGAAAAGTTTAATCATATTTTTCTCTCCTATCGCTAGAAGAAGACAACTTGTCGAGCAAACTCACCCAGTTGCGCAAGGACTACAAGATAATCGTGACTTATAAATATGATCAAGCACCGGTTGGGTGAGTAGGAGTGGAAAAGGGGGGGGAAAAAGGTAAGAAGGTACAATGTACCAGACGCCACGGCGTACCACGCAAACAGAGACAATAAACATAAATTTGCAAAACTTTTGCACCATGCCAAACGGTCGCATAACAAAAGTTGTTACAATCGCATCACAAACAATGGACTTTTTTGCACACTTTACAACGTTCTTGTTTCCAGTAGAAAATGTGTATGAGAGTTTTTTCTTCCCAGCTTTACTTTTCTCTGCCATCCTTAACTCCATAGCTAAGCCTTTGAAATGACGATCATTATGAATTTTAACGATAGCCATAACTGGGCGGACTTTTTCCCCTTTTTTTCCTTCTCTCGTAGCATTACACGACTCTCATTTGCAAAACAACACCAAGTGCATACAAGCGGGCCGAGTGGCTGGCTATTCCACGTTCACACTTTAAGAGCTTTCACCTGGAAGCAGCGCGTTGGCCTAATTAGAAAATCGTCATTAAAATGCAACCAGTCGCTGTTGGGTGAGAAAATCCACCACGGAGCCACGGGAAAAGGGTACTCCCCAAAAAACCAACGGACAAAAGCTAGTGCCTGGTTGCAATTGTTGCGCTGTTGCTTGTCCTTGCTTTTGGTTTCTTTTTTTTTCATCTCGTGGACAAAACACAGCAACTTGATGAACGCGACGAGTGGCGCACGAAATGGAGCGAGAGAAAAACCATTCCATCAACAACAAGCGAAAGTGGTTCATTCGCTGGTGAAGCACGTCCACGGGAATGGCGAAATGTTGACCTTCTTGAGTGGGACAGCGGGAGAGTTGTGTTTTGTTGCTTCACTTGCTTTACCCGCTCATCTGTTAATATTTCTTGTTTCCGACACTTTTGCTTTTGGCACTTTACGAGTGGTTTTTTTGGGGGGGGGGGGGGGGGGGGTGTTAGCGAGAGTCTGGTGCGCATAGGCGGGGAACGGCTGGGTCGGTATAATTATGTGCGCACCCAGTAACCTTGGAAAATAATGAATTCTGAAAAGTAGTAGTATCTTTAGTAGCTGCAAAGCTCGCTGCTTTGGGATATGGAGTAAGAATGGGATGAAGTGTGTGAGATGAGGATGAGGCGTGATTTTTATGTTCATTAAGCAATGAGTAATACGAGGTGTGCAGAAGACCTATCTGCGAGGATTTTATATCCAAACTTTTCTATTTTTATTCGTAGATTATCGCAGAACGAGGTGAGGAGAATAAAATAGAATGTTTCGTGACACAGTATTGAGCTGCCAGCAGCGTTATTCTTGAAGGTCGTGACACTCACCTTTAAATTGATCCATAGATTCCTTTGCTCTGGCAGTCTAGATGGGATTTGAACCCCGGTTCATCGTTTGAAGACCGGCGCAACTGTCACCTGACCACTCCAAAATTCATAGATCATAAGAGCAGCCTCTTATGTCCTGTAAGCAGGAATTGCACATTTGTCACATTGCCTCTCTGTCAAACTATTGTTAGTTTGCTCTTATTTAAGACGGATGTTTGCTGGCTTCACCTACTGCCATATATCGTTCGACAAGATTCTTGACACTTTCGATGGAAACCTATCTATTGAAGACCTCAATAAATCGGATAACTTCCATAGCCTTTTTTATGTGTACTCTATATTATCAGATATGGTGTTTAACAACTTTTTGTTAAGGAAAAATAAATTCTGATTTTTAATGAAAACTACCAGAAATCGCTCCAATCTTTCGTCTTTCCACATTTTAATCCCTTGTTATGATTTAATTCCGACACATCTCGTCCAAACTTTTCAACTCCTCTGTTCCGCCGAATCAAAAGTCCGAAGTTTCATGGTTCACGGTTTCACATTTTCCAATTTCCGGACCCGTTTCGTGTACCCTGTTCGCCACCGCTAATCCGTTGAGTTATCGTTTTCGGCCATCGTTAGTGGCGGTGGCCGGTTCGCTCGTGCCTGGAAGCGTGTTGCGCGTTGCATCCGGAAACGAACGGTGTAATTAATTGAAGATCGCAACAAATGATCCACCATTACCATTTGATGGCGTGTGATGGTGAGCGTGCGCTCGCTGCACAAAGTGGTGTGATAAAATCGAACGGCATACGCTATAAATGGAATTATCGCTGCGGTGTTTTGGCAGATGGTTCGGGTTTCGCGGGAGCAGATGAACCGATCCAGAACAACCGTTACCGTCGCGTTTAATTGATTTATATTGGGACCGGTACGGGGGAAGACTTTCGATTGGTTCGTTTGCGTTAGTTTTTAATTGTACTTTTAAGCAGCTAGGGTTTTTTTTCCCCTTCGTAACGAACCATAATAAATCAATCAGCAGGATGAGCTTTAGAGTTTTCCGGACCGGTCGCTTTAAGTCTGGCAACTCCTCCCACACCATCGCCAACCGACGCGGAGCAAAAAAAAGTGATGAAATACGTCTTCCTCGCTGAGCTGCATCTGCTATCTGCAGAAAGTCGAACATAATATGTCTCAGCCTCAGTGCTCGGTTCGCGTGTGTGTGTGTTCGAGCTTTCTCGAGTTGCTTCGCTCCTTCTGGTTCCGATTATTGAAAAGCATGAGCAGCTCAAACATCATCAATCATACACCCGGCATCCGGTAGCGAACACAGTAGCGGTTGGGTTTGGTAGTAGCAACAACAGAGCCCGGGCAAAATCCATACAATCCATCCTCGACTCGACTCGGGGGGAACCGGTCGCACCAGATGACACGTGTTTGATGCAGCACGGTGGTAGCCTGAATCAAATCGAACCGAGTGAAAAAATAAAATGGCTTTAATACAGTGGTACGTGCAAGTGTATCTTCTGGGCCGAGTGTGTCTCCAGGCTTGCCGAAGTTTTTTGGTCCATAAAATATCGAGTCCCCAAGATTGATTCGAGTGGTTTAAGATTTTTTGCTTCTATTGGCTTGCTTCACGTAACTTGCTTTAGAACGGTTCGAGAACAGAATTTCCACACAATAAGGGGCGCTCATGTGCTAGGCGTGCCCGAATTGATTATGTAAGATTTGTTGTACTCTCGGCTCACATTTTGTGGTTCGATTATAATAAAAAACAGCCACAATATTTCATCATCGTTTATGGCGCATAGAAAAGCTGCGCTTTGTGTTGCGTTTGTACGTTATCAATCTGTCTGCATTTTTTCGCCGGCGTAAGCATAATACGCTTCTCCCTGTGTGACAGACAAACCCCATCCAACTCGTTCTATCGATCACTGGATGGATGGCTTTTTCAGCTTCGCGTCACTTTATCTCGATCTGTGCGTGTGTGTGTGTATACATCGACTTTTCTCCCGGGCTTTGCCACCGAGTTGCAAGGATGGGGAAATCAAGTTTCAATTTCATTCACTATCTCAGCGATGGGAGAAGTGTGTAATTGAAGCTTGGAAACATGGAGTTAGTCGGAAAGGAACGGATGAATAGATCATACATGCGTGCAGAATGAGGGAAACTTGATACAGAAAGCAACACAGAGAGAAAGCGCGCGGGCATTATTATTTGCCAATTCTTCGACGTTGACGATCGAAGGCATGAAGTGGATGAAAAATGATAACGATTATGCTTATGTTTGTGTGGTCTGAAGGAAAGAATCGGTTCGTAGCGCGAGCGTGTGTGTGGTCCTATTGTCTCGATGGGTTTTCTCGGTGATAATAATTTATTCTATCAATTTCCATTTGCTGAGTGAGTGGATTCGATGCAAAGAATTAGTTGGGTGAATGGTGTTGGAAAGTTGTTGGCTGTTTGATATCAACTCTGGAAGATGTTTGTTTATCGTTAGCTTATAGCTATGGTGTAGGAGAACGAGGATGAATCGCCTGAATGTATGCAATCATTATTATTATAATTAATTCCTTGTGTATATAGAGAGCAAACACTGATTGTGGGCCATTGATTTTGTTTTGTTGTAGCTTTAAAAAAGTGAAATTCATTAAAATTCAATATAATATCAATTGTACAAAAAAATGACTCACCTTCCTTTGAACTTCAAGTATCATGTATTGCATACACCCAGGCTTTTGTTGTTTCGAGAGCATAAAAACAACTTATTTTTATTTCTTTTAGATTTTTTGTATTTTTTTTAATATCCAGGGCTTGATTAATTATAACTTTAGCTAAGCAGTGGTCTTAAATTTGGCTTGCTGCATCTAGGCAATCAGTTTGTTTCGAGAGCAAGCAGCATTTTATCCAACTAAACTACAACTATATAATACTTAACTTCATTTACGTAAGATTCAAAATTCCACATTTATTGAAAAATGACGTCGATTACTGTAACATCAAAGTTGTCGTCATTCTGATGGCGTTAAAATTCAATTGGCGGGGCTGTTTGAAAGGAAATGCGCCTAGAGGTATGCTCCAGAAACTTGTTTCCATGTAAGTAATGCGTTGCTCAGTTAGACACGGCCTTTGTATGAGAAAAAATATGCCATAAAGGATATTCTCAGTGCACATTAAATGCTCATGGAAGGAAGTGAAACTTTTTTATTGATATTAATACACATTGCAGCACTTTTTTCCCCTCAGTCTTTCTTAAAGCATTACATTGTAGACACAATGTTGTATTGCATATATTTCCTCACATCCATGCGACTGATTTTACCAATAACATAATCGTCAACATCAAAGCCAATCCGTCCGGGTCGAGTTCTACCTTCCATAGTCCAACTATTTGAAATCGTATTGCATCGTGCCGCCCTCGGTGCGCTGGAATTTTATCATTACAAACATTCAAGTTTCGCTCACCAGCAATGCAGCAACTGCACGCAACATGCGGTCCAAGGTCCGGCTTGAGATTGTACGCGCAGCATGTGGGATCGGTTTTATGATTTTATGAGGTTTCCTGGAAAGCGTATCTGCGTGTGTGCATGGAAAGTTCATTGCACACGGACAAAAGGATGATCCGGGAGGAATGTCGCAGGAATGTGATCGGTGTGTCGGTTGCCGCTCATACTGTAAAAGAAAAACCTTCTTTTTACGACATTTCATCATTAAATTCGGAGAAGTACAGTACTTCTTAAAGGATTCGAGTACGCCCACACACACATCCGAGTCACATGTGTAGGTGAGCAGTAATACCTTCGCTCCATTCAGAATAAATGATTTGCTCGTAAAAATCAAGAAGCGCAAGAAGCACTCCGGTAAGATATTTGCTTTTGTACGTGTTTGTTGAAGTGTGGCCTTCATTAGAATCACTTTTCCACCGAAAGGTTGAATAGCTTTTGTTGCGCCGAGAATTCGAATCACTCCACACAAGCACCGGGCCTGGGTGGAAAATTTAAATTCCGCTCATTTTCATTATGATGGAACACTTCAAGTATGTGTGTTTGATGTTTTTGAAGCTTCGACAGTTTTCAGGGGGGGAGATCGTCGATTTGTTTTTCCCGTGAATCGGGCTGTCTATTTTCAATTTAAAGGCGAAGGGGCGCCCGTTTTGCGCCTCGCTCGCTATTTTGATGGCATAAGTACTTATGTCAAGAAGTTATGCTGTCTGCCTTCCGGGTGTTTGGTTTTTCTTTGCCGCCGGCTCACCATCTGACTTCTACGTGGTGGCGGACCCTAGCGGGAGCAACAATTTTGCGAAACCGTCCCGGAAGATATATCAATTCTTCGTGTGGCGTGGCGAATAATAAAAACTAAGTTATTGATTTGATGCCGGTGCGGCACTGGGCGTGCTAAATTTCGACCACCGCCCGGTACGTTATCTTCCCACTTGACGCCTCGGGTAAAGTGGCGTTTGGTGTGGAGGTGGCAGCATCTGGTAGTCATCTTTCGATTTATTGCCGACAACGGAACCCAAAAACGGTCTGTGTTGGTCAAAGAGCCAGCAGCCGAACGAAAACCAAAAAAAAAATGAGTCGAAGGTGAATTGTAGTAGCAGCACCGTATGGACCATAAATTTTCCCTATTAACTTCATTACGCATTACGGTTGACCGAATGTGCGTTGGAGTGGAAATAAAGCACATTCCTTGTGCATTCTGCCACAGTCCGAGAGCATTCGAGATGTTCGTTTTTTTCCATTAGGTAGAAGAACTGTTGTAATGACGCTCGGATTTCCGTTTGATATCCAGGGTTAAATTTTCAGCTCGGAAATGTGTGTGCGGTGATGAAATTCGTTCGATTTCGAGAGCATGAACACAGTCCAACACACTCGCAAAGAACCATTTTAACCCGTAAGAGTAATAACTTTTGATTGAATTAACAGAATGAATGGGCGGTAAGGGAAGGGTTTCCATTCGGAACCTTTTTCGATGGGTTTGGGTTGGGCCAATAACGCTGGATTTTTTGTCGTTACAGACTGAATAATTAGGTTAATCTGTATGGGTCAAGTTGATTATTGGATCTGTGGGTAGGTATGTCTTTATCCGGTAGGACTTTAAAGTAATAACTTCCATTATTATGCGTTGGCTGCTTCCCGGTACATGGCTTTATTATACGCTTCCGAAGAGACTTGGCTCAGGAAAGAAGCGCCTGAAGGTATGCAATGCGTACGGCATTTATTTTACTTACCATTTAGTGCGATACTTTCCTACGTATTTTGGTAATTGAATCAAGAAAAGAAGCGGAATTTTTTTTATTTCCATAAGCTCATATTATCAAGCAAAATATTCAAGTTAATTATGTTACAGCCACGCAAAATATTAAAAATTGTTTAGCATTATGCGCCAAATTTCCAACGCTATTTCACACATAAAATTTACCATAATTGTTCCGGTTCCGGTGAGATTGCATCGCCCTGGTGGAAAATGTGTTCACACTGAGCGAGTTGATCGTATAATTTAATTCTTCCACCCTTAAATACTGGCTTAAACGGTTCAAAAAGTTTCGGGGCTTTGCTCAATAGCAGCACCGTGGGGTGATAGGACATCCGACCCGATCCGCTAATGAAGAGTTTTCCCACAAGAACGAAGCATTCCGGGAGAGCTCCCCCTCTCACTGTACACTCGCTGTCGGACTCTGGTAATGATAATAATCGCGAATGGAAATTAGCGTTAATGAGAGTTGATGCAACGAGTTCAGCAAACCGGGGGGATAGGTTGAATAATCACAAGGGATGGTTTGCAAACTGGATGGGTCCATGATGTTGCGAGGCAAAACGCTTGGGAACGATCTTCCACTTTTTTGTTGCTTCTGCTGCTGCAGCCACCACATCACTTTTCACCACATATGAGCTTTCAATGTCCGTAGAAATTGGAGACGATGAGCGTTTCAATTTCTTTCACTCAGCACATGAAGCTATCCTTCTCGCTCGTTCCCTCGCTCTCTATCGCACCGTGATTAAGGATATGAGAATTTAAAGCAATTTAATTAATTATACTTTCATTACAATGCTACTCTCGAGCATCATTGGGCGGAGTACGTGTGAAATAGATAAAGTTTGTACTAGGTCACACTTTTCACCGCCCCATGGTGAACTTTAGAGGGGAGAAAAAGAGCGAGAGAGAATAATAGAGAAAGGCAAGGAGACGAACAAAAAAATGCATAATTAATTGCCCCTTCGACAAACTGTTATCTGTGCGCCGTCCGCTTATCATCGCTTGTGGCAGGGCATAATGACAACATGGCCTTCCCGTCGTAAAGAACTAGCCTGTTTTCCACATCATTTACCGAGTTAGTTTGTCTCCTCTTGTTCGCTTTACTGCGCTACGAACACGATCGTTACTATCAATCTCGCTCGCTGCTTCCAGTGAGCCCTGGTTTTCTCAAAGTGGCAATTAAAAACACTCATTAGTTATTCATTTTGTTTCATTATTTTTTGCACAATTTCGATTTCTGTTTTGGTAGTTTTTTTTCTTCTTTGTGGTGGAATTTTGCTTCCATTTTGCTTATTTTTCCGTATGGTATTTTATTTGCTTTTCTTTTTCTTTTTCGGGTATCAGTTTTTCCTTGTTAGTGGTTTTGTGGGTTGTACAACGGATTTTTAATTTCTTGTCAGTATGTTCCTATTTACCTTCTTTTGTAGCATTTTTCATTCTGCAGTTGTGAGTTGTTTAATGCTTTTTAAAATATTTATTCATTTTGTTCGTTTTCTTGTTTTTTCTGCTTCCTTTGCTTTCTTTCATTTGTTACTTTTGGACCTCGGCCTTTTGTTTTTGGGTCTTGTTGCTGAATAGGTTGTGATACATTCGATTTATTTGTGCATTTTTTTCTGTTTTTTCTCATCCTCCGAGAAACCACCGAATACCCTCTGTTCCCCCTTTCCTCTTATTGCATATTCTAGTTTGTCCCCGGTCCTTGCTCGATGCTTCGATTTTTATTCGCATTTTGTAACTCTGTTGATTTAAATGTTTTACGATTAGCGAATTAAGGTTTAAATAGTTGTTTTGTTTTGTTTTATTTAGCAAGCTGATATCATTTTGTAACACTTTTGTTTAAAAACGTTTTTTGTCTTATTTTACTTTTCTAGAAGTAAAACCGAATACGGAAAAACCAAGAACACAAAAACACGTTTAGCTAGTGTGCGTGTTATTTTTTTTTTGTATGGATTGTGTACTTTACTCATCTCTGTCTTCCGTTTCCCCCCACAAGCTTGTCTCAGCTGCTCGTTTGTGCTTACTCTTTATTTACATTTGTTCTATTTGTTCCACATATGCTAAACACTCTTTCCCTTTTGCAAGACACTCTTTCTAGATTGTTTTGTCTTATCCAGTTCCTTCCCTTTACATACCGATATATCAATTTCTAGGTAACGCAATACAAAAAAATGTTTACAACTTGTATCCTTTATCGTTTATCAAATGCATATTATTAGCGATGAGTGTGTTAAATATTACTTTTGCTTTGTGTTTATTGTTTATGGGTTTTTTGTTTGTTTGTTTGGTTGTTGTTTCCTATCGAATGTGCCCTCGCATTCCATGAGCATCTTTGTTCGAATTTGCTCTCTAGTCTGTTTGCTGCTCACCTTAACTTGCTTGCTTGTACAAATATACTTTATCCATTTGCATTTCCAACTCTTCTTTCACCTCTTTTTCGTTTGATATTTTTGGATGTTACAATACTTATTCGTTTATAGTGTTACAGTTTAATGTATTTAAGTTTGCTTGTTTTCTTCTTCTTCTTCAGTTATTATTTTTGTTTCCCACGAATTGTTTTGCGCTTCACGTTCACTTACATCGAGAGAAGAATATGTTACGCATTAAAATGAACCATAGCTACCAATTTGGAGCTACCATTAAGATGCATTATAAATATCATATTGCATTAACGATTGTTGCTCCTTTATGCTCGTATGTTGTGCTTGCTTGCTTCTGGGTTGTTGTTGGTGAGTTACGTGTCGCTAGCGTTCAAAGGTACGTTTATGAAACTATTTTTACTCCTTACTCTTTGTTTTTTTACATCGTTTGGAAATTTAGTTTCTCTTCCTTTAATGTGAGTAGCTATGTGATGTGGTATGTGTTGTTGCTATTCTTTGTTAAAGCGGTACGCGATCGGATAAACAGTGTTGTTTTCTGTTTTGTTTTAAGAGTATAGTAATGTTTCATCGACTGTCACACACAAACTCATACATCAGCATGTATTTGAATTTCTATGATAGTTATGTACAGTTTCCTTTGTATTTATGTCATAGAACATAATGCTTGCAGCGAGCGACATATGACAATGGTTGCTTAATATAAATCACAGTTCAATAAAAGTGAGAAGTAGTGCTACTTGTAGCGTGATGTTTTGAACCAACGACCCAACAGCCGTCGATTGTGCTCTTCAAGGTGCTAGATGAGAAGCAATGTGAAGGGTAACCACAAGAGAAGGACTACACACGGTACACACACACTGGCTGGAAATGATTACGACGAATAAAAGAGCCATCACTTATCTCCAGACGTTCAATCTGATACCAGCACACAGACACACACACACCCTCAAAATGACCGATTATGAATCACCTGCTTGTTCACCCTGTCGTGCTTAAAGAGGTCGAAACCATGCCTGCTTTCAAGCTAGCTAGCTGTAACTTCTGGCAAGGCATAGGTGGGCCACATTAACACATGATTATCACCATTGCCATTTCTTTCCTGCTGAGGTATTCAGAAATGATTGTACCCAACAACAGCAGCAGCAGTAGCAGCTGCTACTCTTAGGTCTGGCCTCAATCAATCAGCAAACACTTTGGCATTGAGTGAGCAGGTTCCGTTCGTCCTTATCGCGCTGCTCTGTGCCGAAAGAGTGAGGGCGGTTAAAGGACTGCCTGTAGAAAACAAAACTTTGCTTTGTGCCGTTTGTCAAGAGCACTGTTTGAAAGAAATGATTAAGATGAAAAGCGGCCCTTCCCGAGTGTATTCCACGCTGTTCAACATTCAACCAGCACGTACAATGGTTGAGCTATTCATTCCATCTGTTGCATTGTGCTCGTAATGGTGTCTGATTTTGCTCATATGCCGTGTCAGGGGAGTGGTTTTTGTTTTTCGTTTTGATTGTGGAGCACCATTATTGCCTCCATCGAAAGTGTAACGGCGCACCAGGCGTCTCCATCATATGGTAGATTTTCAATTTTATCACAACAAAGCGGAAAATCTGCATGGGGGTTTTCTGTGTTGAAAACTGATAAGCTCAACTTAAATGAACCTTTTTCACTTAAAAATACCGATATGGCTTGTTGTGTCATTTACGACCACATGACTACTTTAACACAAAGCACCAGGCGTCTCCATTACAGCATTAGTAGTTGATTTTGTACTGGAAACCAATAAACCAGCATGGGTCTTTTAACAGCGGATTTTGTTAAACCATTTTAAAAATTATCACTTTATGTTATCAGAATCATTTAACCATACAAAAACCGCTTTCTGCACCGATACTAGGGTGGAAAATGTGTCTCGCCGATTATGTGCAACCATCAACCCCAGCTGTGTACGATGTGTCTCAACGAAAAAAAGGAACAACAAACAACCCCACGGTGACAAATAGAGGCAGTAAAAAAGGTGAACCACCACGACTGAAAAGTGCTGGGGATGCCAGTGCTTATTTGCATAAATTTTCCGGCCCATTGATTGTGCTCATAAAGTCAGCACGCTTGCTTGCTTGCTACCCACTCCTGAACGAGTTCTGTGTCACGCGTGTTTCGAGAGCGTAAGGTTTCGAGTTTTTTGTTGTTGACTTCTTTCCTTACATTCTTACACCTTTTGTTTGTGTTTGTGGCGGCGGGAGTCACCATCCAGTCTCTCTGTTCCGAGTGGGGTTGATTGTGTGTCCCATATGTTTGCAGTTGTTGCTGATTTTTTTTATTTTCTCGCGAGGAATACAAAACTACGTCTTTAGCCGACTAAGAATTTTTCCACAATGCGTAAGTTTTAAATCACCTCACACAAAAAAGAGTACGGTTTCTTATGATCCTCTCAAAAAGCGTCAAACGAAGACTTTTATTATTTTACCATTTTTCCTTCTTTCATCGAGTAAGAAAGACGACAGCCCACACTCTTCTCGTAGCTGTTTGCTATAAAATGCAGAATAAAATGAGTTAAGAAAAGAGAAACAAAAACACACCTTCCCCGATGAAGGTCCTTCGAAAACAAACACAGCACACACTCACACATACAATGAGTTCTGGCCCGGCGTGTCCTAAAAGTTTAAGCTCCGATCCGTTCCGAACGTTCAACTGGTTTTCGAAGAAAGACCAGCCACAAAAGAGGCCGCTCTGAAATAGGTCAATGGGCGGTAGTTGCGAACGTGTGTGTGTGTGTGCGGGTGGATCACCAAAAGTTTTCCAATTCTTTTCACCTCGTGCTTGTACTAGGGGGTAAGAAATGTTTACCACTTTACGGCTATCCACTCACACACCCTTCCTATTGTCTTTCCCTATTCTCTCTCGTGGTGTGCCTCAAAAAACACTAAAGTACACTTTTGTTGCCATGTTTCTTTCACAACAGACAATTTCGTTGTTTGGAAATGTTTTGATCGCACAACGAAAAGGGAAGCCGACAAGAAAGAAAAAAAAGCTAAACTGCATGGATCCCTTCCCCTTTGGAGCTGGGTGGAATTTGATTAAGGAGGTGAAAAACGATGAACGACAGCTTTCGATGCCGGAAAAGTTGGTGGTGTCAATGATAAGGGATCGATACAGTGTGTTGGTGGTGCTGCACGCTTGACACGGGAAAAACTAAAGACGAAGCTAAAAACGAATCAATAAGGAACAAAAAAGACGCCGGAACACTTCGTGACAGCAAGTGACGCATAGTAAAGTGCGTCACGTAGCTGGAGAACGCTTGAACGATTGCTGATAGGGTGAGAAAGTACCACTTTTGGACGTATGATTGGATCGAGAAGATCATGCCTGCCCGGAAAGGTTAGGGGATGAGCAGCAAGTAAAGTGTGTGACCGTGTTTCTTTTGATAGGCTAGGCCAACTAGGCTTGCGATTAGGAAGGTGACATTTGTTGAGCATGGAGAGTAGCAGCTACAACGCTACGGGTTGATTGAACAAGGAAAAGTTTCTGCTACCGAAATGGCCTACCGAAACTGATTAAGTGAGAAACATTTTTATGAGGAAGCTCTTAATGATTATATATGAAAATAGAAATTGTTAGAAACTTTCGAAAATTATTCAAGAAAATCAAAAATATAACATGGCCATCGAAAGTAAGATAAAGTAGTCAAAGAAAAGTGTTGATGAACATGGTTGTGAGCAACTTCTATTCAGATTGCATACATTCAGGCGTTTTCTCTAAGAAGTGAAACCGTTCATTTTCAAATGTGAAGAAAAATGTTTCTTCTGAGTTAAGGATTATTTTAACATTCAATGAATTTTTCCTATCGGTTTACTCATAAATATTGTACCAAAAAGTGGTATTTCTATACTGTAAGTGATATTTGAATACTTTTCAAACCAAGTGGACAGCTTACATGGAAAGGCAAATCTGCATTTTCCAAGCCTCAAAATCTTTATAAACTTAGCATTAACTTAACTTTCTGATGATGAGCTCTGAAACTAAGTAAAACTTAAAAATTTAACCATTAAATCACAGTTCAATAGTGAAACGCCAACATGTATGCAATCCTATGTCAAAAAATGCTATTCCTGTAACATGATGACGATATTTCGAAATAAAATTGTTTTTAGATTGTAAACAAAAACCGGCCCCGTGGTTGCATGTTTCATTGGAAACGTATTAAAATGCAAATTAACATTGCAAAACACAAACATGTTTTCTAGTTTGTCTTTCAACTGCATTTCACGGCACAAGAAAAAAGAAGCAGAAAACCCAATCCAGACACGTCCAGAGCGATGCGTCCAAGGCAATCAGTTTCCATCCAGCCACTATCACCGGTGCCTTCGAGTGTGTTTGTGTGTGGTGAGATGGTTAACTTTTTCACCAACAGCTCACCAACCCATCTCCAAACCACGGGCAACTGTAGCCACCAGCAGAGGCAGCCCGTTGGTTGAGGTTTTCCGGGGCGGGAAGCTTCATAACAAATTCATTTCCCGTTATAAACATGCAAATGTCCATGCTCCTTCCATCACACGCACCCACACACACTGATGCGGGAAAAGCTTTGGGTCAAGCTTTTATCGGCTTTTGGGGGCCGAAAACTTTTTCCCGTTCACGTCCACTTTAGGCGCGGGTGAGGATGCAAAGAACAGCTTGAGAGTGTGTGTGTGTGCTGTACCGGTTTTCCCCCGTTTGGTCCCATTGGTAGTTAGATTTGTTGTTTAATTTACGCCCGGAATTGGAATGCTGCTGGGAGAAGTTGGGAAAGTACCATCGTCATCGAAAGGACGAATGTGTGTTGTTGCTTCCTCTCTCTTAAGGATCGTCTAGCTATTGCTTTTCATTTTTGTGGGATTTTTAACGCCGGTAGGAATGTTGAATGATGCCGAGCACTAGGAGACGGAAAAACGCTAAGTTTTGAGAGAGGCAATTTTCCAGCAGAAGAACAAACAGTTTAAAAGCTTTATCTTTAATGAGCTCGCTCTATCTTCAAACGCACACTCCCAGACACACATATGCAGTCAGTTAAACGGACGCCGGAAACAAATTACCACAGAGATGGTGCTTGTGTGCGAATTCTTCCTTAGCTGAAGAAAGCTAGAGAGCTACTTTGGTCAACAATATTTACACAACTTTTGTCTTCCTCGTACGAGATACAATCGTAATGCCCGGAGTACGGCATCGTTCACCTTATTTAAATCATTTACCTACTCTTCTCTCGACACTGGGTTTTTTTTTCTTTAGATTTGTACGAACGTTTACCTTAGCAAGTAGCGCAAACGATTAAAGAGCAATTATTGCACGGAAAGATGTATGTGTGGAGTGAGTGGTAGTGTGTGTGTGCATGAGTGCGTGTGTATGTGTGTGTGAGAGAGAGAGTAAGAGCAAGGAAAAGAACGGAAGCTTTTAACCGGGACGTGCTTTTCCGGGAGAAAGAAGGAACGCTTTGTTCTTTCAATCACCGTCCATCCCGTCCCGTCTTCGTTCAAATCCGCCGTCTTTTCCGATTGGAAATAACTGGGTTTATATCACTTTTCGATTTGCCTTTTGTTTCTAAAATATACAATTTGTTTGTTGTTTTTTTTTTTTGTTGTAACTTTACCCTATCATCCGTGTCATCTTCCTTGGGGATGACCTTTGTTGTTTTTTATATGTAATATTATTACTTTCTTTTTGCTGCTTTCTTTACTTAACTAGTTATACGGATACGGTTGGCGGGTGTGTGGTTTTCTAGTTTTTTCACTCGCGACTTTCACCATCCAGAGCCTTTTTTTGTGGTCAATTCATGTTATTTACAGGGAACCCCTCAGCCGGGAGCAGCATTCATCGCCGGGAACCGAAGTTGGAGCATTCCTCGCACACAGCTGGCAACCCAATTTTTCATCAAATCATCTGCCATTTTTTGAGGGAGTGTTCGATGAGCTGGAACAGCTCCCGGGAAAACAGGGGCACACCAAAGAGAAGCATAACGTCGTATTAATCATGTTTCTTTGTAATCCTGGAAGGAAAAATCCTTTTCTCTTTTTCCTTTTCCCAGCTTGAAAAGGACTAGAACGGATCGAGTCCCACCAGTTGAATGGTTGGAGCAAACCAACACACTTGTAACACGGACCAAATTTCGAGGACCATTCTTCATTTTGTCTGTGCAAAAGATTTTTTTGCCGGGATTTTTTCCTTTCTCTCGAAGGATTTTCCAAAAGGCAATAATCGTCCAATCCCGGATTCAAAATTTGGTGCAGCAAGCTTGAAGTTCGAGACATCCCAAAAGAGCAAAAGAACACCCGTCTTGAAGGGAATGGCGAAAAACTTTTCCACTTCCCAGACTATGCCTGCTGTGCGACACGCATGCACACACTGAATGGTCTGTCGATTCATCATTTCAACACCGACATGGGACCGAGAGACAAACAAAAAAGGAAGCAAAGGTTAGAACCGGCTTTTTAAACGATTTAGAACTTTCCTGTCTTCCGGTCGGTGCCGGTTCGATCACGCTGGACAGCTTAGTAAGACAAAGTTAGCCGAAGCTTTTGCTTTAGGTCCTCGGTCTCGGACTTTCCTTTGCGAGCACTCCCGTACGATGCCCGAAGGATGTGAAGTTTTTGTTTTCGTGTGTAGAAAAGGCAAAGTTTTCCTGCTTCTTCGAAAACCATGCGAAAGATCAAAGACCAACCAGAGGGTCAAGGTTTTTTATGATGGGGGTCTTTTTCCGTACGAGGGTTTTCGGCTTAATACCGGGATGAAACTCAGTCCCAAGAAACTGATCCATTGTAGGTGGCACGTGTGCGTTTTTGATACAGCGACTATAATTAAATGAAAAACGTTCCTGGCAGATGCATCGGTGAGTGGTGTTGCTCAAATCCGTTTACCGGCGGGCATTGATTGTGCGCGGAAAAGTGTTTCCGCTTCCTGGAATTGCGTCCACGGCTGGTAAAACGCTCACGCCACTCATCTTCTCGTTCGTTACAGGCTCGTTACAAGGGGTTAGCCGGGCTTTTGAAGCAGGCTCAGGCTCTTCCATCTCGGTCCATCTCGGTTGTTGGTGTGTGCCTCCGGCTGTTTAAACGTTGCCCACTGGTTCTTTTGTTTCTGCAAGCAAAGATAAACGCAACAAAGGGAAAGCAGAAGAAGGAAGAATTGGTAAGAAATGGTTTAAAACTTCCAACGTTGACGCAACAATGATCGATCGTCGCGTGGTAAGTGGGGATGGTTGAGTTGAGTAGTAAATGGTGGTAAATTGCAGTTAATGGAAAGCGAGTGGAGCTGCAATATGAGGGCTTACTGGTGTAGCGAATCGGTCTGGGCGTCCTTGAGCATTGGATATTGATTTATGAAATGGAGTAGAGAGTGTTGTTAAGCGATGCAATTTATAACGAGCGAGATGGGAAAGTGTATTACGTTGATTGATTGTTGAAGGACAAACTTGTGCCAGGTGGCTCAACGAAGGAGGTCCGGTTGAAGAAATTTTCATAAACTATCGTGTGATCAGTCTCTGTTCAAGTCTTCATAGAACTCGGGATGTTCCAAATTTAATGGACCAACCATTACTCTTACAAACCACTTCTGCAAGCAAAAACCGCTTCTATACAGCGCAATGTCACTCCTCGAAAGGTCTTCCCCCAAAACATGAGCGAAATGTTATCCCGACCGGTACAGGGACTTCCGTCCAGTGCGTCCGAAAACGCTCAATAAAACAATGTGTCCTTTGGGGATTTACGTTCCCCGTTACTGAAGGGCCACATCGCTGTAGACGACAGCTGGCTATAAAAACCGAAACGTCCACCATGTAAGCAGTGGTCTGTATTTTAATGATAACATTTCCGGCATCGGATACCGTACGTTTTTCCTGCAAGAAGCACTATTTTCATCAACGGTCCCGGAATCATTCGAGAGGTGGGATGTATTTTTTGCTTTGCTTTTCGCTGTGCCTTGAACTGATTCTCGGCCTGTGACACCCATACCCATTAACTATCGTGTATGGCCAGCTAGCCAGCTAGCCAGCCAAGGGGAAATTTGTCAAGAAGAGTTGGACCGGCACACGCACGGTCAAAAGACTGTGCATGTCTTGCTACCATTTTTGGTCCCTTCTTTCAGAGTTTATGGTTTTAATCATTTCACTTTTTGCCAGCGCTTTTCTGACACAAACGCACACACACACTTCTCACACGTATAATCACGTGCTTCCGAAGTTGTTTCCGTAGAGGTGGTCTATTGCCAAACTCGAATGTTAGAGAGATGTTCTCTAGTGAAGATATTCGCTATTATTTGGCTATCCGATGGAGAGATTCTCCTTCTTCTTTCTAGACACTACAACCTAGAGAGTCTGCCATTTCTGGCTTTCTGTGAATATGTTTTACCCGTAGTAAAGGTGTCAAGCCTACATACGGGGAGTCAGTCTGGATGGGATTTGAACCCCGGTCATGCCATGTGAAGACCAGCGCCACTGTCGCTCCAGCCTCCGGACCACCCCCTCGAGAGTTAGAGAGAGTAAAGAGCTTAAAATCTCATTATATATATTTTATATTTCAAAGGGCTATCGGAAGCATCTTGAATTCTGATGTGAGAGATAAAGGAGTCAGGCTTTCAACCGATATTACAGGGTATCAAACTCGATCCTAACTATCCCATCGTTAGCCGATCAAGCTACAGATATCATTCATACAAGTTTATTGAATGCACTTCTTGCTAGAAATTTTGAGGCTTTGACCAAGAGTTCTTTTGTTTATCAAAGTGTGAGAGAGTTTAGTTCGTTTGAGAATCACAATAACCATGATAGTTTTCATGGCCTTTCAGGTTACCGTTGTCTCGAAGGGATCTCGAATGCCTCCCAAAAAAAAAGACGAGATCCGTGTGTGTCCGTTTACGGCAAATGGGACAGTTTTATGAAGAGGCTAAAAGTTTCTACAAGTGTTTAATGGCTTCGTATACTTTTTTTTTTCTTTGCCGGTTACTAGTTCCCTACGCACATAAACGCACACACACGAACGGTCGTTTTTCTCATTAGTCTGGGATGGGGATATAAGATTTCATAAAGTGTCGGTTTTATGGATGGCATGCTGTGTGTGTTTCGCTCGTGGAGATTTTGTTTCGTTAGAGCTGCCATGGAGATTTAGTACGTTGGATACAAGCAACCCCGAATCGTGTCATATGGCAGTTGGGATTATTTTTCTTGCTCTAACAAAATACAAAAAAAACCTACCACTTAATTAGAACATGAAAGTGCTTCAAATATTGCTCCATAAAATGTAAAATCTATCCCGTGTACAATGGACCAAATCCGGATTAATGCTAGCCGAACCGTAAAACACAGGGAAAATTTCCTAGAATCGGAGTCTACCATCGTTTATTTGAAATTATACCCATTATCATAACCATTCGCACCGCAATGGACACCAATCCTGAAGCAAACACCGAAAACTAACGCAACGTGATGTTTCCTTTTCGCTATCGCGTCTCGTGCTTAAGACAATAAAGCGAAACATGCGAGAGGATACGCCGGAGCTCCTCGTAATATTTGTCATTTAAATCCTTCGAATGTCAGTGTCACGGTGTATAGTAGTGTGTCCTCTAAAACCACCAAAGCTTACCGCCTCAAGTGATCAAGGTTGGGACCGAGAACTTCGACCGATTGCGATGTTGGGGGAAAATGTGGACGAAACGAGGCTTGTGCTCCAAAAATTCGATCAACTTGTCCTGCTAACTAGTCGTGCTTTCTCACATCTTCTTCTTGTGACATTGAAGGGTATGCCGAGCTTGTCTCAGACTGTTCCGTATGGTTTAGAGTTTGTGTTCACAAGAACAACGAACAGATCGAATTTCCATGCACGCTGAAAATCACCGAACTTTCTCTTTTTCCCATTCCGAATTCCGAAATGTTTCGACAAAAACACCAAATTCTTCGACGCTTAATGGTGCGTCCCTTCCGTCGCCGGTGTCCTATCGCTACAGTCGGTGTTGCGCTTGCTTCTAAAACGGATCCACCAGAAAGTCATTCAGCCTGCCACTGATCCCCGTAGATCGCGCCCTTAGTCCTGGCGAAAGGTCTTTGATGCAAATCGAAAACAAACAGTCTGCATAAATTATGCTAATTCAACCCAAACCCCCTCACCGGGACGTCCAAACGAGGGCGCTGGTCAGGAGACGAAGACGTTCCACCATGGACAGGGAACAGGTTCGCCGACGGAGGATGCAACAGATATTTCGACAGCAAGACTTCGAGAGGCGATTGTTTGTTTTTGTTTGCCGGTGATGGTTGCGAAATTTGACGCTATGGCAATCTCTTTCCTCGGGCCTATTTTTGCATCGCGTATTGATTGGCGAGGTAACGATTACTCTTCCCCCAATCGCAAATCGGATCAATGCGGACACGGTGCTGATGACGATGCCGATTCGCTACACCTTGGGCATTAGGCTGAAACGGGGAAAATGGTGGCTAGGGAAATGGTGATTAGGTGGCGGGATGAAAATGCTACGTTTGCACTAGTACTAGTGAGAAAAAAGCAACATACCGGACAGGACAGCGAAAGCTCTACTACACATCTACACAAAGCTACTAGTCTAGAACAGGCTTAGGCCGGTGGCAGCGCACATTCACTCAGCCCGAGCAACCGAACCCCGATTCCAAAATCCGGTTACCTTCACACAAAAGCAACCAGCACGCACCACTTTTTCGACGGTCCCGGAAGCGATGCGTATTTTTCTTCCACGAAGCATTTGTTCCTTCACCTGTATCCGGGTATCGATCCGAGCTACTTGGACCTGCTGCTGGTTGGAATCCAATTTCCGGTAATTTTGTGGCCTTCCGATTACTGGTCCGTTCTATCGCTGGCTCTATCATCCACTCCGATTTTCAAACGATCTGAAGAGATTCGTGTTGGTACCGCCCGGTCATGCTTTGATGTTGAGGTCTGCATGGCGCCAGATAGCCACGCTCAAACTGGTGCCACCTTTGCAGCTGCTGTTGCCAGGTAGCTTGGTTGGTTGGGAATGCCATTTGATTGGATATTTGGACGTGGAATTGATCCACCCAGAGCGGGTGAGAGGGATTGACAAGCTCATCTTCGTACCGCAACGATTTCGTCGGAAGAACTGCTGACATACGAGAACTCGAACCTTTGGGCGTACTGCATCTGGACGCTGGTTTGCAACTCAATATACACAGATCACAGCAAAACGGACTGGGCAGCTTGAAATTGCGCACACATACATACACACAGATAAACACATACAGAGTCCAAACATTACATGGAATATTGTACACAAATGGTGATATTGTAGTACCGCCGGGATCGTTCGAATGAGCCAGATTTACTTTACGAACGCGTTTTTGGCAATTTAAACAAAACAAACTGAAAAGGAAAGTTTGGTGCAAAATTGCATAAATTGTCCGTTCGGCCCAAGGTTCTCTTTAGGAGCTGTCAAATTTTGCTATCTGTCTCTGCTGTTTCAGTGATCGAATGCACGCAAATACACCACACATCGTTACACTAGGCATTGGAGATAGTAAGCGACAAGAATAAATCGGCAATCACATCATGCTGCGGGAAGGAGAAGAAAGATAGGTATGAGAAGACAGAGAGAGAGAGAGAAACAAAGAGACAGACAGAGTGTAATGGAATGGAGGCGTAGGCATCGGTGTGAAAACTATGTCCCTTTCCCCCAATGGGCAGGATGCTACTTCGCAAGCGATTGACTCAAGTTTTGCTACGCAGTGAGACAAGCGGTACGTGATGAGGGAAAACAACAGCAAACGTTCATTGTTGAGGTAGCAAACGAAGGTCCAAACACTTACCCATCTTCGGCAGTATAACGTCCTTCGTTATGGTTCGATTGGCGTTCATCCGCCGGATCGCTTGGTCCATGCTGCCCGTGCTCGGCGCGTTCGAGGAAGGAAGCTTACCGGAACCGGTGTTGCAGACACCTGGGCCCGCTTGACCTGTAACAGATTTGCAAATCGTGGTCGAGCCCCACGACAGGATCGAGATTAGACAGTTGTGGTACGATAGAAGCCCCATGTGAAAGCAAAAGAAAGGTTGCTGCTCAGTGAGCAAGAGAAATCTGAGCGTATGGTCTGGGGTAAGATGGTTCTGGTGCAGAAGGCCGAAGAGCGTTGTGCGATTGGTTGTACGTACTTGTGTTACAATTACCTGGCAGCCGCGGTGGCCTCGACAACTCCACCGGACACACGCGTCTCCTTCGCTTCGGCAGCTTGGCACGTGCCTGCGTGTGCGAGTAGTACATCGTGAAGTTGCTCACGATGACGGGCACGGGTAACGCGATCGTCAACACACCGGCCAACGCACACAGCGCACCGACAAACATGCCGATGTACGTTTTCGGTGTCATGTCACCGTACCCGACGGTGGTCATCGTGACCAGCGCCCACCACAGCCCGAGCGGGATGCTGTTAAAGTCGTTGTGTGGATTGATCTGGATGCGTTCGGCGTAGTACACGAGGCTGGCGAATATCACGATGCCAAGCACGAGGAAAAACACCAGCAGCGTGAGCTCCTTGGCCGACGCCCGGAAGGTTTGGATCAGAATCTTCAGGCCGGACGAGTGGCGCGTCAGCTTGAACAGCCGCATGATGCGGATGATCGAGAAGAACTCGAGGATGTCCGCGTTCTCGAGATGGGACGCGAACCGCTGCAGTATCAGATCAATGAAGAAGCTGAGCGTCGCGATGTAGTCGATGATATTTACAGATGACGTGATGAACCTTAGCTTACTTGGCGACGATATAAAGCGTACCTGGAAGGGGTGGAGTTCGTGGAAATTATAGTGTCTTTAAAAAATTAGATAAGTTCTTCTTTTGAGTCATGTTTGCTTTACAGGGTTTTCCCAATTAGTTTAGTCTTTATACTTTTTTGTCGAGCTGCATTCGATTTCACTTTTTGTGGTGTGGATTTGAAATTCAATTATCGGATTTTTGCTTATGAGCTTTAAATTGTATGGCTTAGTCAATGATAAGGGATCAAAGCTTCATAATTTAAATAAATATTCCAAATGAAGCTTGAAACCTGTAAGTTCTGGAGCCTTCCACTGAAAAGAAGATTTGTTCACGTTTTTATTTCAAAAAAGTTAAATTAAATAAGTTCGTTTCGAAAACAAACGCCAAAGTAACTTCAAATATTGTAGCACAAAACCTCTGATGTCAATAACCTTAAAATCGTGTTGAGTAACCTCTTGTAAGTATTTCAATAAATTTGTTGGTTTATCTGCAGAAAGTCAGTTAGCAATTACCATTATTTCGAACGTAAACCATGCATTGCAGACACATTCGATGTAGAAGAACGCGATGTGTGCGTTCGTTTGCGTTTTGTCCAGCACCCAGGACGTGTTCTGGTTGGCCGTCTTGACCGTGATGTTCCGTATGTAGGGGACGCGCATGTCCGGGTGGGTTTTCAGGCAGAATGATATGATCGACACGCAGATGAAAAACACTGATATGATACCGATTATCTGCAACGAGAGGGCAAACGGGGTGAGTTAAGGACGCATCGAACTATTCGGGATGGGCTGTAATCTTGAAAACCCTTCCAATTATAATAATCATAAGCAGTAACTGGCCGTTTGACCACCGTAACCGTCATCAATCTCTTCAGAGGGTTAAGCGCTGTTTCGCTCACGTTCGAGAAACGATGCCGATTCCTTAATTTGCATTTAACCATAAAACACATTCATTCTCCATTCATCGGCACGACCTCTCGAGCCTGAAGACCTTCGATACGTCGTCCGCTCGTTCGCTTGGTCAGACGATCAAAGCTATCGCTTGCATGGAGAGACAGTAAATAGCGCGCTTAAACCGAGCACGAATCATACTCATAGAGCAAGAAAATGGCTTCAGGCGGTGTTTGTAATCTATTCGAATTGACCAACAAACTGGCGCGGTCGTGGTCCGGGAACGAATCATCAACACTGGTCATTCCACTTTCCACAGCAAGCCTAATAAGAGGAATTTTCCCCTTTTCCATGCCGTACCCGGCGATGGAATGAATGCACCAGCAAACCTATAAATCACATCGGAATTACTTGTCCTTCCATAAACTCAGAACAAGGCCCAAGGATGTTTCGTGTGGAAAAAACAGGGTGCAATACGTAATCGTCACCAGGGTTTTACGTCGGTCTCAAAACGGCTTCGAGCATCATTCGAGAGTGGTGTGCATCATTGATTGGGCTGGCCCGCGTACCCGAAAGGGCACGAAGGAAAACCCAATCGACTGGTTGATTGACAGATTTGTTTACTGAAGACCTTTTCCATCGTCCACAGCACCGCCAGCACTGGTGTGTCCTTTCCTGCTTTTTTCCGAAATGGTTCGGGTAGCCTGTTTTTTTTTGCTACATCATTTTCCCACCGAGTGGCGCGTGGGTATCGGAAAATGCAGGACAAAAACAACAAGGAGGAAAAATGAATATCAAACACATCGTCCCCAGAAAGGAAAAATGAACACCAAGGCAACACAGAAGGAGAAAAAAAAGTGCACCGGCCATGGACGTGCTTTACGCCGGTGGAAAAGTTTTCCAAAATGGGTGGGGTCGAGTTTTTCACTCGGAGATGGAAAAGTTATAAATTACAGATTCAGTGAGATGTTTTCTTATGCAGTTTTTTTACTCTTCCAACAGCTTAACGGACACAAAATGCTTTCCATTCTGTGCTGTTATATGGTCTCTGCTCCCATCAAGAGAGTGAGATGTTTAATGAAGTTGAATTAGTTTATTGACGTATCGAAGGCAGTTGAGAATGGATTATTAATGGTTGAAAGGGCCTTCCTTCTTCGGTTTGCGTTAAAGTAATAGTTTTGATCATGGAAAACTGGTGGGCTCTTTCTGTTTGTAATTAAGCTTTAAGTAAAAGTTTTCTCGAAATATGATCGATTTATCTTTATCTTTCGACCTCCGGCCATTGAGCCGAGTCCGAAAACGTTGATCTGAAAATGGAAAAGAAGCATGAGTAAGGAGTGAAAATTCTTACCTTGGCAGCGTTGGAACTGTACGGCTCGTCGAACAGTGACCAGATCTGTGGCTTCAGGTGCTGCCACCAGCTCACCTTGCCCTTATTGTAAGCGTCTTCGAAACCGAACTTTTTCGCGACCTCCTCGTCGGTCGGTTTTTCCGTATCTAAATCTAATCTATCTAAAACAGCCAACGTTTCTTGTGTGTTCCGATGCTGGCGTGAGGAAGAAAAGAGAAGGAAGATATTGCGGATGAAGCTTTTTCCTTTGAATTCCGGCAAGGCCTGGTTTGATCGGGGGTGAATATATTTTTATTGATGGCGTTTTAATAGGAAACCCCCGTAAGTGGGAGGGAAAATGGACATCCATGCAGGTTGGGTAGCGTTGGCGAAGGAATGAATGATAAAAATTAATGATCTCGGATTTTACTTTCAACTCAATCCGATCGGTTATTTACAGCGCCGAAAAAATCGAACCCGGCGGCATCCAATCGCTTCCGGATTCGAAATGATTTGTGTCCATTTATGTAACCGACCGCGGGGAGAACGGGAAACCCCTTGGCCCACAAGCCCGAAATGCTCATTAATCATAAGGAACTCGCGCTGGTTGGGTTGAAATGTTTATCAAAGAGGTCGAATTTAAATGTCCTTCTCCCGAGCGCTTTCCCCCCAAAGACTCAAGGACGATTGGTTTGGTTTGGTGCGCAAAAGGGCAAAGGCACAACCCTCCCCGGACACCGAATGTGAAAATTTAATCAATGGCAAACCGCACAATAGCGCCTTCTTCCCAAAACAACATAAAACCGAAAGAAACGCTTCGGATGGTGTAGATATTCCCGCAAGGGTTTATGATAGCACAGTCCGACCACACCCGATTAACCCACTCTTGCTCCGAAAAGCGAAAGGATTTGACCGAAAGTTCTTAATCCCGTACAGATTCTCGGAGGTTCTCGTTTGAACGGAGACCGTTTGCTCCCGTTCGTAAATCAACAGGATTGTTTTGGGATAAGCAAGCGATAAGGAGAAGGAAGGGGAGAGAAGGGAAAACGGGGAGTGAACAGTAAAGGAGAGAAAATAGAATGCTAAAGTAAACACAATCGGGCACAATTCATTAATCATTTTTGAAACAAACTTCCGAGTCTTTTATGTCCTTTCGTGAGACGCACGATGGAGGCGCCTGGTCGGCGACAAGCGATCAGGATTTTGAAGGGGTGCAAGGATTTGTTTAGTTAGTGTCGGTTGGTGGTGAAGTTTCATCGTCTGTCCCAGGAATTATAAGATCCCTCTCTCAAGGTTATCAGTGAAGAAGCGACGGCAAAGATTAAGCTAGCGTTTCGCTTAAAATTTAGATGTTTTGTGTCATTTTTTAAACCTGAACTCCCGTACACGTGTAAATAAAAGAGGTTTTCTGAGCGTGTTGAACAGAATAATTTAAGAATACAATTGAATTTACAGCACCTTCAGCAAAGGTCACATTGAAAAGGGAATTACCCGTTTTGTCGTGCTTTATAAAAATTGCAACGTTATTGCCAAAAGCCTTGATAACAGCTCGATAAGACACAATCAATACATTCTTTTGTTCGGCACTATAAACAAGAGCAACGGAACACCTTTTTTCCCGACTCCAAACGAAATAAAAAAAAACAGCTAGAAAACCCTTGTTTGGCGTGAAAATGGCCATCATTATTAGATTAGAGTGACACCTTCAAGGTCCCGGTGTCGGGGTCCATTACCGGTACACGAAGGCGCATAAACCCAACGTCTGCATTACAACAGTGGCAGCCTACCAGCACCAACAGAGAAACCAGCGCACGAAGACGATGGTGCTTATCTTTCGGCTTTCAGCACCAGCAGCAATCCTTTTGCGCTCGATAATAGGATGGCTTCTTTTACACGCGCGTTGTTTGGTTGGGGCGTCGTCGGAGCTTCTTTTTTGCAATTTTGTATCATTTTGTTACCTCGGTTACCACTTACCGCAAGTCGCAAACGGCTTGGATACTTAACAAAAGGGTGTACAGAAAACAGTACACAGGAAGGGAAAGAGCAAGGGTTGGTCCTGTCCCCAAAAAAAAATGCTCAACTCGCTTCCCCAGAAAAAGGGCCGAAAAGTGAAAGTCAACCGATGACAGCGGCATGACATTGCGAAACATTTTTCCGACGCACAGGACAGTTTAATGCCGGCACGCAATCCACCCAAACCCGGGGTTGGGTGAAGCCAACGAAAGCTTCACCAGAGCATGTCTTGCGTTGAAGAGGGGTGTTACAGTTCCTTGGAAAGACCGAAACTCACTCACTCACCGGTTCAGTTCACCGATGAGTGGTTTCCGGTTCGACTTAGCGTTTGAGGGAAGAAAACGTTAAACGAAACAAAGAAACCCCACCAAATAGCGCCAAAAAAGCACCCACGAAGCTCCCAACAACAAAGGAAGCAAACGAACACACAACTGTCGATAAAAATCATCTGCCGAACACTGTTTTTCCCTGGGCTTCGGAGAAAGTGATTTGGATTTTTGGTTTCGTTAAATGGACGGTTTGATGGTTTACCGATGCGCCGGTCCCATGCGAGCGAGCGAGCTTAATGTTATTTTGTAACGGGTGAAAACGGCACCAGTTTTTTCTTTTAAAATGTCAATGTCATTTTATGTGGCACTCTTTTTTCCCAAAGAAAACACTGAGGGATGTGTCTTTAGGTGGGTTTCCATACGCGAACAGAATGACAATGAGGTTTCATGAGAGGAGTTGGAGTTTCTTCTGTTCGTTGTGGGTCGACATGTTATGCATTTATTGGAAGGAAGAAGCACTTGATGTTTCTTCGAAGCATGGAGAAAAGTGAAATGATGTTTCAGTTTATGTTGACAGCTAGTACATGAAGAGGGTTCAGCGATTAGAAGACGTAGGTTGACGTGAAACGCTTGAAACGCTGTAAACGCTGCATGTGTCAAACAGCGGTCATTTGTAGGATGTCGATAGTGTTGTTCACTTAGTTGCAAGTAAAATTGGAAAGAAGAACAAATTATAGTGATTTATTCGAATTTTGGGTCTAAAAACTATAATTTGTGCTAAAATTAATATTATGAAATCAAATAAAAAGAGCAATTAACTCGAGGTTCTCGAAATAATTTTAGCCCGTCAAGCATACTTTGGGGCTGTTAAGCAAACACTCACCTGTGTGTACGTCATCCAGCAGCATGGCTCTACCTGATTGGAGTCAAGTCCCCAGAAGGATAGTTCTTCCTCGAACAGCGGCCCACAGACATCGGTCGGATAGTGCAGTTTGCCCGTGCTAGAACATAGAGAAGGGAGAGAAAAGTGAGCACAATATAAACACCAGGACGAGCACGATAAATGATGGAAGGGTAGTAGTTTTTTCTCTCCAAAGGGGGACATTCCCAAACACACACACACACGAACGAGGACATTAACGTTTATTTTCCCGCACTGTTTTCCGGACAGGTGAACAGCGAAGGGCATGTGTATTATTACCGTCCCGTCGTGTTTGTGTTACACTTTTTTTGCAGTGTTTTGTTTTCCCTTTTAGTCTATTTTCCTTGAGCACAAAATTCAACATGTGCCTGAGTTGGGTTGATAGTGGCAAGCGTTTCGTTCGTAGATTCACCAGCAAGGGCGACACGATACATGTTTACCTTATTTTACCAAACATCTACACAACCACCGAACATACCGTGTGTGAAGTGAGTGAACGGTGTTTGGCGTACGGGAGGCAGTAGTTTTTATTCCCATGGAACCTATGAGTTCCAGGAATCAGAAAGGGCGCATAGGAAAATAATCATGCCTAAAATAACACTAGTGAAGACAATGGAAAGTGACCTGGTAGAGAGAGTTCCGCCCATCTCGTACACAGCCACATGTCAAACGCTGCCAGCAGTAGCAGCGGCAGTGTCTGACGATGGTGATTATGGTAATCATGATGTTGAGCGCCATTGAACGGTGCATATCTGATCTGAATTTTATCGGATGACATAGTGCCGGTATAATTGTAATGAATGAACGGAAATTGTTGCGTGGAAAAATAATAATGTGAAACATTCGTTGGAAAAATGCCTCCCGACTTCACAAAAAAAAGAAGGAAAAACCTGTTCGTGAAGTAATTTTAGCTAACAGAGCAGGAAAACTTTTCTCATTGAGCCGTTACGTTCTTGCAGGGGAAATCTCTGCCTGGGGCAATGAAACTGTTCGACCTTAAAGTAGGGTGAGAAGGCAAGCTAGTGTCCTCCTTTCTTTTGTGATAAGAGTAACAAAAAGGCAAATGAAAGAACGCACCGTTGTGTGAGCGGAAAATTGGCAAACGTGCCGTATCGCGGGAAAAACCCAACGGTCCGCAGTCATAATGCGTAAGATGTAGTTGTTTGTCGATGCGTGTATGCGTTGGGAATGGAATGGAGTTTTAGTTTAATGAAAATGCGGACTAGTAAATGGGCTAGAAAATGCGCCTGTGTTTGGTGAAGCTTGCGATTAGATGCTGAGATTTTTATGAGAAATTGACATTTGTGTTGAGGTGGTCTTAAAAGAAAAGCTTCATTATTGTCAGACTGGTGAACTAAGTTTAAGCTAAACATTTATTGTAAAATATTTGCCATAAATTATTTTATTTTTGCCCAGAGACAGCAAAATTGAGTTAAATTTTTCAGATGAATTTTGAATCGCTCTTTATAGGAATTATTCAGTACTTCCCTGACAATCAGGAATGTCGAACAATTAACCACCTAGTATGTAAGTGTTATTATTTATTTATCTCCAATCATTAATTATTTGAATTAATAATTTGAAATGCTTTATTCTTTTTCATATTTTCATGACGACGTTCTCATGATGCTGGGGGCATTAACTGACCTGATTTTTTCATAAATTTCCATGCTTTTGCTTTGGCCTACATTTTCCCTTTTTCCTCGTTCCTCTTACCGGGAGATAAAATATAAACTCAACGTGCAGTTTCATTCAAATGCAAATATAATACGCTTATCGATCCTGGTCAATACATTACGTCACTGCGTTCAGATGCGTTCGTAAAGCCTCACTCCTACCGGAATGGAACATCCATCCCACATTTCCCGTCCTAGGCCTCGCTTAATGGACCTTTGGCCTGTTTGTGGAAAGCACTCGACAGGAATTTGCAATGAGCGAAGTTTTTTTTCCCTGTCCCTGTTCACTTAAGAGCCAACGAATCAGAAGAAAATGTTGACAAAAAAGTCAACCGACCGATCCGACGAGAGAACATGGGCGCAGAAAAAGCCACCGAGAGCTGATAGCTGAGCTGGAATGTGACCACGAACATTCGAACATCCGGCTTTGCGTGACGACTGCCCGGAATGGCCGCACGGCCTGTGGATGAATTAAATCACGTTCGTGTGTAAAATTTATTCCCAGTTTCCCGGCAGCAGGTCGGTTCGCTTACAGCCGTCGACAGCATGCCTGTATTGATTCACCCGGATACGGAGGCCTGCCAGAAGGACGAACCTTGCACAGTGTTTGAGAAAGTTTCAACGCAGCTCTCCGGGTCGTTCCCGCATACAGTACAGGGCGCGGTTTTGTGCAATCGACAGTTGGAAAGCGTGTCACAGGCACTGGGCTCACCCCCCTGCCAACGACCAACATTATGCAGTTGGGAAGACGGAAAAACGGTTTAATTAAAAGTTCACCATCGACATTCTTGGCGGTGGTCGGTTTCTTTAATTACTCGCCCGGTTTTTCGAGCACGCCATCGGTCTTAATGCCGTGTGCGAGCGCGTGACACACGGCGAGGCATTTACACCGGAGCGAGAGTTTCTTAAAGCTCCGGCAGCAGATGTCGGACCCGATTAAGAAGTTTTTCGCGCACCGCACCGGAGGGCGGCTCTTCCTCGGGTGCACTTAAACCGCCACCCAAGGATTGAAAGTTTATGCCCGGCTCTTGGAGGGTTTGAATAAAAATGCATTAAGAACCGGACTTTTTTGCACTAAAGTCCTCTTTTCCATGGAAGCATAGTAAGGTGGAATGCACCACTTCAGGTAAGGGGTTCGCTGCCGGCTCGAGTCACAGTTTAATAAGAAAGTTTTAGCTTCTAATTTTCTATTGCTTCATTATGAGCGATTTGCTGTTGGGGAAAGTTTTTCGGCTCACGGAAACCTCGGAAGTTATCAGGGGAGGGATAATAGTGGGGCGAACAAAATGGTGGCTAAGAGAGTGATAGTTTGTAAGTGGCACCAGGCGTAAAGTAGGATGCAGCCTTGAAACTTGAAAAACAAAGCTCGAGCTAGGCGATGCAGCAGATCCTTTCAGGTTGATTAAAAATACGAGCAAAGAGGGTTTTAATGAATGGAAATTTTAAAGAGCCAACAGGGTATCAAAAGCAGGATGAAATGTTTCAAATAATTTAGAAGTCAGATATTGCTTAAAATTTATAATTAAACACCAAAATATGCCATAATACTTCCCAGTCTCGGAGAGTTCCCCATTAAGCCACCAAATGATTTACGCTTAAAGCAATATCTAAAAAACCTGCGGTCGATAAATGAACGAAATGTTATGGTGCAAAACTCCCCGCTTCGACGAAAACTTTGCCCATTGTATGCACCAGCGCTCCGGCTTATTGCTATAAGATTTGTGTGAGAAACTGGGTAGCAGGTCATTGCTACCCTTTAGTTGTTTTTTGTATCCGGCACCGATGCTTCATTGCTCTACTCCTTAGATGCTAGAAGCGCATGAAGTTGTTGAGCAAACTGGTTGATGGAAGCAGACGGACGAGTGTAAAGATTTGGCCAACAATAAAGAGGGCAACGGCAACAGTATTTTACAAATTGGCAGCAGCTTGAGGGCAATATTGAATTCGGAATGAAATAGCGCGCCATGCTTGGCGACTCATTTGTATTCTGCTGCTGGTCTGGTCTGGCCCGTTTTGGCAGATGAATGAAACAGGAAAGGCCAGAAGATTGAATGGTTGACTTGAGAAAGCCACTCGAATTGGGTGTTATAGAAAAGTTCGAGCCGTACGTAACCGATTTGTTCCGAGGTTTCCGGTTTTGTGGTTCTGATGGACGGGAACAAAGGGCAAGAGCATGAAAATTGAGATACAAAGCAAAGGCAAATCGTTGGGAGTTACAGATACAGAGATAATACTGAACAGAAAATAAGAAATGTAGCGTAATTTTAAGAAACTTAAGTGGTTTTCTGGATGAATGGGATGGAAAGACGAATTAAGGGGCCATTCAATTCAATTCCTTAGAAAAAGACGGAGCTTGAGATTGGTTTTCCTGGTTCTTTTATACTATTCGAGGTATATCCGTTTGGTGCCGTGACCAGGGTACACAAAAAATCCCGTGTTTTATTAAATTCAGAGATTCTGATTGCATCTTTTGAATCAAATGAACGCATTGATATGATCTTTGCACAATAGCCAATTTAAAATTCAAACATCTGCCCGAAGAAAAATGGAGACGCCCAGTACTTTATCTCCTAATACACTCTCACAGCCGCTGGCCCTAATGTGCATGATAATATTTATTATGATTGAAATTGCATCGCATGTCCCGAAAAACGAATCGTGTACGTACCGGTAGTAGTTGAGTACTTGCGCAAACACCCCCGGGTGCCGATCGAAGAAGTACTCGTTCAGGACGGGATCATAGTTGCCCAGTGCCTCCGTCAGTCTCGAGAGCCTCGTGGCCGGGATCTTCTTGAGTGTCGCCTTGTACGTCTCGTGCCGTATGCCGCCAACGTTCAGAACCACCCGGTTCTCTGAGTCCATGTTATTCATAAGATTCATTTCCCGGGGTTTTGGAGTACCCGCACGCTCACCAGTTTGTTTATACCTATCCTATTCACCTGCCCCGGGTCCACGCCAGCACTGTTTGCCTATCCAGATTGTGAGCTGACTCTTTGAAGAGTGTACGCGTGTGTGTATACGTGTGGAAGCTTCTTGCTTCCACTGTTTTCCCGGAAAAGAAAAAAAACGGGCTGGAAGAAACCCTCCCGGAAATGGTGCTTTTGAGCAGGTGATGGACGCAGCTAGCGAATTGGCCGGTCCACTTCACCATGCAAATATTGGCAAACGGGGCGCCACTGTAGCTTGTTGCTCGCTGTGCTCCTTTGGCCCGTCGTTGTGCGTGGACGTGATTTTATTTTGATCTGCAGCATATTAAGCAACCGGGCGAATGCCGTCAAGCGTCACGTACGGGACACGGCTGAAACTAGATACGCTAGCAAAAAAGCTTCAGTGGTCTAGCTGTCCAGCCGCGGGGTTCTGGTCGTCTTGATTTGCTTGTAGCGACACGCGATCTTATCACGTTCCCAAGACGTCTTTCTCTCTCTGTTTGTGTTTGTGCTTGTCGGGCTCGACCCGTGCGCTTATTAGCCACGGTCGATATTATCTGCTTTCGCCACCTAATTCCTCGACCGTTTGGGTGTCTTCATGAGCGCGTGTCGTGTCTTCGATTTCGTTGCCCAGATAGCGGATGCGGTTGCCCCCTGTCGGATGTCCGAGCCGTTGGACATTTAATTTTTCCAGTAATTAATCATCAGCTGCTAAGACGCTGAGGAGGGTGGACACAGCAAACGTTGCAGACTCATCCTGGGCTCGGCGTAGCGCCAGCTTCGGGCTTCGTGATTGGCATGCAACGACACATCGTACACATCGTCCGCCTTATCCGGCGATACTAGTGACCTCTGGTAGTGGGCAGAAGAAGCAGCAGTAGTAGCAGCAGCGCGAAGATGCGACGATCCGTCCTACATTCATCCTGGTGTGGCTGATACGTGCAAGCGCATCGCTATCCACCGATGGCAGCTACGAGAGCTGATACTGTCGCCACAGCTTACACCATGTATTACGGCTCAGCATGACGTTTCCGTGTCACGAGCGTATCCTCTGGAAGGCAATAGAAGGAAAAAAAGGAGAGAAATTGATTATGTAGCAGATAAATTTTGCACGCCAGCTTAATGCGACGCAAATGGTGTGTGGGATTAATGTTTGCGACGAATTGAATTACTGCGACCGGATGGAGCAGGTGGACCACAAGCGTGGGTGAAACAACTCCCTAACATCAGGATATCAGTTGCATAAATGCATTTAACCTACAAAAAAAAAAAAGAGCCCGTACTTGGATACGATCATTGACACTGTGTCGCATCCACACGGGTCCCGAGAGGTCCCGTCTGCTCATTAATTATACCGTAAGGCATACAGCTTCAATTAATACGCAGCAAATCCGGCAAATCGTTGTTGTTGCTGTATGAGTCCTTTTTGGAAAATCGTTTCTCGGACTGGCTGAGTTTTTGGGGCGGGTGGTAAAATGATTCATAGCGCTTTTTCGAAAAGTGTGCCATACACTCACGGTCTGGGTGATTGAAAATTATCTCAAACAAACAGTGTTGCCGCACCAGGCGCGTGCACTTAATGAGATTAAATAATTGAATGCACCAAATGACCGACGTTCATTAAGTAATTAATAATCAATGCTTATCGTGTCAACACGTGTCATGAGCAGTACACAGCACACAGGCATTCGGGGTAGAAAAAGTAGGGTAGTAGGAAAAATGGCCGTTTACCATATGTGTGCTGTCGGTTCGTTCGTCGGTTACGGTTGGTCAACTTTTGGGCAACAGGCAGATGTGATGTTGGTGATAGGAAATCATTGATGTGTGCGTACACGTGTGCGTTCAAAAATATTCGAATCGCAGGAATCGTTCGTTAGGAGCTGTATTTTTATTGCGTTCAATGTTGTTTGCTTCGAAAAGCTGCCATTTTTTAAAGATTTTGTTGTGTTTGACGATCAGCTTTATGAAATTTGCCTAGAAGAGTTAGAAGCTATGTTTCTATACGTATTTCTTTTGGAAAACTTATTTGTTGTAGCTTATGGCATATATGGAGACAGGCAAATTGTATCGCCTAAAGTTGTGCAAATATTCCTAGAGAGTTCAATTTTTGCAATCTTTCTTTCAGATAATAAATCAGGAAGTTTACGCCTTATAGATTTTTACCCTGGGAATCATAATTTTCTCCTGAAAGTATGCAATACTCATGATAAAACTTTTGTATCTTGGCCTTTTGAGCCACCGTTCAAAAAGGAGCAGGGTGTTTAGATAGTTAGAACTAATTTCCTTTAAAATGAACTGTTTTATTGATATTATTTCAGTGTTTAACGCAGGAACTATAATAATTTGTAATGATAGCTCCTGAAGGTATGCAAGTTTTAAATTGTAATATCTAGTAACCTGTGGCTGGTCTTCACCGCCTTCCCATGCGCAGGCCTGACTCCTTGGTTACGTGTAAAATCAAGTCACAGAAAGCAAAAAATGGCAGGCCGAGACCTCTCGCGGTTGTAGTGCCAAGGAAGAAGAAGAAGATTATTTAATATTTTATTCATTTGTTTAAGTTCATCTTCAAGTAAGTTGAGAAGAAATCAGCATCCAGGACAGATTGAGAGTGAAATGGAATTGTTAAACTTCCATCGTTTACTTGCGGTTTGGTTCCACGGTTTGCATTCCCTGCGAAGTCGCATACTGCGAAATCATAAATGATTTATTCGTCGTTCCATGGTCCTCTTGTCCGTGATTGTTGCGAATCTGCTTCCCTTACCGTTAACTTACAGCACTGACACACTTTCCGCGATGGATTGAGTTCATTTGGTGTGCCTCACAAAGACAAGCGGTCGGTTTTCATCTGGTTCGGCTTGATAGCAAAGCTTCTACTCCTTTAAAACATTCCTCACACTCGACAGCACCACGAGCAGCACCCCACCGGCCGCTGTATGCGACTTGCCGGTGCAGTTATTTCTGTTCGTTTATTCTTCGAAAAGACTCTTGGGGCGAAACTCTTTATAGTCGAGCTTCACTCGGTGTGTGAATCCTTTGATCCTTTTGCGCCAAAGCGTACGGAACGTGGCTTACACAGGCATGGGTGTGACTATGATAAACGTGAGGTTGCTTCAGTTGGTAAAACACGGCTCGAGCTATATTGTGTCAGCTGCTGAGCGGTCTCAGGGCGTGTTAGGACATTAAGAACAACCCCACCGGGACAGCTCGAAATGAAACTTCGCACACACGCACACTGTCACTGTGGGTTGGGAGCGGAGCGCACACGGACGAAAAACGCTCCCCTTATCATTCGCTTCCGAGAAGTAGATTTTTTTCCCTCTTCTTCAGCGAGGCCGTGGGTGGACGAAGCTTTAACAAATTCACGAAAGATAACACCGTATCATCACCGGCGTTCATTGACTTTTGCCACCTTGCCCATGTGTGTATATGTTGCTCGTCCTCCTAGCTTCTGTACCTTACCCAAAGCCGTGACCGTGTGGCCGTTGTTGTTTTGCATAATTTTCTATTATCATTTCATTATGCGCATGTTTTGTGCCACCATTACCGCACCGACCGGACATTTCTAGCCCGCGCGATCGTCCGTCATGTTTCTCGGGACCGCTCCGTTCCATTCCGCATGTGAGCGAGCGTTTCACTGCGTATGTGTGTGTGCGTCGTGTGGTGTTGTTTTTGCAAACGCAAACAAACACACACACACACACACACACACACACAATCACTGGGGAGGCTGAGAGAGCTAGCTGATACTGTGTGATTGGTTTTCCGCAGCTCACAACGAGAGAAGGAAGTTAATTTTCATCTTCCGACGATGTTTTCGAGCCCATTGTTTGTTCGATCGGTGGCCTCTGGGTACATGCCGGGCCGGATATCAATATCTGTTGCCGCTGATATCTGATGTGGTCAATACCAGGAAGGAGAGGGTGGGAAGGGGGGGGGGGGGGTAGGAAGCGAGCTCGGGGAGTTGTTTTTCCCCGGTAAATGTGTTGTACACGCACGCGGTAGGTTATTATTGTTGGTGGTAAACGAGTTTGACGAAGCTTCGCCCAAACAATGGGTCATCATCATTAGGCATTAGGCTTTTCGGGTGGGATTGTTTTTGATTGAATACGGTTTTATTGCATTCCGCAGCTTGAATCTGTTTTGTGCGGGATTATGTTAGAAAGGACAATGACGCTCGCTATTATTTCAGCTACAGTGATGAACATAATTATACGAAGGATCTTTCTTTGATGAATGAATGAACAAATTTGAACGAATGTGCAATGAAGTCATGATATAGGAGTATATTTTGAAAAAAACATTAAAAATATTAAATAAAAAAAAATTATAAGTATAATACAGTGAAAATAAAACAAAATGTTGACATTTTTTTCTATTTTAATTTATGTCTTAAATTTACTTAAAATCAAACAAAACCAAGACATCCTTTATACCTGGAGCTGGAAAAATCGTACTGTCATGTTCTACACTGTACCGGAAGATTGAATGTAAATAATGAATTAGCACCTATTATTGATGAGATTTTTGTGGAATTCGGACGGAATTATATGGACACGACACTTCAGAGAGAGCTACGCTTACGAACTAACTTTATTAAGGATGGAAAAAGAAAAAGAAACTATGTACAAAATGGCTGCTGAAGGCGCCAAAATAAGAACGTCAAAAATGACAACAGCAATTGTGCAGGGTTTGCACGTCCATTTAACCGTATGACAGAAATTGTCACTCAACACCCCTGCTCAATTTCTGGAACTTCGCACTCCAATCTCCTCCACAAGACGCTTGAATGCTACAGGCGGTAGCCCCTTCGTCATGATGTCCGCCAACTGCTTTTCTGAAGGAACGTACTTGATGGTTATGTCGCCACGTTTAACTTGTTCTCGGATGAAGTTGAACTTTATGTCGACATGCTTCATTCGACGACTATCCCGTGGCTCTTCCGCCACGCGCATACATGACTGGTTATCTTCGAAATATGGCACAGGTTCTTTGATGACAACTCCGAGATCTGCCAACAACCTTTTCATCCATATTCCTTCACAGACGGCCGTGCACAACGCAACAAACTCGGCCTCAGTAGAAGACAAAGCCACTGTTTGTTGCTTACGCGTTAACCATGCCACTGTACCTCCAAACACTCGCAGGATGTAGCCACTCATCGATCGTCGATCGTTGATATCGTTTCCCCAATCGGCGTCTGAGAAAACAATCAAAGCAGGTTCAGCTTGTCCTCCTTTAAACTCGAGTCCCACATCAAGAGTGCCTTTCACATAGCGCAAGATGCGCTTTAAGTAGCACCAGTGTTCATTCGTCGGACAGCTCTGCAACTGGCTAAACACGTTCACTGCGGCACATAGATCAGGCCTCGAAGTGTGGGCAACGTATGCCAAACACCCAACCAGCTCACGATAAGGGTAGTCCGTTCGTTCCGCTTCAATTCCTCTCTCCAGCTTCAGATGGCATTCGATTGGTGTGGAGACCGGTTTACAATCTTCCATGCCGAAACGCTGAAGAAGAGACTCCAAATATCCTCGCTGAGAAATCCTCATGAACCGCTTCTCCACATCCCTCTCAATACGCATATTAAGAAAGCAGCTCACTTCACCAAAATCCGACATCGCAAACTCGTTCTTAAAACAGCTCTTGATCTCCGAAATCGCCACCACATCTCGTCCAACGATGAGAATATCATCGACGTAGAGGACTAGGATCATTCGTTCGTCATTCACCGTTCGCACGTACAAACACTGATCGTTTTCGCTGCGCTTGAAACCAAGCCTGGTGACGAACTGATGGAACCGTTCGTTCCATGCACGAGAAGCTTGCTTCAGTCCGTACAAGGCACGATTCAGACGGCAAACAAGTTTCTTCGATCCTATGGACAGTCCTTCCGGAGGAACCATGTAGATTTCTTCTTGTAGTGTTCCGTTAAGAAACGCCGTTTTCACATCAAGCTGATGCACATGCAGACGTTCCTGGTTTGCTACGGCTAGCACTGTCCTTACAGAATCCAATTTGGCCACTGGAGCATACGTCTCAGCATAATCGTAGCCATAACGCTGAGTAAAACCACGAGCTACGAGTCTTGCTTTGTACCTGTCAGGAGCTTCACCTTCACCCTTCTTGATCTTAAACACCCACTTGCAAGTAATAGGCTTTCTACCTGCGGGCAACTCGCACAGGGTCCAGGTGTTGTTCTGCTTGTGAGAAAGCATCTCCTCCTGTACAGCCGCATTCCACTGGTCCCAATCGTCACGCTTCCGCATCTCCGCAACTGAATCTGGATAGTTCTCGACATAACTAACAGCACTTAAAGCATAAGCAGAAAAATTCATCACGTAATCCTTCTGCCAAGACGGTGGCACACGCTTCCGAGTGTTGTTTTCTTCAGACACGGCACGATGATCAACCCCTGCTGAGTCTTCACATTCGTCGGCGATTGCATCGCAATCTACGAATTCTTCGACGGTCTCGTTCATCTCAGGTTCATCATTCTCCAGTGCTGGTTCGAATTCAGTGCCCGTCTCTGCTTCCGGTCGTATTTCTTCAGCCAGATCAGTTGGACAATCGGCATCTGCTGAAGATCTCATACGAATCACGTCATCCGTAGATTCTGTTGATTGATGCTTTTGGTGCCCCACTTGCCTGTGAGCACCTCCAATCTCGTTGACGATGACATCTCGGGCAGCGATAACCTTGCGACGGTTCGGGTCCCAGACTCTATATCCGTTGCAGTGGTACCCAAGGAAAATACCTTTCCAAGCCTTCTTGTCTAGTTTCTTCCGGTTCTCTTTCGGTATGTGGCAATACGCAGGACTACCCCAAACCCTCATCATCGAAACATCAGGTTTTCTACCCTCCCACATTTCATAGGGCGTCTTACAATCGATGATGGCACTTGCTGGGCTCCTGTTCACAAGATACGCGGCAGTCTCCACGGCTTCACACCAGAACTTCTTGTCTACTCCTGCCGTGAACAGCATCGACCTGGCCTTTTCTTCCAAGGTACGGTTCATCCGTTCCGAAACGCCATTCTGTTCTGGTGTATATGGAATTGTACACTGCATTACGATGCCTTTTTCTTTACAGTACTTGTCGAATTCACCACTACGATATTCCCCGCCATTATCACAAACTAATCGCGAAATGCCAACCCCGAACTTGGCAGTAACCATTGCTTCATACAACTTGAAACATTCAAAGACTTCATCCTTCCTGCGCATAGTGTACACGACCACAAATCTACTCCAATCGTCGATGAAACTAACGAAGAATCTACTTCCATCGTGTCCAACTGGTGTCACCGGACCACAAACATCGCTGTGTATTATTTCCAACACACGTTTTGCCCGTTTGTCTACGCGTTCACGAAATGGCATTCTTGTTTGCTTTGCATCGACACAGGTTTCACAGATTGTTTCCGTTTTATCACCATCGCACTTGAACATTCCTTTCACCATGTTCTTGGATATAATCTTCTCCAGGTTTTTCTCGCTTAGATGACCGAAGCGCTCATGCCAAAGCTCATGACATTTCAGAATCTTTCCACATGAATACAATACCGAATTCTCATCACTTTTCCGGTAAAAATCCATCTCATATTGGAGACCATGACGAGAACCACACGCGATCACTTCCGAACCACGAAGAATTTTTATACAACCTTTTTCGAAAACAACTTTCATTCCGGCCATCTCTACTTTCCTGATCGAAAAAAGATTACACCGTAGGTTTGGAAGAAAAAACACATTCTTCAAGGTACACTCACGTCGTCGGTTTCCGATCTTTCCAATCATTTTGATTGTTCCCGAATATTGCGCAATCGTAGACTTTCCGTTCAAAGCCACTGCTATTTCAATCGGATTTTCCAAAGGCACCAATTCTTCGAACAGTTCTCGATCATTCGCCATGTGATCTGTGGCACCCGAATCAGCAAACCACTGTACTTTGCCTTCTTCTTCATTGCTTTCTACAGCAACCAAACCGGCGGCAAAACACACACTCTTCTCCGTCACGTTCGCACTGCCTTTGCTTTTGTTGCTCTTCTGCATTTTCTTTTCAGGACAATCACTCGCTTTATGTCCAGGCTTGTGACAAACAAAGCATTTCATTTGCCTTTTCGAAAAAACTTTAGGCTTTCCAACAAAAGCAGCCGACTCTCGTTTCATCGGAACAGCCACTACACTCGAATCGTTGCACTTAACTTCCTCATCGAGGAGCCGGCATTTGACGAACTCTAACGTTAAATTCTCTTGCGGAATTGTCTCTAGCGCCGTCACAACCGTCGCGTATTTCGGCCCAAGGGACATCATCAACTGGAAAACGACGTCGATCTCTTCCAACACTGCCCCAGTGACCTTATAATCACGCACAACACGATCGAATGCTAGGAAATGATCCTGTAAACTGCCCCCTTCGTACCGAAACGTCGATAACTTTTTCTTCAAGTGGAGCCGGCACGCGGTGCTGCGACGCTCGAACACTTTTTCCAACGCAAGCCAAATCGCTCTCGGGGTCTTTTTGTCCTGCACATACTCCAGCATGTTGTCATGGATCCGCGATACAAGGATCGACTTGCACCGTCGTTCCTTCTTCCGGCGCTTTTCACACAGCTTTTCCTTCGCCTGACCAGCGGCGTCACTGTCTCCCGTTTTCACTTTAAGTTCTTCCACTTCCTCCATCTCGTTCTGGATGCATTCAAGCAAATCATGCTCCTCGAGCACCACTTGAATCCGGAACTTCCAAGATGCGAAGTTCGAACCATCAAAAAGCGGGACGCGCACGGTTTCGTTTTCGTATTCCATTTTTAAAACACAACACTTTTATTAGAGCAACTATAAACCGTCATACACGAAATCCTGGGCCCATAACCTGATGAGATTTTTGTGGAATTCGGACGGAATTATATGGACACGACACTTCAGAGAGAGCTACGCTTACGAACTAACTTTATTAAGGATGGAAAAAGAAAAAGAAACTATGTACAAAATGGCTGCTGAAGGCGCCAAAATAAGAACGTCAAAAATGACAACAGCAATTGTGCAGGGTTTGCACGTCCATTTAACCGTATGACAGAAATTGTCACTCAACAATTATTGCATGCACTTTATGCTCAATGTGGCGTCACTTTGCTAACGATCATATGACTGCTGTCGTTGTATTATAATTATACATTTAATATCATTATTTACCACTTCAGCCTTCCTATCGAATTTTCGTTTATAGACAGTTGATAATTTAAGTATTCAATTTCGGAGCAAATCCTTTCGGGAAGACATTTTAACTATTTTGTTTCCTCACCTCAGCTGCTTCGTTACGGATATTTAATCAAAAACAAGGGTGTTACATGGCATACAGAAAAGGAAAAGAAAAAATCCCCCAAACAAAATCAATCCAAGGTAATACCACATAAATCCTGCAGCTTACGAATGTATCCTTAAATTACACCTCTAATGCAATCTCCCGCACGGCGTCGATTACAGGTTTATGCAAAGTAAGTTTGCCTCCACGTTGTGGATCGTCTCACAAACAAACGCGCGTGAATGTCCCTATGTGTGTATGTGAGTGTATTTCACTGTGAAGAAAGAATCGAAACGAGAAGCATAAAAGGGTGCACAGTTCCCTTTTTTACCCGGTGTATTGTACCTTATGAAACCAATCGGAAAGCAGCGAATAGAATTCTTCCAGAACCAGAAAAAAAGGGTTTCGGTTACCAAGCAATTCAATCACACTGACGGAAAAGTGATGGAAACGTGCTTTAAAGTGCATTAAAGGTTGTGTAAAAATGTTCCCTCCTACAGATCTGTTCGCCAGGTCTTCGATTGAGTTTGATTTACTGTCCATTTAACGAATCGCATTGCGCTGGGATCGAAAATTGAGCGAAAGTAAAGTATCGTTCATTAGTTATGCTTTTAAGAGCTCGTCTCTTTTGCTCTTCGCTTCTTTCTCCATTTCCCTTTCGGTGTCCATTCTCTGGTGGGACAGAACTGCAGGCAAGGGTTCTAGTTTGTGATTTGCGGAACCAAACGAAAGTCCTCGGGCATCATCCATCACGTCGCATTGATATTCCGTGCACGAGGTCCGCAACAGAAAAAAGATTCGCAAAAATAGCCATCATTTTCTACAAGCAGCAAGCTCCTGGATTCCTCGGAGTGTGTGTGAGTGTGTGTGTCGGTGTTTGCTTGATTTGCATTTCATTTTTCATCCAATCGGTCAGGTTTACTGTTTACCGATGATACTTTTTCCTGCAGCTTCCTTGTGCGAAGCGGAAAGGAGGACAAAAAATCCATCGAAGGCTCAACTTTGAGCAAGTGGTTTTTATTTTTCCTTTTCCACCATCCTCCAGGGGGTGAGGTACGTGGAAGAAATCGGGATTTGAATGTAGGGAAAAGTGAGGAACAAATCGAAAAAATACAAACGATCGTCGTTCTTTTCGGTGGCGTTGCGTTTGCTTGTAGTCAAATATTTACCGGAGGAAAAACGATATCCGATTATTGCTGAGCGCTGCAAACACAAAATGGCTCCGACGGTCCAGTGCAGACCCAGCACCGTGGTGAGAATAGCTGTGGAAGGAGCAGAGGAATGGCAGGCAAAAAATAAATCCACCAGCTCACCCTCACAGCTTATATGAACGGGGCTTCGTTTGTTTTTTTGATAGCGGGCAAATGGCAAATACTTTTGCATTTGGCATTATTCCGCACGAACTGGCAGCAGCAGCAGCGGGTTTCCATTGCTTAGAAGGTTCGCATTAGGCACAGGGATGCAAAAGAGTATGAAACAGGAAGGTTCTCTCTTGTTTTATAATGCCGAGTTTGGATTGTTTTTTCTGCTGATTTTTTTAACAGAAAACCAAGAAAATGATTATCAGTAGGATATAATGTGCCGTAAAAAGGTTTATCCATTTGAGAAAGTACCTTGCAGAAGTCTTTTTTTGTAAAAGAATTTAAGAAAGTAACGTGTTTTTTCACATTAAATTGAGAATTGTGAAGTACGACTGCCTTTTTTTTTGGTACGATTTTGATTCCACAAAATGCAAATCATCAGCATCATCGTGCCCTGAAACAAGATATGCCTAAATGTATGCAATCTACCAAACAACTTTAAGAATCATGTATTCACAACAATGAATATTTTTTATTATTGATGCCGATAAATTATGTGTACAAGTATTTTGGAAGACATGTAAACTAAATACTCACAACTGTATGCAATCCTCAAAAAAAATTAGGGTTAATCACTATCTTTCTCGAGCGGTTTTATTTCAGATTTCAATGCTTTAAGATAACACCAGTTAGCATTTTAAAGGCAAATTTTAAATTGGTCTAAGCCTGGAGTCATAAACTTTTCACTTTTAACATTATTTAGTTTAAGCATAACCCAGTGAGGAAAATATTTGAAATACCTTCCAAATAAACTTTAGAGTTAGAATAAATCTTCAGCTCTCGACAAACTAAGAAATAAAAGTAAAAATATTGCTTCAAACCTCTTCATCTTCATCTCAGTGCAAAGAAGAACCTCAAGAACCCAAAATCAAGTAACGATATCATTGAAGAAAATTAATCTTTTTCCGCCAAAACTCAAACCCACCGGGATGTGGATGGGGATAAAGCAGCCCAAAAGCGCACCCTTGTCCTCTTGTTGAAGATTCTTTACAACCCGCACGGACCAACAAAACATGACGAGGCTCGGTTCATAAATCATTAGAATTAAAATTTCACATCAAACGTGCGGCAATAATTTAACCTGCCTTTTGGTGGGGACAGATAGGTGGGATAAACCGGGGGAAAGAGGTTGTGGAACGAGGACAGCAGCGTGAAAATGTCCTGCAAGAGGACACGAAACTTTCCATTCCTGACACTGGCGTGCTCAGTATCAACGACCACCAAATTCGCCCGTTCCGGACCGCTCGAAAAGAACGGGGCGTGATTTTGAGCTTTCCATTGTTCATGTTTCTATTTTGCTTTTTCTATTTTTTGTTTTCTTTTTCCTGCTTCGTTGCCGAAATACTGCTCTCGATTGTGTTTGTGTGTGTGTCTGTGTATAAACAGAGCAACAAGACAGTGTAAAACATATTTTCTACGCGTACTACGCTTGTGTCCTTCGGATTTTTCTTCCACCAACGAGCAGAGGCAGCTTGCCTGCGAAGCTATTGTTTTGCAAGCGGTTCATTATTGTTTGCCTTGCCCTGTGCGTTCTCCCTCTCTCTCAGCCGTCCTTGTTTTCCATGTGCTACTGGTGGTGTTGGTGATGAAAATTAAATGTTCTGCTAAACTGCTCACTTTGAAACGGACGACAGGCAGCTTGTTAGCGGACAAGGATACCAGGACAGGGTATAGTGATTTATGCGAATCCGTCCGAATCCGGCTGAAAAGTCAAGACAGTGTGACTCCAGCTGTGCCATAAAACATCTTCAGCGCTGAGCAAAACAAAAAATGCAGCAGAAAAACGCGCTATGTGTCGCTCGTGAATGTGGAAAAATGGCGCTCCGATTCGGGTCAATTGATAGCAAAAACATAACGAAAACGAGCATATGGAAAATTTAATTCGATTTTTTCACCAGCTATAAATTGCTATACAATGCACATTAGCAAAAATTGTATAACACGCAGCGATAAGCGAACACCGATGAACATCGTTTTCCCTACATTTTCTAGCTCAGGGAAAAATAAGCTAATTCATGTTCACTGCTGGCCCTTCGCCCAGGTCCCTTCTTCGTCAGCACAGCTGCTAAAGTATTCAGCACGAATTAAGCACAAATCTTTCATCAATCTTTCTTGAGCCCTTTGCGATGTTACATGCGTTCCCTGTGCGTGTGTGAGTGCGTTTGTGTGTGTGGGAGACGATGAAAACTCCGAAAGCGAAAGAGATAAGTACGATAAGGGCGTTGGAATGTTTGGCGAACGAGTAGGACTTCCGTTCTGCTTACGCAGGTGTCTGTCGGTGCACATATTGCGTTGCTTTACGCAACGCACCATACAACACAACGTCAGCTTAGGGAAAAGCTTTCGAGCCAATCAATCATGCCCCCCCCCCCCCCCCCCCCCCCCCGTTATCTACCCCCATCGAAACCCCGCCCGTGTCTTTAGTTTGGAGAAGAGATAAAGAAACATACCGGAAAAGCTTACCGACGCGCTTGTGGTGGTGCTTGGAAGCATGCGTTGGTGTGCGTTATTTATCGGTATTGCTGAACGTGTGTGTGTGTGTATGCATACGCTATTTCCCTGATTACGATTATCATACACCCACGGCTTTGACTTCGAGGACAAACCGCGAACGATGAGCGCACCGCATCGTAAACACATGCAGGATTTCCATTGCAGGGAAGTTATTTGATTCCAGAAAACCTGGAAAAACTCTAGGTAGCGAATCTAGGTAGCGAATCGTTGAAGGTTTCTTCGTTGGGGAAATATAGCTCGTAAAACGATTCCAAAGAAGCCCCATTGGCTTTTTGAGTTGAAAGGTGGTGAAATTTTGAGTGAAAAGTGATTTATTGTACAGTCTTCAGACTTTTATTGACATGAGAGGTCTGATTTTTTTCATCTTTTTTCCACAATTTAAAAATTAATTATAAATTCTAAACTAAGTTTTTAAAAACATATGCTTTTTACTTTAACTTAACTTGCAGGAAATATATTTGATGACTTATTCAATTTTGGTATGTTTTTAGCGATGGGTAATATGAATCTCAGTAGAGATTTGAACCTCAGAATCTGAATTGCATGGAAATAGAGTGATTTATCAAATCTTGTTCAATCATGCCTGTTATTTTCCTTGCTCTTTCACTCTTTTCTAATCCCTACTCTATCATATCCCGTGCATAACCCAATCGAATCCTACTTGTATCCAAATTGAATTCTAATTGAAGCCTAATTAAATCTCTAACGAATTCCTTCCATTTGGATTCGAATCAGATTCCGATTTGATTCAGATTGAATTCGAATCGAATTAGGATCGGATCCAGCTCGGATTCGGATCAGATCCGGATCGGATTCAGATTATTTTGAATCGGATTCTGATTCCTCATTAAGGATTCAATCTGATTCGAATCTTTCTTTAGATTTGATCTTCGATTAAATTTAAAGCTACAATCTTGAAAAAAATATCACAATCCTTAAAATATTCCTTCAAAGCACTAAAACTGGTTTAAGACATTTATTGCAATGAAGGTAAGATAAAGTTTCCTTAGACTTTAACTACCTTCGTAAAGCCTTCCATTTAAAATGATTAAACATAAAAGATGATGTTAGTTCGATAACGAACCGTTGTTGAACCGACCACGCGAAGGAATGGTCGATTCGGAGATCTCCGCGCAGATTCCTGGCCTTGTTAGAGTTACTTGAATCAGGCGGCTAACCTTTTTTCCTGGAAAACCAGGAGAAGTTTTTAGCGGCGGACTCGCACTACACTAACTCGGCGTGGACAACGGGAATGCCGTAGCTCGATCAGACGATTAGCCTTTTTTCCTGGATAACCAGGAGAAGTATCTAACCGTGGTTCTTGCTTGGCTTGATTTCGCCTAATTCTTCCGACGGAGTGGGGAGGCACCAAAGTGCGTAACCAATTTCCGGAGGGAAGGCAAAGGTGAAACTTTCCCGATTCTGTATGGATACCCAAACAATGAAACACAAGTTTCTTCGTTGAGGTTTGGATTACAAGTCAATTTTTATTCTCAAAAAACCTGTCTTATATACTAAAATTCCGTGGGAAAAAGAACATGAAACAGCATTACATCGATCTCCTTTTTCCTAATTCGGTATGCTGATGCGTTGACCCCTGCCAGGCGTCGGCTAGTGTAGGAGGTCTGTAATGTAACAATATCTGGCGATTGTTACCCTATCGTTTTATGACCATGGGTAATGCATCACGCATCTGTGGTTCAAGTGCGTATGCCTATTTTCTTATTGCCTATTGCCTGCGCGTCGTTTGTTCTATTCGTCAAGTTGGTCTTTCCTTCACTGCCCTACGACCGTGCGTTGATCGTTCTTTCATGAAACTAATCGCGCAATGACAATGTATGCATTGTGTTCTAGTGTTAACCCTTTTCGGCCCATGTTCTTCACTTTCGTTTTTATTACATGGGTTGAGTTTATTTATAATTTTCATATGTCTGGATATTGTCCCTTTTTCGAGATATTTTATGACATACCCTGACATGTTACCATAATTTCGTCTTTCTTACGGTATGGGGTCTTTCTGTGATTCAAGGTTGTTTTTCGCTGAGAATTTTATCCTAAACGAAGATATTTAGTTATTTAAAGTTTCTCATCTAACTCTTGCATGCCTGTCAGTTTAGCTCAATTTTATTTTGTCGCGTTCGCAACATTCCGGCCCTCGTAAAACTACAAGTTTTACCAAATAATCGCGACGTATTACTGCCATGATAAAATTCAAATTCTCCCTTTGAGTTAATTTTCCTAATATTTTAATCAATTGAATTGTTTAGACTCTCATTATACGACACCTGATTGTAATTGCACGCAATCTGCCGTTGATGGTTCATCGATGCTTGCAGTCGGTTGAAGAAACCAATTTACAGTTGTTTAGCCGGTGAGGATGCGTTGGTGCTCGTAGGTTGTCGAGGCGATGACGAAGCACGAAGGAGATGATAGTTGTGAGGCATAATTCACTGTTGTTTGCACATTGGACTACTCGTAGGGCTGCGCGTTGGGCGTTGAAGCTTAGGTACGACTTTGATTGACACGATTTTCAAGAATCTCTACAGGATAAGAGATGTTGTAGTTGCTCGTTGATTTCACACGTCGTCGTCTTAAAACACGATGGCTTCAGTTGGGCGATTTCTCAAGTGGCTACGATGTGAAGAATAGTCGTCATTTTGATGCTGGATTTTAAGATTTAGATATCGATAGTTGAAGATGCATTGTAATCAGCTGGTCGACCAAGATTATAGTTTAGACCGCAGTAAGGCGTTATGCGGAAACTATTTTAGACTTGGGTGTTGTTCAGCTCTGATTTAGTTGCACAGAAGAAGTGATTCTCTCATCACTTTGTATAGCAGGTTTTTCATCTTCTGGAGATCTCAGCATCTTGACCTTGCTTTCCATCAGACTCGGCCCATATGACCAAACAGTAGTCTCTCGATGGCGTTAGCAAGACATACAGCATTTGTTCGACCTTGAACGTTTGATAGTTGAACATTAGCTAGCTTTCTTCGTAGATAATAGTTGTGACTTTGCACACCCTTTGAAGTTCCACTTTTTTGTTGAGATAGCCAATTTCGTATCTAAGCACTAGCCAACCGCATATTACCGCTTCGTAGTTCCCTTCGACGTTGACCGTTGTCATCTAATTGTTGATAGCAGATCAACTGTTTGTGCCGGATGAAGAATGATGCTCTGAAGACTTCTCTGATTCTGGTTGAACTCAGACGTTACTGATGAAATGCGTTGCCCTTGCGCGGGTGCGTTGCAATTACAAAACTTTTGATATAGAGAGTCATAGTCGATTTTTTCTAACGTTTGAGCTAATCTCTTCACTACTACTTTCTTAGAAAACTAATGTGTATTTTTTCTCGCAATGTCTATTTGACGATCGTTTTCTACTTTACGAATTTTTGAAAGTTAAAATACTTGAACGCTTCATTTGTGTCGATTGGATTTGATAGATTTTCTTGTCTTATATCATTTGTAGCATGTAAGAGGCTTTTTTCTTTTGAGAATAGTTTGTTGGTTGCAATCAAATATGTAATCAATCCCCTTGTTGTATTACCCAAAACTTCAGCTGAAAAGAGAAATAACATGATTAATATAAAGGTCGATAAATTGTGGGACAATACCCTGAGGCCTTTGATTAAACCAATAAACCCTTTTCCTATAGGCTTAATCGTTTGTGTGATTGCAGTAGCTTTCCTTGAGCTGGGTGTCAAAACCTCGTAGTTCCATGTATCAGGAATTATTTTCTTACTTTTCATCTTTATTGTTGGTAATTCTTTATCAATTACCTCTTCTATCATATTTTCTTCATGAATTCCTATGAAACTACTTTCAATTGGTCCTTTATTGGGTAGCCTTTGTTTCTTGTTTAACGGTGATACAAACTTTTGTTTGTCGTAAACATTCAAATCCGCCAGTTCATTGACTGGACGGCAATATTTCCCGTGTAAAGTTTTTACAGGAGTAGATCCTTTTTGATCTTTTTTCATCTGTACTTCCAAAAAAAGTTGGAGTTTGCGTTGCAGGTAGAAATCCTATTTCTTTTCTTTTTTGTAGTTGATGCCTGAAGAACTGAATTTTCATTTATTAATTTGTAGCCCTTTTGACGAATCTCTCCGGATTTGTCTCTTTTTGACCCATGACCATTGATATCTCTGCATATCGTTTTTTCAGATTTTATGTTCCGTCGTTTTGCTGATTGTTTTAAGCTTGACTTTGCAATATCCGTAGGTAAAGAAATTCGAACAACTGGTTTCAATACAGACTTTTCTACTGAAAATTTGTTGGATATTGGTTTACGAAAACTTTCTTTCTCTTGTACTATCATGGAATATTCCTCTTCTTGGCTTTCGGTTGTTTTTCCGAAAATTAGCCAACCTAATCTTGTCCTCATTGCTATCGGTTCTGTGGGTTTACCATATTTATGTTTAAACCCCATCAATAAATGATTGTTATTCAAGCCGATCATTATAGTGGGTCGAATATTTTGGAATCCTGAAACTGGAAGATTAGCAAGGTGAGGATATCTTTTGCTTAGATTATCATAATCTAAAGATTGAACAGGTAATTTCAAATCTTTAACCGTTCTCACATTCTTCAGTTGAAAACCCTTTTTAGTTGGACCCTTGATTCTTAATTCCACGTTTTGGCTTTTAACGTGTTCAGTTTGTTTGCCTTGTGTCCATAGTAATTGGAGCGGTTTTACTTCCCCATTTAGGTTAAGTTGACGCGCAACTTTTTCTTCTAATAGGGTTGAGGATGAACCAGGGTCTAATAGCGCATAGGTTTTTATTTTGTGATTGCCGTTTATCAATTCAACTGGCAACACTTGGAAGTGCGTTGATGATGTTGCTTCTAGTTCTTGATGATTGTTTACTCCTGCGATTTCAAAATTTTGAGGTACATGAAGCATTTTATGATGCCTATCGGTGCATCCAATTATCCCGCATATTTGAGCGGATCTACAATCATGTATTGTATGATTGTTAGATTTCAAACAACCTAAACATAAACCTTTATTTCGAGCAATTTTTATTCGCTCAGATGGCACCTCATTGACCAACGCATAACATTTGATCGTTTCATGTAGCTTATTGCATATTAAGCATTTGCTAGCTTCTTTCGAATTCTGTTCGAAATCCTTACCCCTTTTAATTGGTTGTTGAAAACCTTTGTATGGGATTTTTTGTTCGTGGAGATGAACGCCTCCACGTTGAGTGTGTGCGGATATTGTTTTTAACATGTTTGCCGTTTTAGCGAAAGGTCTCAGCCAATCGCATAGGTTATCTAAAGTTTGAACCCTTAACGGTGATTCCGCTTCAGCCATGTACTGGGCTCTTTTTTCCTGAATTTGGTGTGGTAGCCTAGCAGTCAACTCCAACACCAGAGTGTGATCTTTCAGGTAGTCCGGTTCCCTCATCAAGTTTACTGTTTGAATGAGGTTTTCTAAAGCGTTTACCATTTCCACTACAATGGTTTTGGAATCTCCTCGGATTTTATACAGATTATTACGTAGTTCAAGATAAACTAAATCTGTTCTCCCGAAGGAGTTCTTCAAGCGTGTCATTATTTCTGGCACGTTTGAAGAATCCAACATTAATTGTTGAACGCTTTTGAGGGCTGGTCCATATAAAGCCTGTTTAAGGCGGTTTAAATTTTCTAAATTAGAAAATCTTCCTTCCTCATTTGTATCATCATATGTTTGTTTAAAATTCGGCCATTCTACTGGATCCCCTCCAAATCTTGGCAACTGCATAAGCGATTGTCTTTTTAATAGTGTTTCTATGTGCGGCGATCCTTGTTTGTCGCCTGCAATAGTTGTTACTGCTTTTAAAAATTCTTGTAACCGTTCCTTTGATTGTTCCTGTTGACCAATCAATAGTCGTGTGAACATAGCCTCTGTATCCTTACTAGCGGATTCCTTGGGCAATCTATTAAGTTCATATGCTATCTTTTGACATTTTACGCAAAGCCAGCATTCTTCCGGCTTTGGTTTACGTGTTAGTTTGGCACATGTTAAATGAAACCACCTATCACATTCATAGCATGAAATCATGCTTTCTTCGGAAGTGTCTTCCGCCACGCACAATCGGCAACTGCCGGAAGTGTTCGTTGTAAATTTATAAGGCATCTCGGCGGATCTTTAAAATTCCTACTCTGAGCTATAGATAAGAAAGTTTGACTTACCGTTTTCGGTGTTACCTTTCCTTGACGTGCCCGGTAGTTCAATGTGGTCTCGATCTCGCTGATAATTCACTCCGGAGTCGTACTAAAAAACCATCTGCTCCGATAGTCAACTGACTTACTCCGTTAAGATACGCCTTACGAGAACTTGTTCCCACGTGCTTATCGCTAATGAGCTTCCTTTATGCACTGGTAATTTTATGTCCTCAATTTGTTTAAACTCGAGCACTTTAATGCGATCGCAACGTCATTCACTTGGTTAACTTATTATTCCGCGGTTGTCCACGGACTGATGTTTAACACGATTTCTTTCGTAAGCATAGACGTCTTCACTAAAGAGTTTTTCTTTCTCAAACATTTAAAGTTACTTTCGAGTTTGTTTCGGATGTGAACTTTTTTCGTTCACTCCGGAGCCGTATTGTAACACTATTGTTCTCGGATAGTAAAATAACGTACTCCTTTTAGTTCTACCTTTTTGGAAGAACTTTATTACCCTTTGGTATGGGCTAGTTCGGAGCCGTGTTTATTGCTTAGATATAGCTTATATCACGCACTGGCACTCACTGATGCTCTCCGATTTTGTTCTGCACTTGTGCACATTGATATGATCGCAACGGCACTCGATCGGTTCACTTATAGCACTGTAGTTCTTACGTGTTTTAATTGTAAACCGTTTCACTCGCTGCAATTCACTTTATTTTTCACGAGCGCAGAATTTGAATCTGAACCTTTTTGAAGCACTGCTTGGTGCGGGTTCAGTTATAGGCTGTTCTTTTGGCGACAGCACACCACGAACGTTAGTTCGCTCGAATGAGTTGTTAACGCGCGCGGATATTAACAACTCCTCTCTGGAGCCACCATTTGTTAGTTCGATAACGAACCGTTGTTGAACCGACCACGCGAAGGAATGGTCGATTCGGAGATCTCCGCGCAGATTCCTGGCCTTGTTAGAGTTACTTGAATCAGGCGGCTAACCTTTTTTCCTGGAAAACCAGGAGAAGTTTTTAGCGGCGGACTCGCACTACACTAACTCGGCGTGGACAACGGGAATGCCGTAGCTCGATCAGACGATTAGCCTTTTTTCCTGGATAACCAGGAGAAGTATCTAACCGTGGTTCTTGCTTGGCTTGATTTCGCCTAATTCTTCCGACGGAGTGGGGAGGCACCAAAGTGCGTAACCAATTTCCGGAGGGAAGGCAAAGGTGAAACTTTCCCGATTCTGTATGGATACCCAAACAATGAAACACAAGTTTCTTCGTTGAGGTTTGGATTACAAGTCAATTTTTATTCTCAAAAAACCTGTCTTATATACTAAAATTCCGTGGGAAAAAGAACATGAAACAGCATTACATCGATCTCCTTTTTCCTAATTCGGTATGCTGATGCGTTGACCCCTGCCAGGCGTCGGCTAGTGTAGGAGGTCTGTAATGTAACAATATCTGGCGATTGTTACCCTATCGTTTTATGACCATGGGTAATGCATCACGCATCTGTGGTTCAAGTGCGTATGCCTATTTTCTTATTGCCTATTGCCTGCGCGTCGTTTGTTCTATTCGTCAAGTTGGTCTTTCCTTCACTGCCCTACGACCGTGCGTTGATCGTTCTTTCATGAAACTAATCGCGCAATGACAATGTATGCATTGTGTTCTAGTGTTAACCCTTTTCGGCCCATGTTCTTCACTTTCGTTTTTATTACATGGGTTGAGTTTATTTATAATTTTCATATGTCTGGATATTGTCCCTTTTTCGAGATATTTTATGACATACCCTGACATGTTACCATAATTTCGTCTTTCTTACGGTATGGGGTCTTTCTGTGATTCAAGGTTGTTTTTCGCTGAGAATTTTATCCTAAACGAAGATATTTAGTTATTTAAAGTTTCTCATCTAACTCTTGCATGCCTGTCAGTTTAGCTCAATTTTATTTTGTCGCGTTCGCAACAGATGACATGAAAATATCATGACTGCAGTTGCGATCCATCTGCCCAGTGCACGTGACTCCTGTACCAATGACACGGGCAGCTCTTCAGTTTGCCATGAGCCTTTAAGCAAGCCGAACGATCGACCGCGTTATGGGAAGCAGGGTGAGAATAACATATATCCCGACCATCTATTTCCCAGTTCAGTCCCTGTAAGCATTTTCCTTTAGTACACGGGAACGTAGTGTGTGATTGACGCGTTCGTGTACGGCCGTACTACTAGCAGCTCCGGGAGGAAAACAGGTCACACCGAAAAGAGAAAAAAAGTGGGACAAGTAACATTGCCATAAAATAAACATTCTGCCTTGAGTTGGCAGGCCTAACACCGAGGTGTGTGTGTGCGTGTGGACTGAAGCAACAAACAACAAATAATATATGACACCCAGACGTTCAAGGGAAAGGCACTGACCAATCACGGGACACGATCTGCCACATCCTTTGCCCTCGGGGCGTGACTGTTCCGGTTGCCGGTGGCGTGGAAATCACTGGACCGACCGGATCCCTTCCATCCATCCTTTTCCGGCTCGCTTGAACCAGTCCTCGGGTGAGCGTTCTAATGCGACTTGAAATCAGGAACAAATTTTCATTTTTATCCTGCCTTTTTTGTATCGCTATCACGTCCAGTCTGGATGCGAAATTCTGGTTCGTGGAATGACAACTGAGTTGAAATGGAGTGGCATGTTTCGGAATCATCAGCACGGAATGTTGTTCCCGATTTCTCCCACTCCATTCCCACCTGGGTAGGCTCGATGGTCGGGGTGGGTTGTTCGCTCCAACGCCGTCCCTGCGTCAATTAACACGGTCCACGCAGTACGGTGTAAAATGTTTCCGTGGTCGCGCTCGCGATACTTCCCGGACAAGGTTGTGTAATGGTGAATAATTGTGTTCGTAACCAGTCGGTACAACTGGTCAAACCGGTGTAGTGAATTTACTGACACCAGCGGCAGCTGTCAGGGCGGTTTACAGGATGGTTCCGTCCGGAGTATTATTGAGTTCCGAGCAGAACCGCAAAACAGGTGCAGTGCGTTTATTTCCACTGAAATGGAACCTAATTACTGTGAATTGTTGAGCAAACAAACTATCATCGCTGTTGGTTGTACTAAAGCAAAATTCTAAGCATTTAAAATGCAAAATAAAATCACATAAATGATTCCCTTGAAGTAAAAGTTGTAATCACAGCAAGCGATCGATCATCGACCTTCTTCGGTTATCCGAAAAACCCGAAAAAACCCTTCACGAGAGATTGATGTACAAGCTCTCACACAAACTACGCTACACTTTTAAGGTGTCAGTGGCAGACCGAAGAACTCTTGCGGTTTTTGCGTATCGTGTTGCGAAAATTATCGACACATTCACCGAACAGCTTTACTGGAAACTCAAGGTGCTTAAAGCGATGAAAGAACACCTTTTGCACGCCATCGAAGGGTTTTCCCTTGTTTGGTCATTAATCGGATCATGTGGTTAGCTGGAGCTTGACACACACAGCACTTTTCAAAAGGTGGTTGAAGTCTAGTCTTCTTCTCTGTCCGGGTGCCATGAACCACACCTTCCATCAATTCCAAATGAATGCGTGGTCCGCATCAGTTGGTTGGTTGGGTTTAAAAATATTCTCGCTTTGTGGTTGATTTCATCCTTTGGGCAGGTTTGTTTCGCATCGAAAGCATCTTTGTGGTTAGGCCTTAATTCTACAGTTAATATCAATCGTTGCGTGAAGTGTCACGTTGACCACAACAAGTAAAAGCATTTTAGATGCTGGGCAATAATTACTGTTCACGCCAAACAGAGTGCCATCAGAGAATCTGGTTTAAAAGAACTTGATGTACAGTAAATCAGGACCGTTTTAAGCTGCTCTAAACTAGACGAGCGGAAAACTTTATAATAATGAAAGCAAATCAACATCCTTTACATCAAAAAATGTTTCTCTATTTAAGTAAGATACTTTGGAGTTTCATAGATTACAATTAAAAATATTTTTTAAGATCTACACTCATTCTTGTAGCGCTTAAGACCAAATAAACTATAAGTAACACAGGTTTGTTCTGTTGTTCTGGAAGACCATTTGGGATAATAATATTTCTAAAATAAAAGCTATAAACTAATTTTGATATTTGAACGTTGATAAACGTTATAAAACCTAAATGCATATAAATTGTGTAATAAAATTTAATCCGAAATAGTTTGAGAGTGAAATTGCGAATAAACTTAATTTGCTGTGAAGAATTTTGCTATGAGCGTCATATTATTGACCGATACAACTATGTATTTTTAATATTATCAATGCAATGAACTGTGATGCCTTTATAAAACACGATTAGAATCTTTTATTTTTATGTTTCAAAAATACTCATAAATCAACTAAAAACAATGAAAAAGCATTGAAAGGCAACGCAATATATTTTTGAATCTTATGAGCCTGAAAGTATGCAATTTGCTCATCATCGTTACTTTCTCCTAAACGTTTTGGCTTGCCAGCATTTAAGTGAGATTTTGGAGTGATAACTTCGTCGTTATATATTATTTTCAGAAGGCTTTCAAGAATCTACAGTTTTATTTAAACAATAAATTAAGCACCTGGTGTATGCTTTATCTTAAAATCTCCAGCCAACACTCTTAAAATAATGAAAATAAAATATGAAAGCAATAATGCCCAAACAAGTCACTTACACTCCGGCAGGCAACGACAAAAAAAAAAAAAACGCTTTCCGTGGAAAACCAACCGAAACAAATTAACCTTTTTGCTTAAATCTTTCACCGTCCACTGTTACACATCTCTTCCGGCCAGCCATTTAATGTATTACGGGGACAGTTGTGTTTTTTTTTCTCGTCTTAGTTTTCTTTGTAAGCAACCAAAGATAAATCCGCTTTCCCTACCGTAAATCGTGTTCATTTTTCACCGTTACATCTGTGCCCACGCAGTGTGTGTGTATGTGTGCTTTCAAACCTTCCAACCAATTTTACTGGATTTTGAATGAGTTTGAAAAGGAAAGGCAGCATCTTTGCCGCGGCTGGCTCGAGAAAAAAGGAACAAAAAGCACCCACAAAAGGCACAATATGGCGGAGCATCTTTTCCCATTGGCATTGGTGTGTATGAAGAAAAAGTAAGAAAAGCGTTAAACAAAAGGCCAACACAAAGGAGGGCAGAAAAAAAGCAGAACAATAAAAGCAAACGGAATCGGGTTTGGGAAAAAGGTTTCGCAAACATTTGCGACCCTGCTTAAATCCCGCTTACCGAGTTTTTAGTTCATTCGGGAGAAAGAGTATGAAAGAGAAGGAGAAAGAGATGGCCAGGAGAAAAAAGGGGTCAACTGTACCCGATGGCACATTTTCCTATCATTTTTTTCTACATCCAAGGAAAAAAACAAAGCGGACCCGGTGTGACCTTCACCGGAAGGCTCACCGTTTTTCTCGATTCCTTCTGCCTCGAATGGTATCGTTGTGTAAGCGGGGTAGGGGTGTCATAGTGTGGTCGTCCCGAAACGAATCCAATAAATTTAGCAATACTTCCAATAAATCGACGTCTGGTAGCAAAGCATAAGGTTGAATAAATTTTATTTACACTAAGATTATTGTTGAACTGTTTGATGGTAGAGAAACTACGTTTGATAAATTATCATTTATTGTGGAAGGAAAATTATTTAAATCCTACCCCAAAAAGACAACCCAAAAACATGACGAAATCCTTCAAATCGATCGTAATGCGAGTTAAATACAACCCCGTTTAAATCCATGCTTCAGCCTAATACCATAATCAAGCAAATCCACCAGCCCGAACGATGCCGGTGGTTTGGTTTTTGCCTTCAACCTTTTAGCCAAAGAGAAATTGAACAGCTTATAGGAACGGACAGCGCCGGGCATAGAATTGAATGTCGAAATGACCAGAGCAGTCCCTCCAGTTCCAATCTCGAAGCCGTACAGGAAGCAGGCTCTAAAACCAATTTCGGTTGCTTAAGTTTTCGACTCGCTCGACCCACCCCAAAAAAAACTTCATTCAAACATTCACAGCCACAGTTCAAAGGTATCCATTTTCATCAGGTATTGCTCACCTAACCGAAAACCAGTGGGGGAAAAATCATTCGCCGAGCAGGGAAAACACAAAATCAAAAGCGAATGCTTTCTGCATGTGTGTGTGTGCTTGAACTTCGATGCGCGTGTGGCTTCGTTTCGATCCTTTTTCAACTGTTTGTGTGTGAGAGAGAGAGAGCTTGCTGGCAATCGTTCGCACACCCTCTTCTAATCATTTCCAAACTGACCAGAGCTCCAATGCTCCGTATCCCTTATGCTTGGCATCCTCAACCGACGAAAAAACCAAGGAGTCTCGACTGCAACAGGATTAAGGCTTTAATAGAATCTTGAGTCCGGGGTTTCCACCATTCTCGCTCTCATTCTCTCTCTCTTTTCATGGCAGCGTTTTGAGAGGGATGTCAGAAGCTGTTGAAGTGATTGAATTATCGACCTTTGGTTGATGCTTTCTTTTCCCGAGCAGCTTTTAGAATCGAACAACCACACCAGATTCTGCCGTGCCGTTTTGTGTTGTGAGGCTTTGTTTTGCACCTCAACCTGATGCCCCGAGCGGATAAAGGCCAAATTAACGGTGAGTTTTTCCGTTTTTCGATCACGCCCGCTTGATGTGCGGATCAACACTGGACAGCAATCGGTTTGGGGCTTTAAAGGGATGATCGTAAATCAATTATTTTGGGAAGCTTTTAGTGGACTGTAGGACAGGAAAAACTCTAGCGGGAAGGGTATATTAGTCGTTTTTCGAGTGTTGATGATCGATAAATGGAGTCAAAAACTAGGGGATTGATTAAAGCTGTTTCAAGGTGGTAGTTATGGTTTTCCTCTCGAGACTAGTGATATTTGCTACACATTATTGTGATATTATTTCAAAAGAATAGGAACTCTACACTTATTCACAGAAAGATGTTTAAAAATGTTGTTCTCGATTGATACAAGATGGTTTAAACAGTTCTGAATCTGGCATTGGGTCAAGCAATCGTTCCATGGTTTAATCCTCCTAATGTATTTTTCATCTCTATTTTTCTGCAAATTTATAATTTACATTTAATTTATATGTTTTTTGTTTTTATTTTTTTAATCCCAATCGGCCAATCAGCGAGCTAAAACACTTCTACTATTTTTTTGGCACCTTAACCTCGATGGGTTGTGGCCTGTCATTTCAAACTTTCTGTGACTTGATTTCGAACTTGACTTCTGTAACATTTTATTCTGGGACTTGATAGCAGCATAGTCACTACGAGGAAGCGGTCCGGATGGGATTTAAACCCTTGACCAGCCTTTTAAAGGGAGCCTCAGTTCGGCAAGCAGTCAATTGTAAATAATAAGTTCTATGAAAGTGTTAAAAATATAGCGATAAGGCACTGCATATGCTCTTAAACATAGGATTAACTACATATCATAGGAAATATGAAGTTGAACATATCAAATAAAAAGCGAAATAATACTTACAAAACTTCCTTCACAACTTCCCTGAACAGTTTAAACTTTCAACAACATTACTATCTAAGTGCGTCGCAAACATGATCACTGTAAAACATAACCATAACTTACGAACAATAAAAACACTTCAAACAAAGTTCCATTTCCTTCAACTGCCACAAGGACAGAACACCACCAGCCACCATCGGCCACAGCTGCATGCATGTGCAAAAATTTCCCCGAGAAAACAACCCAATGCAAACATTTGCGGACACATGCTGCTGGCCAAGGCGAGCAAAACAGCTGGGTTACAGCTTTTATGCGGGCCTTTTCCCGCTACCTATCGAACCGATGGGATGGGCATCGTGTCAGCGTGTGAACAGAATACGTGACAAAACGTGAACCCATTGTTCCACCGAAGGATCGCATAAAAATGCCATGCGAACGCGATGCTGGGTGCAAATGTGACACATTGGCCGGCGTGTGTACTGCTGGAGAATGTACTGTCGAAGCACTTGCTTACTTGCATATCATCATCCAAGTGCGATCAAACAAAAGGGGAAGGGTGGAAATGTGGGATCGAACCATTTTCTTTACCACACCGAGCAAATCGAGCGTCTTCAGCTGGCTACTTTACTTGTCAAAACGTAGATCCAACTTGTTTGACCAGGCAGGAGAGTCCTTTTCGGGAGGACGAGTGTCCTTCGGTTGTTCTAGAGCAGAAGTAACACTGTGTGTGTGCGAAAGAGGAAAAGTGGCTTGACATTAGAGGTTTTCCCTTTGCTGGATGGTTCTTTAACCCTCTCCAAAGCCTTGACTAATCGAAATCACTTGCAAGCGAACCTCTCGTACATGCTTGAACCGTGAAAGTACATGTCATATTCATGTTCCCGGGTCGTTTTTTTCGTTCTGCTCGTGGAAAACTAGAAACAAAAATAGGGGGGAGAATCACCACACAGCCAGCCAAACTTGGGCGATAGAATGTTCCGCCAGCTCGGGAGCAAATCGTTCGAGTGCCCTTCGATTTCAATGGCCAATCGTGTTTCGATCGTGTGTTTGTATTTTTGTTTCGTAACGTCTCTTTTAACCCTTCAAGCGCTTTTCCGTCGGTGTTTTGTTTTGTGCTTCCTTTCTCACCCCATGAGAATTCCCTTTCATTAAAAAGCTGGCATGCGGGAAAAGAGAAAATAAATTTCCATTCGAACATTCACATCCATTGGCGTGTGTGTGTGTGTGTGTTCCATTTTTACGTCAAGCATTTTCACGGTTATTATCACTTGAAGCGCACCGGTCCATCCGGTCGGTCCGGGTAGAGTTTCCACTCGAGAAAGCTTCCATTCGAACGCATTGTTTGTGGGTTGTGGGTGATCGGTTAGGATGTGCATCCCATCACATGCGGATGCTGCACAACACCAAGCGAACGAACGGAACGAGTTTACCACAGCTCTTGTGTCAAGGGATCGTTCGAGCGGAAACAAGGCACCGATTCTTTTGCCTCGTTTTTCTCTCGAACCCATCCTCACGGGGTGGAACGGGATGACAATTGAGGGGCTCGTGGGATGCATCAGCTTGCATGTGAGCTTAAACGTGTGCGAATCCAGTACATCCACACAGATGCTGCTCTACTTAACACGATTGATTTTAATCGATAAACATGCTGTGCCATGTGGAAAATTGTATTTTGCTGCTCCGGCCAGGCCAGTAAAAGGAAATGGAACCACAAACACACACACACTCTCACACGCTCGAATCGAAGGAGAAAAGTAATTTGCGTTTTGCAGTGCGACAACTGATATTGTGTCATTGAGCCAGAAGGTGGTCGAGAACAGGGTCACATAAGGTGCCTAGCTCTTACTATTCAGGTCAGCGCTGGAAGAGATTCGAGCGGTGGAAATTTGTGTCCTCCCGTACAGTACAAAGCTCAATCAAGTGCAGTTGAGTAGGAGAGTGTGTTTGGGAGCAGCCTAAATGACTGTGATTTACAACGCTCAAGCACTCGATCTCGTTAAATCGGTAACTTGATTGTTCGTTCAAGTTTTGGATTCAGTTCGTTTTTTTTTTTTGTCCAAATTGGTGCAAGCATTAGCAGATGGAATTTTGGGAAATTCCAATTACTTCTCAGTGGTATGTAGCGTCTCGGTTTGATTGGATTATAATTGAATACCGTGCTTGACCCACCTGTTTTTAGTCTTTCGATCCGAGTAGAAAATTTTTTGCGCCCAACAATGGACAAAAAAATCTTGCTCTATTATTATTTTAATTAGATTCCCACATGCGTGGCTTTATTCTCTTTTTTTATAAATTCTCAAACGCTATAAATTGTGCAGTATGGATTATTTTTAAAGACTGAAAGAGGAAGAAAGTTAAAGACTAATGTAAGCAATCCTATGTAACGATATTTTTAACGCCAAAATGTAGGCAAATTGCCTGTCAGATCTGTCTTGGGTGGCCTTGTGATCTTATTGGGAGAGATGCCAGTAGCTTTCATGAAGGGACTCGCATTAAGCTATGAGTCTTCAACAAAATCAAGGGAATCAGAAATGCCAGACCAAGACCTCTCGAGATTGCAGAGCGTATGGAGATGAAAATTCAGAGCATTTTATAAGAGGTTAAGCGTATTCTTGTCTCCTAGCAGTTACTGCGTTACACTCTCACGAGTGAAACATGTTTCAATGGACTATGATAAAGTTGACGCCTAAATGTAGGCTATAAAAGGTAAACTTCCGATAAACATCAAAATACTCCCGATACTTTAGAGGACCCTGATAAAGCTGCACTTGTGATTATTTTTAGTGAAGAAATCATGCTCAACATCTATTAACAATGACCCTACAATTCTATCCGATAATTTCAGCATCGAATAATCCGCCCGTTTATCGTTGATTAATGCACGGTTTTCCTTTTAAGCTCGCTCAAATTTTACCTGTTGAATAGAATATTTTAATGAGTTTTTAAAAATCCTCTAATTGCTATTTCCCCGTTACCGAGTTGCTTCCTTTTGTTTTCTCAGGAGTATATCCCGCGCCTCAAGCGTTTCGCACCTTTAAATCATCGTAATCATTATCGGGACTTTGATTAAATAATATTCCTCTGAGATGGTAAAGCAGCAGCAGATCTGATGGTTAAAAGACGACTCAATAGAAGCCCATCGAAAAGCTTAATGAGTTTATGGTCGTACACAATGAGGTTTATCCTTGCTGAGCCCGCCACCTTATTGAAAAGTTGTAATTACCGACTAGCCATCAGAGAGGGCGCGCGTGGATCCCACGATGGGACCTTGAATGGTAAAGTTTGTGTTTTCGGGTGTGTTTAAATGTTTTTATTTTCTTCCGTACCTTTAAAGCAGAAATTCGTTACGATTACATACACACAAGCCCAATTTTAGCTCATGTGGGAACGGTTATTTGGCATTGGCCTTGCAGGTTTTCAGCATACCAAACACACACACTCATAATAAAACCAGCCCAAAAGCTGCCAGCCAAATGAACTCTCCACCAGGTTCGCTTCAAGGTTGCGCAACGGTAGTGCAACAATGTGCTGATGGGAAAGCGATTGCGTGCTTTGGCTGGGTGGAATTTTATTCCGGGCGTGTTGGCATGTAGGTCCACAAGGAAAACCGGCAACAAGCATCGTTCTACGGTGCTGGGCTGCCAACAAGCCACACTCTCTTCGCTAATTGGAAAATGATGAAGCATTGAAGGGGACATTCAACAGGAAGCTTTGATCGCTTAATCTCTAGAAGGGTGCAAAGAACAACAGCTGAATTTTATTCTTAAAAAATAGGATATTATTTTCAAATTAGATGTTCATAAAGAAAATACATATATTTATTACATTTCCTTCTAGTGATAGTAAATCGCTTCAAAAACACACACGCAAACAGGTCCCTTCTACTTCCTAATTATATCATGCAAATCTCACCAGCCTAAACAGCCTCCCCCTGTTTGCTGCTGGCATCAATGATTGACGCGAATGGTGCAGAAGAACAGCAACAGTGAGAAAAAAGTTTTCCTTTTCGCGGAAAATCTGCCTCCCGACTGCGAATGTCGCTCGCTCACATGCACGCGCCCTTTTAACGGGAAAGTTTTAATTGAATTTCATTTTCACCACCACCGAACGAAAGCGTTCGGGTACACAAACACACGCTGAATTTACTTGCAGAGTAACGCTTATGCTGCTACTTTTCGGGAGTAGGTCCTTTTACACCTTCCACCAACATTTTCTTCCCTTCCCATCCACACCGAATGAGAATGAACGCTAATGTCCAACGGGGAAAATCGATTGTCGAGCAACTTGCCACACAAAAGCCAACCCACAGCAGCACAGACAGCCGAGAAGTCCGTGCATGGAATTGAATTGATGTAACACGATGTTGGAACCACACGTTTGTATCGTTTTGTGGATCGATTTGTGGGCAAACGGAAAGTTTATGGCCAAACGCGAGAGCAGCTGAACTGAACTACTGCTACTGACAGGTTGTATCAATACAGGACCCGAGAACGAAACAGTTCCGGCTTGGGGAGGATTTTCCATGTATCAATCAGCTAATAGAGAAGCTAGATGGTAAATTTATTCATTTCACTTTTGTAAAGAATGTTGGGGTGAATCCTGTATAATTAATTTAAAAAAATTAATAGAAACATTAAAACTTACTGATATCCAGTTTCTTTAATTAATCTGTTTTCACCAAAAAAGGGGAATAAATCGCCTCCAACAATTTATTCAACAAACGCTTGCACAATGAAAGCACAAATTTCCTCTTCTTCGCAATCTCGACCAGGAAACACCTTCAGCCGGCCAACAAACAGAGAAGCCGTAATGGAGACTAATTTAGTTGTCATAGCTGAATTACAATCGTTGATTAGAGTTGGCAAACAAACTTTTCCCTGCTCCCATTTTACTCGCCGGGCGTACTAATCCAATGAGTTCAGATTTTTGGCGATGGTAGGTTACACCACCGATCTGTTTTGATTCTCTGTTCGAACAAATAGTGAACGATGTGGTGGAAGGAGTAGAAGACCCGGCACACCAGTAGGAAAAATCGATCGAGTTAACTAATTTGATAATATCCTTAATGAAAACAGTCCCAATTCAAAATGAGTTACCGGTTCTCTACCGGCGAACTAGACTTGATCGATCGTGCTACAAGCTGGACGTGTTTTCTAGCGATTTATAGACTCATTGTCTGGTGATTGATTCTGGTGAGCTAGAAAATGAAGACTTAGAGAAAGCATTTAATTTTCCCGATAGTAATTAAAATGTTTTCTCATCCATTTTGAATCCTCCAAAGAGAGTGTGCTGTGTTGGGGATACTGCCGAACTGGGAAGCTTAAAAGGCCGTTTACCGAGAAAGGCATGTATAAAAAATTACAACACTCGTACTCGCATGTTGCCGAAAGTTTTTCGCTTTATTTTTATCACCCTGTGATTTTAATTTCCTCATCATCCAGGGGCAAGTAAGTGGAGGGAAGGGGAATGGCAGAAGGTGGGTAGATAAAATTACCCTGGCCCTGGCTCAAAACGTCAATAAACATGAATCCTAATTAAGCTTTTCTCGGTTGTTGGGCTTCGGAAGTTTTTGGCCCCGTTGAAAAGAACCAAACACACACACACAAACACCAACACAAAATGTGTACAAGCCTTGTCCTTGGCAATAAGAGGTCATACTGTTGTGTATCGGTGTGTGTGTGTGGTTGTAGGCTGGGAGAGAGGGCTGAGCTTTTTTTCGCCCACATTGGTGAGAGGTGAAAGTTGAAATGAAAATTTTCCCCATTTTTATGACCGTGTTTTGAAAATAGGAGACACTATGAAGGGAGATACTTCACGTGTAGTCATTGGCCAGGCTGGACATCCACAAGGCAATAAAGCGGAAAAAGCTTTCGGTACAGCTAATATGCTTTTTTGAATGTTCATCATGCCAGCTTCCAAAGACCAGCGAGTGAAGAGAAAGAGAGATAGAGAGAAAGAGTCCCTTTTCATGGTGATTACACTTTCGAACGAAAGAGGACATGTGTCTATAGAGATGAATACCTTGTTTGTTTTATGGCTGACCGGTGGATCGTTGGTGGATAGTTTATGTGTTAGCTGTGAAAATGGATAGAATTTTCAAAAAAGGGGTTCGGTTTATATTTTTTTTGGCTTGTGGTGTGTTATGTTCACTGCAGCCATGGACGAGCAAGCTTAAAATAATTTTAATATTTTGTGAGAAAATAATAGAGACTGAATTTAAATCACTATTCTGATAGTTTTCAAACTTTTTATTAAAGAGGATTCTGTTTACAGATCCGTATCTTATGGCTGTTCAGGGATTGCAGCACATTGCTATGTAAATTGCATACTTTTTGGCGTTTTGAAGCATTTTTCAATTTCATTTGAATTCGAACATAAATTCACCAATACAAATTACTTCCTTCCACAAAACAAATCATAACAGACGGCATGAAATGCATTCCGGTATAAATTGTGCCTCGTGATGCCTAGCACTTCATCTTGCAACGTAATTTGATCTGCCCTAAGGTATGCCAAGTCCACACACGCTCGCGTCCTAAACATTCCATCAGCACAGAATCACCGACCGACACGGTAATGCAGGCAGCCATAGTTCACCATTAAATCCGTGCCAAATTTGGAATCCGTGTGTCGAACCACTTTCCCAATAATGGTTGATCCGTCCGGCAGCACAACAACAGTCACTCGGCTATTCTATCCCCAAGGCACCCCTTTGTCAAACCCACCTCAAAGTGGGCGATTCTGTACCTCCGGATTGTAACGAAGTGTGTAGCAACGGCTACAACAACGCCGCACGACTCTGCTGCTCATTCCAGGATGCAATAAATTCAATCCGGTTTTCTACCCGATTTGAGGATCGACTGTCGTAAATTTTATTTACGTTCTCATTTTTTTTTTTCGTTGGGCGCCTTAAATCCGGTCCTGAACAAGTGTGTGAGAAAGAGATTCGAACGAGACGAGTTACTCCGGATTGGAACCAGATGCGATATGTTGCAGTTCGGTCGTTCATAGGGAGAAAATCGCACGATCTGGCAACAGTAAGATTGAGGTTGAACATTGACGTGCTATTGCAAGAAGCGTCGGTGTGTGTGTGTGTTTGTGCTGTGCTTGGCGTTGCAGCACAAGCATAGAGAGCCAAGTATAGTGCTTCGCTAACAACGTTTGCCTCTAATGCATGTGTGACAAAACGGCAAACTAGAGGTTTCATCCGTGAAGCTCCTTCTGTCAGACAGCACGGCCGAGCTGGGAACCCTTTAGGGGACTTATCGTTCGGAAAAAAGGAGTACCCCGTTTTGATGTGCACGCTTTCGACTGTACGTACGTACGGGCGAGGGCCATTCTAAACCTCCTCTGCCGAAAATGCAAACACATACTTGGAGTATGGACTACGGGTGAGAAAAAGAAGCGAGTGGAAGCAAGTTTATCAAGGTGGAGCAGAACCAAACCCTTTTCTTGTCGGATCGATGTTTGATGCACTGTGCTGATGGTGGTTTCTTCTTTGTTGCTCTGTTGTAAAAGAGTGTTAGGAAAGAAAACCATTAAATAACCCTCAAATACGTAATTTTCATCCGTTTCATTCGGTAGGATAGGGGATATTTGCACGATGCAATACTTGCAAGGATTTTCAACGAGAGGCGACCTGGTCATGTCTAATAGGCGTGCTGAACCCTTAGCAATGTAAGACGAAGAGGATGATAAATGGAATATCTTAAGTTTTAACGTTGCAAATATATAAAAACCACCTAAAAAGGCGATTGCCACTGTCCTTTAATCGATACATAAGAAAAGATTCTTTAACTTTATTTGTGTGACTGTTTATAAAATGTTTGGGTTAAAGGGATCTCATGATGAAGATCGATTGGAAAGTTCGCTTTCTTTGATAGCAGGTTTCTTTTCAGCTCAGCGATGTTATGCCTCAGTATAAGCCTAAGGCTCAGATTCTTATCAAAACCCAGAAGTTTTCTCAGTGTGATACTTCTACTTGACAAGTGCTGTACACCAAGTGAATCCTTGTACGGTTCAAGTTCGGATAAGAGCCAAAAGTTCGTTGCTGGAACTTGATGTGAGTTACAAATATCGCACCCATGTACACCTCCATTATCTGGGATAGAATCTACCAGAACATCTTCGAGTTCGATTTAAATAAATTCGGATATCTTTTAAAGTAATTGCAATTCACTCTATGCATAAGATATGGATGACTTCATCATTTCAGACACTCCTATTTTCCCATCAATTTGTTGAACAGAACTTTATTTTCCCTAAAGTTCAGTAAAAACAGTTGCAGCTCGAATACTGACATCGAGTGACCAGAAAGTCCTCTTGTTGACCAACATCTTGTTCCGGAAAAAGATCTGGTAGTGCTTAAGTTTTTTCTTCCTTTATGGCTTTCTAGCTGATTTAACTTTAATGAGATCACAGCGAAATCTGAATAGCAATCTTGTTACTATGCTGACCACCAAAGTCACTCCATGAAAATCGTGAGTATTTCAGTCCTCAGACTAAGCTTTTCATAAGGCTTTCCTGTTAACGGAATATTCTTCATTCCTTCGATAAACTTTAAATTCATCCTTTCTGTGATTTCTTGCTCTAAAGCACGCAAAGTACTGCCCCATTCAACGGACATGCATCATCAACGATACCCCTTTTCTAAAACCACTGTGCCACATTTTGCAAGCCGAAGCTCAACCAAGCCCAGCCTCGACAAGGACCGGTGCAGAAGGCGTTACTCATGCGATTTGAACATTATCCGGTAATTGCAGCGAAATTACGAAACCGACCCACTGGACGGGCAAGACGAGCCCACCTCAGGTAGATAGTTTGCTCAAGTGGTGTGGAAAATAATTGTCACTCATTACCCTTTCGCTGGGATATGTCTGGGTCTTGGCTGGTGATGTACCACGTGTGTGTGTGTGTTCATTATTCATGAGCCTTGTTTGTTGTTGGTTCGCGTGCTTAAGAAATGAGCGCGGTTCGAGGTTATTTACCGACCAGAAGCACCGCACAGTGTGCCCTCGTATGTCTTTGAAGGCTTAGACATGTTGACAAAAGTTGCTCAAGAGTTTCACTAGGCAAAATCAATTATTACACCACCGGTTAGCGTACGTGGGGCAGGCATGAAAACGTATCGCTGCACGACTCCTTATAAATTTAATAATCTGACTCCACGGCACGGTCTCGGGTGCGACAAGAGTGAAAGTTGTTTAGTTTCCCTGTTACACGATCTACCATCCAGCAGACGTGATCGTGAAATCAGATGGGTTCCAGTTTTCCAGTTGAAGAGCGTTCTGTGTGAACTGATACACCGGGGCCAGCTTTTCTTCCCCAGTGCCAGGTGGAGTAGTGGCTAAGTGGTAAAGTAAATATCCTACCAGGAAGCTTCATACCTTTTTTTCTCAAAAGGTGAAGGTAAGCGCGCGCGAGTTGTTTAAAATTCAGACACTCTCGGGGCTGGCCCGAGCATAAGTGGGTGCTCTTGAGCGTTTCCCGAAGAGCTGCTTGACAAATTGGCAATTAAATTACAATAGATCCTGACGATGGTAGTGGTGATGGGAAGGGCGCGAGGGCTCAGCACATCCACGAAGAATAAATATAGAAACAGGTGTTTGGAATGTGGAAGAAATCATCATTTGGAGCGTGGACGCACAACTATTGCACAAAGTTCGCCACCGCCAACGGAACAGCTGTCGATGTAACAGTGTTGATTTTAATTTTACATCATTTCCACCGACGAGATGGCGTGTGCAAAGCGAGAACGAGCCGGTCGTCAAACGGTGGGAATCGTGCCAGCTGGCTCTCCTGCTCGGTTACTTTCAACAAGCCTGGGCCTGTCGGACGACTTGAATAGGTTCCGGCGAGCAATGATTTGCCAAGTAACTGCAAAACCTCTTAAAGGTCAATATCTGTACTGCGAGGCGTAGCAGCGCCAGTTAGTTTCAGTGGTACGGTGTCGATAAGTATCGCTGTACCAACACCACCACCTCATCACATCACGCTTGTGCTAACAAATTATGGAAAATGGAAGATGCGAAATCGGCCGGAAATTGGATTCTTCCCGGTACAGCTTCTACCGAGGCTTACGCATTCCATCTCGCCAACCTCCGCTCGGTATGGCGGCGGTGTATGTGAAGCCGGCCGAAGATGGTAAATTATCAACCCGGCAGTAGCGCGGATCAATTTCCCCTTGTCGGCTGCGAGAGTTAGCAAACGGGTGCCCGTGCAAAAACTAAATGGAAAACGGATAGAGATTGTTCTTTGTTTAGCCATTTAGGGTTAAAAAGATGGTGATGCTAGGGGGCGGAATTGGATAATGTGGATAAAAGGAGCAGCTCATTTCGTAAAGCTCATTACACCTTTTCCTTTCGTTCGGGAAAAGGGTGTGTTCGATGGGTTTTTCAAGCGGGGGGGTGGAAGAAAGCTTTGAGCACTCAAGCTCATTTCCTCAAAAACCTTGTAAACAGGATTCCCGCATGAATTTCGGTGCGATAAACTGGCGTGATGGAAGTTGATTTTGGTTTAATTTGGCTAATTTTATGACACTGGATAAGGAAAAGGGTTTAACGATAAGCAAATCCTGAGTTTGATAGTTTAGGTAAGGAAAAATTAATTTACAAGATGAGTTGAGAAGCTTTTGTGTGGTGGATATTTTGCGCCTAAAGTTATACTAGATTTGTTAATTTATTTCTAAGCGATATCTCTCCATGAGGTAAAAAATGCCTACATTTAGGCGCAGCGCAACCCAGAATGAATAGACTGTTTGAGGACCAGCGTGGTATTAATAACTTATTACAGAAAATCGTTTAGATAGTGTATTGTTGGTCTATCTGTGGCAGTTGATAACATAATATCCTAAGAGTTAATATTGTTTAAAAGCTCACTGCAGCCGCCTAACTCCAGTTGCAGGTGCACCGATAGTCTTTCACACAATCCAACGGGCACAAGTAAATCCGATCAAAATCCGTGCTCGTCTCGTCACTCTCCATCACCAGTAATTGAAAACTACAGGCTTCCCGAGCTTCAAGTCAGCAACATGCTTTACAGCGCCTTGTACGTAAGAAACGAGGGGTTTTGTGGAAAACTTCGCACACCGACAAGCTCCCAACCTACAACTGCATTTCCGAGCTTGTTTTCTCAGAAAATGGAAGCCCAAACCGAAGCTTCCAGCCGTGCCACAGGTTCGGTTTTGCAGCAGAAAATGTGGCCGGCAATACTTCCTCCGGCAGTGCTTGGTACGTACCTAGCACTGCAACAAGCTTTTGTACGTAGGCTTTCTCGTTGGAAGTATTCCCCATCCACGCAAAACGATACCGAGCCTGACGGGTTTGAGCGGGCGTTGGGATAAATAATGAAAATTAAATTACGTTCCTTTTCCTAGCATCTTTGTATGCGGCAGAAAGGTTTCGGCCTGGCAGCTACAGCAACTACAGGAAATAGTGGAATGAGTGTTTTACATAATTACAAATACTACCGCTAGAGAGCGAAGCCGGTGCATTAATCTAGGTGAGCGAGCTTTTCGCATTGGATTTATGCGTTTGTTCATACTGGCCTGGGAATTATTTAGCTACTTTCATCATCACAACGCTTAACGATTGGAGGCGTTGGGCCGGGACTGGGTCCAGCTAATCTACAACACCTTATCAACGTTGTGGTGCCGCAACAAACCACCGTAGTAGGGGAGGATTATGTTGCGTTGTACACCTTGCCCGTTTTGTAACGAGCGAAACATGCTTCTTCACTTACTTTAAATTTTTTTTACATAACCCCGGTTTTCTTTAGGTTGGTGTGCTCGTTACCGTGCTCGAAGAATGGCTAGAGCCGGCATAAATCGTGTATTCCTTCCTGCACTGCATGCTCTATTTAATGCGGGTGTCACTGTCGACGGGGCTGGCCCAACCCGCCGAACGGGAGGGACTTATCAAATAGATCATGGGACACACTTTAAACGAGCCCGAAGCGGCATGTTTCAGCACTGTCATCTTCCACTACAGGATGGAAATCCCCCGTGGGTGGCTAAGTCTTCTACACACCCCACAAGGCACCATCGAAAGTGGGCCCCGAGCGACTCAAATCAGCTTCCGAGCAGTGGTCGGGTAGGTTTATATCGATTTTCTGCTCGCCTTGGTTGTCTTTGCTAGGCGGGAAAACGGATTTTCCTACAGTCGATGTTGGATGGGAAGTAGCAGCAGCAGGAAGCTAGTTTCCTGAGTGTGAAACGCGCGCGCGAGCAATCCTGTAAGGGCTGGTTGTAGATAACACATTCCCACGGCCAGACACTCGCCTCAGATAGACAGCCCTTTCTTTTGCTAAATGGTGCTGCACCATTACGGAACGCCAAGAGAAGGCATCAGGCATGGGCGAAAAGCGAAGAAAAAAGCCTCATGCGGGCTCACCACCAGCAGCGAGAGGAACCCTTTTACGCGTCAGCAAGGATGGTCATTTGGTGATAATGTTCCACCGTTGTCGTCGCTGATAAGAATGCTGAACCGGGCGACCGGTCGTTTAGGGTCTGGTGGATCCGAAACGAGTGCGCGTTTGCCTCTCTGGGTCGGTGTGTCCTGTGTCCTAATCGACCAGCACACGGTCATCATAACCAGCAGAACACCGAGCCAACCGGACCTTACTTTAGGGGCCCACAGTTCCCAATCCTCTCAACGAAGCATCCAAAAAAAAGGGTTCGTTCCACACTGAATCGAATTTAGGCCGTCCAACTCGGTGTTGTAATTCATGGCGCAAATGGTGCACGGAAACCCGGGGACTACAGGCGCGCGAGCCTGTGCCAGTGAAGTTTGCTGATTCCGGTTTCGGGCGATGGAGCAGTGCCCGGACTGCAATAAAACCTATTCCCCGAGCGCTAATGACCGTGAGCATTCAGTCTAATTGGGTACGTGGCCACATGAGGGATTTTCGGAAGATTCAGACCGGGAAGGATCTGGCCGGGTGTGAGAGTGGTTTTGAGTAGTTGTAAAAAAAGAGTGGTGTGTTTGAGTTGAAAAGAATGCACTTAAGTTGTTGTAGGTGTTTTGAATGTGAGTGTGTAGAGCTCACTCACAATAGAGTGTAGTTTTTGTCGCTGTTTTACGTCATTTCTCTTATTGTTTCATTGGAAATTTTGAAAATAATGAAATGCATCAAAGCTTGTAAAGGTTAAGATGAAGCTAAAAAATAAAATAAAAATCTCAATGTAACATTTTAAATATTTTCCATAAAGGAAATATAACTTTTTAATAAATAAGCTTACTTGTTAAATAAATGCAGACAAACAAAGATTCGTTCATCTTCATTGCACTTCCTCGGATTTAGTTAAAGGATGTTTCAAATCCCTTTCCTCGGCAAATTGGAGATGGTGCTAACAAACTAACCGAACAATCGCCACTATCATCCTCCAGACCAAATGTTCCAGTCAGCTGGTGACGATCGTGAAGCAACACAACCGTAACGGAACCTACTCATTTTTAATGATACCACTATTAGGGCTACCGGCGTTGTGGTATGATTCAACCTCCTTCTGGAAACGTTCCACCACACAGGAAGAGTTGTTCGACAAGAGCCATTCCGCGTTCACGCGAGCATAAGTGAGAGGATGGAAAAGAATAAATGACACACGATTTCTTGCCCAACCCAAGCCCCATAAAAAGCAACGCCAACCACCGACAGCTGGTGGATCGATTTAGGGTGATTATACACTGCCTGGTAGCAAATCAACTCGGTACGATCTCGGGCCGGTATGTACGGTTGGCCGGGTCTGGATGTATTAATAGGACCGGCATTTTGACTTTATACCTATTAATTCCTCGACGCTTGATGGCGATGTGTGGGAGCAATGTTGGAGCAGGAGAGCATTTGGAAATTAATTTTAATCACATCATTTAGGGTTGAGGTTTTTTTTTATGTTTGCACTGCGTTTATCGGTACAGGGGGGAGCATTGATAAAGGATTCTATTAGAAGGTGTGATAGTCTGCTGACAGTTTGATTTGATCGATTCGGTTGAGAGTTTTTTGAGCGCCTACAGGTATGCAATCATTAACATGTTGTTTGATTGATAATGAATATTTGTCCATAAAAAATCTGTTTTATTATACATTTTTACATATAAAATGCAATGTGCAATCTTTGACAATATTTGATTCATTTTATTAAAAAAAAAAACACTACGAAACCCAGTTTTTAAAGTAAAACAAAATTAAAACATAAGTAACTGTTTGACGTGACAATCAAAATAATTTTCGACCATTTAAGCATTAACCATCACCACCACCAGTATGCTGTTGCTGCGAGGGAAAATTCCGTTCCGCGTAAGCGCTTCACATTCGCGTGCATCCCCTATACTTTCCACTGCCCCTTCCCACCCCCTTTACACCGAAGAACCCATCCATGGGTCATGCACGAAACAAATCTTGCCACGAGTGCGGGCGTGGCACACAAAAATCTCAACATTTTCGAAGCGCCCCCGAAAAGAAAGACGCTGCCCAACGCACGCCTTTATGCGCCTTTTATGATGCTGGTCTGTGTGATTTTTTTCTTTGCTACCGAAAAGTATGCGTTCATGTGTGTGTGAGTGTGCGTTTGCCCCTAATCCACCCTCGTTCGCTCGCGATCTCTCCACCGAGGTTGCGCTTACATACAAATTCTCATCCGTTGGTTGCTGCTGTATGGTAGAGCTGTAGTATGCTGTTCGGCTGAAAGCTTCGTGAAGGAAGTAAAAGAAAAAAAAAAGAAAGCGAAAACAACACACGAAACATAATGCCCGCCCCAATGTCTTGGGAATCCTTGCATACACACGGGGGCGCGCGCGATCCGAGCGAGCGGAGAAAAAACATTCAGCATCAAAAATGGAGCCAAGCAGCAGCAGCAGCAGCAGCGGCCACCATTTTCGGGCGGGTTTTGTTGTGTGCTTGAGTGAATGCTTTGTGTATGTTTGGTCCGAGGGGAGGGGTGAGCTGTTGGTGGTGGTGACCGCCCTCCGCCTCCTAAGAGCTGCGAGCTGTCCCAAATTGCTTCCAGCACATTTCCCATAACTGCTTCATTCATTCGTGGCGCGCACGCTGGGCACGATATTTTTATTTTCATTTCTCTCATTCCTGGCTCACTTTTTCGGTTTTTGTTTTCGGTCGGTGCTATTGTTTCACCAGTTTTTTTTTGTTTGTTTCCGTCCTTGCTACACAAAAGGACACAGTTCACAGTTCGGTGCGTAAGTAGCGGGGGAGAATAGGTCGTCACCAGGCGTCACCAGTCGTTTCCATGCTTAACATGCTGCGTAGGAAGCATCTTAAAGCATACATAAAGCGGGAGAAGCACCTCGCTTTAATTTCTTTTCCACAAAGCACAAAAATGTGTCCCCAACCCATGAGAGCGATAAGTAGAGGGTAGCCGAGTGGGCCGAATTGTTTTTGCGTCAGAAGAAAGCAACACAACCTCAGGTAGAAACTTTTTCCACCATTATGAGCTTACGGCCGATGAACATTCCTAGCGAGCGAGCATAAAAGATGCCGCACGTGGAAGTAATTTCCCACCGGCTTGCAGGTAGCATCAGGAAGATTTGCTCCAAATCAAACGACAAACATCCGGCATGGAAAGCGAGAGATAGGCTCGACAGGGAGAGAGAGAGAGAGAGAGAGAGAGAAAGAGAGAGAGAGAGAGCGAGAGAGTGAGCTTGAGTGAAGTGAACTTGAAAAGTCTTATTTCGTCTTATCAGCGTTACTGTTGATGAGGGATGATGGCACAGGATTTGAGGAGGGTGACATGAGGGGAAAATCAATATCATTTTCCGCTATGGATGGTTCGAGTGACTCCAACTCCAACTCATACACCAACCGCTAGGATCGATTGTATTGAATTTGTGGAAAGCTGTGGTTCTCTTTCTGATCCTGAGGACAGTTTGGTAAAATTGCTGCACCGGAACAGATCGAGTAAAAATCTTCGACTTATAATGCTGATTACACACCATTTTTAAACATTGAAACCCGAGCTGTTTTATCGCACACATCAGCGATATCTGGTCATGAGCTCATACCATCGAAAAACCACATCCCGCTTACTGACAGCTTACAGGATGTTGTTTTAATCGATTATGGAATGGAAATCGATCAACCCTTTCCACCCATACGACCCGTGTCCATATGTCTATTTCCTGCCTACGGATAGTATTTGTGAGTGGTTTCTTTTTCTGCTCTGAGCTCCATTTGTGTTCCGAAATCCATCCGAAACCAATTCTACCGGCACGGAAATTGAATTTGATGAAATATGCAAGTAATTGACGGGGGTAAAATCAATCCTTTCGTTGCACAGCGAGCCGTGTGGCAAGGAAAATTGGGGTAAATGAAAGGAAGGAGGGTCAACATAATGGAATAAGTGTAACCGAGACAAGTGATTCCATTCATTATGCTGCTGTAGTGCTGTTGCTGCTGCTACGTGTGCATTTTAATGCGGTCATGGGTCAGCAAAGCAATATCTGATGGGAAATAAATATGATTATTTATGTAAAACTGTTGTTAGCCGGGATCGAAGAAGCGGAGCGTGTATTTGCTTTCGTTCTATTGATCGATGCCCTGTTTGCGTTGGACTGATCCGTGGTTGGTGAAAATAGGGAAAAATAATTGCTATCAATATTTTTAATTACTTATTATGAACGGGGTCTGTATGAAAGCCTGCATGTATGTAAACCGAAGAGCTGGAAGTATTTAGTTTGATGCTTGTTTAAATTCAAATACAAATTCGTGTAAGAAAGATATACTGTATCTGTAGTAAAATAACAAATGTTTTTTTTCGATAATAAAAATAATTAATGTAATAAATAAGGATTAAGCATTGTTTAACAATATTTATTTTATTTCAATTTCAAGTTGCCTTTTTCGATTCCCTCTTATTCATTCTCGCTCTTCTCTTTCTCTATCCGTCTCTTTCTCTCTCGCTCTCACTATTTTGCTTTCTCTCTCTCTCTCTCTCTCTCTCTCTCTCTCCTTATATTCAAGTAATATTCGTATTCTCTCCTTTGAATTTTCAGCAATGAATCTTATAATCGTTACATTTGAAAGAGTTGAAGAATACGCCTGAAGGTATGCAATAAACAATACAAATTTTTACCTACTTTCACAAGCATAAAACAAATATCATGAGACAAAACAAACATATCAAACTTTCTGCTACCAAGAGCATGGTAGAGCATCTTTTCTCTTTAAGGGTCGTTTCTGACTTCAGAAATTATTATATCGTACTCAAACACTCTTAAAAGCATTACTTTTGACTCACATGCAGTGTACGAAAAAGTTCAAAGAGATCTCCATTTCCTTCTGATTGAAAAACCAAAAACAGGCTTGAATCCACAAATAATAAAACAAAAACTCCAACGTAATATCAGACACATACCAACACCCAACGGTCGGTTCTGTCGGCGCTCGTTACGTACTTTGTCGGCTAATGTCCGCACTCGAGCGCTTCGTGGGTTCACCTTCCTCGAAGATGCCTACCGTACCGTTGTTGTCTTATCGTTAGTTTGTTCATCGGCTCGGAAAACGGATGTGATTAGCTCCAGTCTGGATAGTAAATATTTTCCAAACCAAAAGAGAACCCCCTTTTCACTCAGCGTGCCAAGGTGTGACGGTCGGCACCACACATTCAACCGAAAGGTCGCTTCACTGTCGTGGAGCGCGCGTCATCAACGATGAAAGCACCGACGGAGAACTCACTTCCCGGCGAGTTCTTCAATCTTGTGCACTTTACAAGTGCGCTTCCACCACCACAATTCACTGCTTGGCTCACTGTTTGGGACAACTGAATCCAGGAGATTTTGTATTGTGTGTTGGTGTGTGTGTATATTTTCAGCTCATTTTTCAACAGTTGAAGTACCAGCACACAGCAGCAAAAGCACTCCAGAGTTGACAGCCAACCGCAATGATATGCCGGAAAGATTCTGCAGAAGTTTCTCGACGACGACGACGACGACGACGACCGGTAGTGTGCTTCTTCTGGTACACGAGAACCATTCACGTGCGGCTTCCGGAGCTCCATCGACAGGCACATTCCCCCCTCCCCCCCCCTGACCCGCTGACGCTGACTGTGTCGGTGCAGATAGCTCACCGGAGAGATTACGGTTCCGTATTGCGCTAGTTGGCCGCATGCGGTTGTTGGAAGCTGCTATTGCTGCTGCTGCTGCTTGATGAGGTTATTAAAAATGAATTCACCTGTTTTGGGTCGGTAGAAGAAAAGGTGGTTCGAAAATATGACCCAGAGGCAGTGATCTATTTCCACCCCGTTAGTCCGCTCTTCTTCCTTTCCTTCGTTACCCACCTTTCCATCCCGACACCAGAATCCAATGGGGTTGATATTTTTAGACGCTTTCATCAGTACTCACCGTAGGGTTGGATTTTGTAAGGAGGTTTCGGGGTTTGCTTCACGTGAGTGCTGGTTGTTTATGACTCCCGAAGGGATCACCAAAGGTAAGGTGTTATCAATGGGATAAAGTGATCACTGAATGGCAATAAAACCCGGGAACTGATAGAAAAGCTGCTTACGGGCGGTACTCAAGAAGAAGGCCATAAAGAAACCATGATTGTGTGTGTCTTGTGGCAAGATAAAAGAAGATGAGGCTCAAATGAAAAAAAAGGTCGAGGTTGAGGTTGAGGTTGAACGCATTGATTTCTTTAAATATTATTTTTTCTGTTTCAGCTTTAACATTGTTCGGTTTGTTTATTAAAATAATCAGTATACTATAAAATGTATTAAGTATGTAAGAAAAATGTATGTATTAAGTATGTAAAATGTATTAAATGTTAGTTATGAAATATAGAAGAAAATAACATGATTGAAACATCATAACATGATTAAACAAATTTAAGCACTTAATGTGAGTAGTACATATCCCACAACGAAAAATTCAATTCCTACAAACTCTTGTAAATCGGTTAAAGTTGAATCTCCACTATTAGGTCAAAAAAGCACTCGAACGATTGTTCTTCACGTCAAAAGACATCGAACAAGCAAAACCCATCAGAACGCTCCACCACTCAACACCGTCACCACCATCTGCTTTCGGCCTATCATTATTATCCATTTGTCGATACGCTGTACCAATCGTACCTGACAAACATGACAACTACTCGAAACGCACAAACACGAACCTGTGACGCTTCTAGGCCCACAAAGTGAAACAGTGGCGAATTGATTTGCCCAACAGCCGCGAACTGGATGGTGTGCCGGTTTGAGCAAATAGGTGGAAAAGCACCAAAACCATTTCGCTGTTGCAATTGAATATAACACAACGAGCTCAATTTTCATTCAACCATGCACACACACACATAGAAACATACCCACGGCTTTCTGTCCCTACGGCTTTGCCGGACAAACAACACTTGTTTTCTGGGAATAATTGTTTCACCGTGTTGTTTCGTGTTTTCCTCCGGATTGGATTTTTCCAACGGTGGCTCACCCGGTCCGAAACTTTTCGTGGCCGGGAAAGCCTTAGGGAGATGTGCGGGCTTTTTGTCTGCTCGTGCTCTTCCTTTTCTGCTATAATCAAGCATCAACCAGGTGACCCCATCGGGAAAAACACTGATGACCGATTTTCATTCAATTACTCACAACTCCCGCCGGCCATAGCATAGGCCAACATTCAATTTCCCTAGCGTTTGGTGGATTGTTTTGCCCTCTCTTTCTCTCACCGGATGCCTCTCACACGCTCTCTGCAAGGCTGAAAATTTATCGTACCGAAATCGAAATTTTCCACTTGATCAAACCGCCCGGCACCGACGGCACGAACAGCTATGGCTCATTTTTCCCAGCATCCCTTATCGAATCTGACACACTCACGACACAGCCAGCCGTATTCAGTGTCATTCGGTTAATTGTCGGTCCACTTTTTCACAGGTCATTCGTGTAGTGTGTAGGAAAAGTCGATCGTGCGCGTAAGACAACCTGCCTCTCGGTCGATATGCCAAAGGAAAACACGCGCTTGTCTGTTGCGGGTTGGTGTTTTCTTTTTGCCTTCCCCGTGTGGCACCTACTTTCCATTGGCAACTACCGAAAAATTATGATGACGATGATGATGTTAATGACGAGCTGGATGGACAGTTTGTCACAGGGACAAGCGATACGTTTGTTTCCATGTACCGGTCCATGTTTTTCTGCTCGTGTGTTTTTGTGTTTTTCCTTCAGCATTTTTCACCCACTCAGGATACTTTCCACCCGTAAATCAACATCGTGTTCACAGGTCGGAATGATGTTATGTTTTGCTTCTTTTTTTCCGCTACTCTTATATTTTTCACACCCAGCATCAATTCCCTGGCCATGCGCGGCCCGTCGTGAAAATGTCAGCCGCGATTAGTCAACCGACATTTCCGCTGTCTGCTGCTGGGGGACGTTTATTTTAGCGACAGGTTGCAAACCGTTCACCGGGTTGCTGGCGCTCTCTCGCGTTGGGCACCCTGGTGTGAAGCAAATTGAAATTAAAAACACGCAAATTATGATGCATCCCATCACGAGCGACGGGGTTTGCTTGCTTTCTTTTTTTTTTGCTGGTGCCAAACGAAACAGGTTGAAGCAAAAAGGAGATAAGTTGATTTTTGAAGCAAATAGTGTCAGAGTGTTCGTTGTGGCTGACCACAGGTCGTTTTTTATCCTGTTTTACGGCACTTAAAGAACTGCTTCGTATTTAAAATTGGAACGAGCATATAAAAACCTGAAATTTTTATTTTCATAAAACAATTTGATGAATTTTTCGTAAATTTGATTTATTTTCAATAAAAAAGTACGATGCAGTTTCTTCAAAACATGAATGGTAAAATCAGATAAATTAGTTACATTTAAAAGGTTTTGTTATACCTCATCAAACAATTTAGGATTCTTTTATTAAAACGTAATTTTCTTTTTCAAATCATTTGCCAACCATCAAAGCTAGAGAATATCGGATAAGAATGAAAAATCGTTAGATTATTTAGTAAATTATACGATGAATAGCAAATACTATCTTCACATTAAATTGCCAAGATAGCGATGGAGGCGCCTGGTGCCTGGCGCGTATCAAACGAAGGAAAATAGATTTCCCATCATCAACCGTCGGTCGGTTGAAACACCTTTCCGATGATCTTTCGTTACGGTAGTACTGCAACCTTTCCCAACCTGTGCTCACCTCCGTCATGCCTCATTCCCCTCTTAGTAGCGATAGTAAAAATAGAGCACGGGAGTTATTTGTTTATTTGTCCATTTAATGGCCGGGAGTATCTTTTCACCCGTGGCCGCCGAATTTGTATCGAAGTTCATCCCACGCTCCAGCTCATCATCTTGTTTGTACAGATTGAGCTTCACACACACACGCAGAATCTCGCACACGTAAGCGACCGTAAAGCGAATGAAATTAAACATATTTAGAGCCGACGGTGTGTGCTTCTGTGTGTGCGCCCGGTGTCCGAAGCATGTTTACTTCGGTTGCACTTGGACTCGGAGATGATAGATAATCGCTGTTGCCGCCCGGTGAGGTGTGAGAAAGAGACACCGACAGTGGAGAAGAACATCCAGTCGGTGCATTTGAAATGTGTGAAACACAAGTCACGGGATGGAATGGAATGGCAAGGGTTGGGAAATAGTTTGGACATTCCGTGTCATAAAACATCAGAACGCTTCGAAGCTGAAACGGTTGGCCGGGGAGGATAGGTACGAAAGGAAAACGAGTCAACTGTCCATGACGTACCATTTCGAGCGTAGGAATACATTGACTCTTCACGGCTGGCAGTGGCTGGCCCCACGGGCGGTTGGATACAATTTCGTTGGAAAACGATCTGTTCCATACCGGCAAACAGGGGAACGGTTGTCAATCTGGTGTGGAAGGATGGCAAGTGTCGTAATCGTGAAATCGTGCAACATTGCAGCGAACGTGATGCAATCTAAAGTGGGTAAATGTTTGTTGCCAACAGCTTACGGTGGATAGGAGACCCAGAGATGAAAAATGATTGGTTGGGGAATTATTTTTAAATGACATTAAGGTGCAATAACCTAAGCTAAAAAAACTTTAGCTAAAAAAGAAATTATTCTTCGATAGACTAGTAAATTGAAGTTCTAAAAATAAATCATTATTTCAATAATAATTTTCTATTTTCGGAAAATCATTATCATCTTTTTCGGGCACTCTCAATTTCACCACATTATTTGAACCCACCTCAATCCGGCGTAAGAATGCCGTCAACGAACTATCATCACACGCAAGCATATTTCAATTTTCTTACCCGACACACATGCAATGCTGGGCACAATTTTCTTCCCTAGCTCTTGCTTCCCGCAATCATCATAATAGCAGGGAACATAAAAATATCCATTTATATGCTCATCTCGACCAAGCAGGTCGAGTCAAGTAGCACTGTCGTACCCGTACCGTGGCATTATTCGGCTTGGATCGTTGACAAAAGTCCACAGACGATCTGTTCGGTGCCTGGTTCCCCTGTGTTCCTGAGCGCTCTCTGCTACTTTCGGCTCCATCATTCAAATCGAGCGTGAACGGAGTAAAATAGTTAACCCTCGGCGAAATCATACCCACTTCAGGACGTCTGTTGCTATTCTGCTTTCCACCTGCTGCGTTTTTTTTTGGGTTTTTTTGCGAGGAGCGAGTAAAGACGAGCGGACGTAGTAACATTATGTCGTCCCGATCGATCGTGTACTTGGTTGATGGTGTAACGGTGTGACTGTCCCATTTTCGGAGCATCATAAAAACCACATTCACACGCACCTCACACATACACACACGCACACTTTTCGTGCCTGGGTGTGCGTTGCTGTGTCGTTCATCGTCTCAACAGCAGGGCCATAAAATCGTTATCAGAAATAAATTGCGTGCAATGTTCAAACTTTACTTTTTACGATTATGTTCACGAGCCACACACACATACAAACAGGAGCTGTAGCAGCTTGCCAACTGAATGTTTGTGTTCGTGTATGAAGAAGGATACATTTACGATACTGAATTGCAACACAAGCTGGGACTGGAAAAACCACAAAGTATGCACGCAGTACGGGACAGAAGTTTATCATTTGGATTTGCGTAAAAATGCTTCACTTAGTGCTGTCTGTAGTGTGTTGGAACGGTTGAAAAAGTCATCCTATCCCACTGTAGTAAAGGAAAATATCAAGAAAAACACGATGCGTGTGTATGTATTTTATTATTTTTGGTTTATGTGTCAAGCGAACGAGTGGGGAAAAAGACTTCGACTTCAGCTGGCATTTTTAGATGAGCACACTGTCAAATATGCGTGGAAACACCGGAGCTCAAAAATCTCATCTTGCCCGGAAGCGAAAAAGCAACATGATGACATAAAATTTCAACCACACACGCAAACACACACATACATACACGTGAAAGTGGGCGCCATAATTACGTGCCTCCAGCTGGTGCGAAGGTGTATGGGTTTGGAACGGAACCTGCCAGTACTGAGAGCACTGTTGCTTGTTGTTTTTCCTCTTGGATAAATCGATTCTAGAGCGAGAAGAAGATGACAAAAGCAGGACGCTAAATGGACCTTATGTGCCCTCCAGAAAGCACTGAACCACTGGCTCACGCTTTTGATCAGGGCACACAGCTCGGGCATGTGTCACACAGCTTAAAAAGTATTTAACGCAATCAACTCAGCCGCGATGCGTCTGGCTGTGACGGATAAGCATTTGATGCTGCTTTTTGCTTCCCCCTTTGCTCATACGTTCACAGTTAATTTTCCCGTGCTCGAAACCATTTCACCTTTGAATGCGATAAAACGGTAAAGATCGCTTAATGGTGCGTGTCGTACGTGAACAGGCAATGCAATTACGGTGCGAACGATCGATCGGTGGTGTGCGAGAGAGAAAATCGAAAAAAGAGTCGATCAATAATGCCAACGTTCTCCCCACTGAAATCTGGCCATTTTTTTTAACAATTAAATTAAAAAATATTATATTATTGGACAACCCGGAAACACAAGAAGGCGATTTTTTGTTTTGTTTTTACGTGTGCGTTTCACCATTCGGAGTGGCGTGACAGACAGCACTTTTTCGGCGGCTTAAAACAACCTTGGGAAATTAAAGAGCACGTTCGCTGGCTAGGTAGGTTCGGTGCTAGGTCACACATGTGCAGGGCTAATTGTTTATGAAACATTGACACGCAATCGCACAAAGGGGTGCTTCAAGGTGGGAATTGAGTGTCGTGAGGTGTTTTTTGCTCGCCTCTACACCCTATAACAAGGTTTGGAGGATTTTTGCTTCGGTATAATGATGTTGGCGGTTGGTTGGCTCTCTCATTGAGGTATTCTGTGTGTCGTTACCAACAGGTGTTGAAATGATTTAATTTTATATTTTCCATGGATTGAAATTTTTCGTTGAAGTTCTGAAAATGGATTCATTTCATAAATATTTGTGGCTTGGAAATTATGCCTTATTTATTAAAACAATTATATTGAAGGAATAAATTCAATCCGCTTAATAACAATTTTTTTTGCATATTTTAAGGAGTTTATAATGTTAGGAAGTTGGGTGGCAGAAACTTTAAACTTCCAGTTTTCATACGGAAAGACGAGGAACCAAGTCGCATACGAAAACTTGTAATGACATTTGGCAATTTTCCCGTATGCTAGGCTTAGACCAATAGTTCGGAAGAAAATTAACAGCTAATTGTAACTTTTGAGAGTTGCTTTGAAATTTTTCATAGCTGTATGAAAGATTCCATTAAATGTTTGCAAAGTTCCACAGCAAGATTGGAATGTTCTTCATCTGCCCTTGCACTACAATCTTGATGGGTCTTAGCATGGCATTTCGGGCTCTCTATGACTTGATATTCTTCTTCTTCTTCCTTGACACTACAACCTCGAGAGATCTCGGCATGCCATTTCTGGCTTTCTGTGACTTAGTTTTACCCGTAGTAAAGTAGTCAGCCTTACGTCCGGAGAGGTGGTCTAGATGGGATTTGAACCCCGGCCCTGCCGTGTGAAGACCGGCGCCGCTGTCGCCTCGGCCACCGGACCGCCCCTTGACAATGACTTGATTTTAAAATGACTTGATTTTAACAATAGCAAAATAGTTCATCATGCGTACGGGGAGACAGTCAGGATGGAATTGGATCTTCCGCCCTGGTGCACCGCTATCGTCTCGGCCACCAGACCGTCCAGATTAGAATCCAGAATTCACCTTGTGCGATTGAAAAGTTTCATTACATGATTCACAGCCTGTAATGTAAACTTGCGTCAATCAATCAAACTGTTCTCAAATTTGATCAAAAATCAAATCAAACTGTTCTAACAGCTGTTGGCTTTTTTTATTTTTTCTATAACAGTTACATAAATCATTGCTTGATTTTTAAGCAAACTTTTTTGCTTGATGATCTAAGACTTTGAACTAAAAGGCATCATACGATTCTTATTAAGATGGTATAGGGAAACATATATAACTTACAGCGCAAGGCAGTGAAAATGGCATACTTTAAGGGTTATTTTTCAACAACTTTAAAGAGCGTACAGCAAGGACAGCATGCATTAAAGAGTCCACAAACGATTTCAACCATATTAATTTTACTTTACACAGAATTGAAAGGACAAGGATCCAGCTTTCGCTCTTACGACGACGCATCGTGTATGATCATTTGAAGGCCCACAGCATCATTAAGTTGATAGTTTAAGCCTAGTGGAAGCCATCCATTTCTGTTCCTTCTATCCATCCAGCATTCAATTCACCATATGCAAGACCCTTCTTCCAGCACCATCTACGAAGACGAACAAAAAACCATCCCGTGCACATTGTCACTGCAGCTTGCACGACACGTACACCGTACTGATGATGAAATGTGAGCAACGTGCTCACCCTATTTGTTCCTTCATTTGACTTCCTTTCTCTCTGAAGCACGCACGCACACATACAATCCTCTTTAACCATCGCTCGCATCACGTCGGCATCGGTTGGGTTTCGCGCCAGATTGCACGGCACCAGCAGCAGCATCAGCAGCAGCAGCAGTGGTTTCACTTTTTATGCTGAGCTTTTAATTCAAAGCCGTTCGCCGTAGCAGCTCCGATGCATCCTTGTCCGTGTCCGCAGTGTTATTAAACATTCAGCAAGGGAAAAAAGCTGTCCACTGCCTGTGGCCTTCGGGGTTGTGTCAATTTAGGTTTTGGGTGAGGGATCTCCGCTTACACACCATCTCACCGGGCCTACCGTTGTTCGGTGGTCACGAGTTGGACGATAAAAAAATGCTATGTATGCGTGTGGCGTTTAGCCCATTCTTGTGACAGTTTGCTTTTGAGAGGATCTTCTCGGGATTTTGATTTGCTGCTGATGCGGTGCGTTTTGCGGAGGATTTTTGTTTTGCTCTGTCGAGTTCCTGCTATCCATGATGCATCACAGTTCAGACAGTTGGCTTCCCGTAAATGCGATTGTGTGCGCCTTTGGACACCTTACCTCAATGGAATGGAAGATTTTGGAGCCAGATTTGACTTATCCCTCATTTTCTTGTCTCGCTACGACTGTGGGTCCTTTTCCCGGGGAATACGCACACCACCGAGATTGACAGGTGCATTATGCGACACCGACAGCATAATAATGTTGATGATGGCTTTTAATTTGCGCATGGTTGAGTAGAGCTTCGCTTCGAGTTATGCAAAAATGGTTGAATGAGATGCAAATTATGTTCCATCTGGATGGTTCGTTTGTGTCAAAGTCAAGAGCAAAAGGGAACTTTGGAGGAAAGGAACGAAGTTCCTTGAAGAGAGGTTTTATTGAGTGAAGTTTGCTGCTGATGAAAAGTGTATTATTTTTGGGAGTGAAATGCAATTACACACAATAGTTTTCCTCATGCACAAGGTTGAAGCTTCAATTCCACACAGCTCTGTATGACTGTAATCATGTTAATAAAATCTCAGGAACAGTTTCTCCACTCTCCAGTTCCAGTGTTATTCGCCTTTTTTGTTTGGAAAACTCGAGCATAATCCTCGTATGTGTTCAGTGAGCGTAAGAGAAAACTTTCCCATTACACATTCGTCATCGTGGAAAAGTGGGACACGTACCTTCACCACGCAAAGAGGAATTTCGCTGTAAAGTTTGGGTTTGAAAAATACATTTATTATAATTTCCCCCCGTTTGTCAGCAAGAACTCAGTGTGATCGAGCTTTCCTCTACAACTACTTCCACTGAAGCAATAATAAATAGTGTGAAAAGTAATAAACAACAAACAAAAAACGGGTTCCCTCAGCGAAGCACCTATAAACATTCCTGCTCAACTGCCCAGCAACGAGTGATAATAAATGTCTGCGAATCTATCTGCACAATGTGATGCATTTATTTATCTGTTGTTTACTTCTTTTAGTTTTTGCTTCCTGCCACTGCTGCACGGCCATTCTATTGCAAAACAAATTCCATCCTTCATCGGTTCCAAGTTCATCCCGGGCACAATGGCATGCCACTTGCATTCCACTCCGGACGATGTTCATCGGTTTGGTTTCGGTAGTTGGTTATGGATGAACGACCACGCTCCACACACACACACACACACACACATATACACTTACGCTTACATACCAGACGAGTTAGGCGGTGCACATGCAACGATGCATGCAACCATGGATCTGCATTTGCATGACGGCGCTGTTTCTTTTTTCTTTTTTGTTCTGCCTTCACACATACATCACCACCGACGCTACCACTACGAGCACTGAACATTGCATTCAACAGCTCTAGCCTGATTAATGGGTATTAGAACGTTGGCGGCATTTGGACGGTGACATACACGACATTCTTCGCCTTCGGTTTGTTTGGCTGGTGCTGTCTCTTACTTCCTCTCCCTCTCTCTCTCTCACCGTCGGTGTTATGTATAATGGATTATTTTTTTATTACTACAGCTCTATACACGCTTCCTGTCTGCCTGGGTCTCGCCTTCCCCCGCAAAACCCCATCAGTTTCTACTGCCAACATTGACTTTGTGCTTTTGAATTTTTACAATCACTTTTCGAGCTTGCCTTTCTCACTACTCTGTTAGTACGTCTGTCCCCTGGAGGGCGAATGGAAATGAAATGTGTGTGTGTGTGTGTGAGTGTGTTTTTTTGTGCTCAAATTTTCATTTCTCCCCTTTTTTTCGTCCAGCGCACGCTAGCAACATGTGGAGCGAAATGGGTGGTATCGGGTAGAAAATTGCTCGCGGCGTCCAACGGCTAGACGACCAGAAATGAAAACGGGCGTATAAACAAACACGTCGTACACGCACACCAACACACACACACGTTGGGTGCTCCTGATGGTAGTCAGACCAAAAAAAACCCGGAGAAGGAAAAAGGATTTGCTGTTCGGTGCTGATGTTCCAAAAGTGGGTATGTTTGGGCCATGTTTTGATGATTTCGAACAAATCTGGCTTTTTCGTACCGGTTTTCGTAGGAAAAATGTAATCCTTAACCATGTCGCTGTAAAATTGAATGAATTTTACCGGAAGGGAAGCTATGTGCGAGCGATTACAAAGCAGTGTCGTGTGTTTTGTTCTGTTTTACAAAGCTTATCTGATTGTATTTGTAAACTAACGTAAAGAATGTGAATTAAAGAAAATAGAAAATGCTTGTATAAAATATATAAGCACTTGACGAAGGCTGGATTATCTCAAATCGCTCCAAGTTCTGAAAATAGTTATCTTTAAAAACAGTTGATGACAATTGTTGATTTTTTTTATTTAGTTCGTTTTGAACCCGTTTCTTCATGAAGAAAGGTATATATACTATATACTTAATATGAGGTCAATTTTGAGGAATTTTTAGGTTTTAAAAGGTTTTTATAATCCATTTGCCGTTTTAACAAAAAATCTTAGATATTGCATTATGATACCTTTTTACTGACTTAAAATCGAAGCCAAACATTGACTAAGGGACATTTGTTACTGATTGTTCATTTTCCCCTTTTTCAAACAACTTTACTAAAGAAACTGCTTCTTCATTCATTCACACATTATGCACAATACGTGGTAGTGTAGTATTTCTTTCAATTTATTTCTTTGGCTTTTCAGTTTCTCGTTCCTTTCTTCCAGGATTTGGAACACAGAGCAAGGCGATAGTTTCCCCTTTTCCATTCCCTTCCTTTTTCTCTCTGCAAACCAACCCATACTCAATACTAAGCGTTAAGAGTTTTTCCTTTATTCCCGACATTACTTTCCTGCAGGAACGAACATCCGTACTCTGCGAAACAGAGATCGTAAAATCAATATTCCTCCCGTTTTGCGCGTGGATTCGTAACGAAACGAGACTGGAGGTCAAACTCTTCCCAATCCCGTTCCCGAATACTTTACTTTAGCCGGCGTTTTGTGCTGTAATTTTCTCCCCCACTGCTCATCATTCTTCCCTTCCGCAAGTGTACCGCTTTTACCAACCCTGAGGCAGCTTTACTTCGTCGCTTTCCACGCGAATGCGTTGGCTGGCGCAGGCACAGAAACACAGAAAAGCTTTTTCCCAGCCTGTCTCGTGGTTGTTTTTTATGTGCTTTTTCCCTCGCTTAAGTTATACTCTTGTGGGCTGAATACTCTGGTACCCACATCGCGTACAAGCACAGCATTTCCACCCCCTAGCACTGGTGTAACATGTGCGGTTCTGGGGTGTTTCCTTCCATGCTTCTCCCACGCTTTCCCACAGCTGAAACTGAGGCGTGCCTTTGGGAAAGTTGATTTGTTTCATCGAAACACACTCGCACACCGCAGACGCACACAGCGGTAAAAATTACGTGCGAACTATTCACTCATACAGACGCAAAAGACCACACCACTAGCATGTGACCCAGTGGAAAGCTGAAGGGTTGATTTCTCTCTCTACCTCTCTCTCTCTCTATCGCTTCGATGGCAGTTCGTGGCAAGTCACATCAACAGTCATTCAATCCTTTCGTGCCCGTGCTGCATTCAACCACACCGGCACAAGCTCAGTCTCAGTCTCATCGGCGTTCGTTTGCACATTTTCCGTACCATTCCGGATGCAATAATTCACTTTTGCAGAGCAAATTAAAATGCAATTTGTTCACCCTCTTGAAGAAAGCCCCGAAGGTCTTAGTACGATTGCTGATCTTTCTTTCTGCCGGTTGATCCTTATTGTACAGTGGTGCCAAGGGTGGTGCAATGAAGCAAAGGGAAACGAAAAATGGAGCAAAACCTGCCCGCGATACCCCGCACTGCAACCGACATGGATGAGGTTTTCTATTCCGGTTGGAGCCTGTGCCGTAGTGCGTTGTGCCTTTTAAGATGATGATGAAGATTAAGCGACCCATCAATGAAAAGGCTGGGTTTCCTGTGAGCTGCGGCAGTACGGGTTTGGGATTTGGGTTGATTTAGTTAGTAAATTGATTTCTTAAGACAGTTACTGTACCAGCACTGCCTTTGGTTTTGTTTTGTGGGACTGTAATCGGAAGGGTTTGCTCTGTTGAATTACTTTGGGGTGAATTGAGTCTAGCTCGTCAGGAATAGCGGTTGAAATTAATTTGATTTACCAGACTGGATGATACTAGCAGGAAAGTTTTGTTTCATTCTGGTCCTTTATGGTGCAATTTGTTTAATTCAATTTCTTAGGCGTCCTGAGCTTGCTTTGGAATAAAATGATGCATTATTTACATCAAGCATCAACAAAACCTCCTTAAGTTTTTTGAATAAAAAATGTTTCAATCAGGATTTGTCCTATAAAATGCTTCGTTTGGTTCGTTGATAATTTAACATCTCAGAATTTTCTTAAAGCTGATAAAACATTGCTCAATATTTTTATGAGATTGAAAGATCCAAGCTCCAAGTATATAATTTCTAATTGATAATTGTTTTAAAGTTTTGTGAGCAAATTTTCCGATATTTTTCACAGTGTTTTTAACAACTAAGAAATTTGAACATGCTGTTTCTTTTTTGAATTCAGTTTAAAACCCTTTCAGAACCATTTCTACCCAGAAACAGAAAATTAAGTGATAATTGAAGATGATGCGAATAATGGAGGCGCCCAGTCCTTCAGTGAAGTCCGCAGTATCAAATGTCAGTAGAATTAACACATTTAATAGTGTCTTCTGAATGCTTTTGGTTCTTAATTCATGAAATCATACAATTTCTATAGAGAAATAATATCTTTTGTTGGTTCACACCATTACCACAGCAATAGCGATTTTGACCACTAATTGCTCTAGACTACCCCATAGTGTCACCTGTTGTGAAATGATTTTACACGTATTAAAATGCAATGGTAAATTTTAAAGAGGCTTGATTTTTAAACAATCTGTTTGCATTTCAAACCAAGCTTACAACACCGTTGAAGCAACTATTTTCTGCTTATAGGATAAATATTCGAAAAAATTGTACGAAAATGTCCCACGTGGCACGTCCATTATTTTATTGCTTTCCCCCATGCCATTTCATTCATGCAAAATATGCTAATAATCCAGTGGCAATGGAAGTGCGAGCTTGTAATAAATACCAACCAATGGGAGCGGATGAAAAAAAGAATTCAAGCCCACCCATCCGTCCTAGCAACAGCAACGAGGAGCGAGGCCCTCGCTCGGTATCGGTAAAATCGATTTTATCGATCCGCGAAGGGTCCTTGTGCGGGGTCGTCCTTGTGAAATCCCCCTAACAATCCTGTGGCTTGTGGTGGCATAGAAGAACACTCGCCCACCGATGTGGTCAACCTTGTAGCGCGTGTGGTCACCATTGGTGTTTTATGCTAGCCGTTGATTAAAACCACTAACTACTGTACTACGGAGTACCCAACCGCGATTCTCGCGCCTTTTCATTGCTACCGTTGCTGCCGTGCCATTAAATTTGGTGTGCAGCAAGATAATGCGAATACATTATTTAAAGCCTTACCTTTCGTGCATGCTTCCTCCGGCGAGCTTCACTAATGGCCTCTAGCGACCTTCAACCGACGCAACTCTTACAAACACAGGCACACGAGGACACGTTCCCTCTCTTGGGCTTATTTGCTGTGGCACAGTAAGACAGGATTTCCGTTCCGTCAGAATTGGAGGAGGAGTCTTCGCTTGGAGACCTCTTGGAGCCGACGAATGGCGTCTTGCAACAAAGACACACACACTGACGCAACACGCACGCACACAAACACCCACTTAATGGCAGTGTCACTTGAGCAGTACACAACACTCCACGATAACCGCGCAACCAGCGTTTGCAATCTTGCCGCGTGTAGCTTCCTTTCCCTGTGCCTTTTTCTCTCGTCACACACTCCACTCTGGGTCACAACTGCCGATCGGATCAGAAGCACGGTGAGCCTTTGGCAGCACCGAACACCGGTACACCGCCCGGTGGTACACTGCGATCGATTACAATTTTCACCGTCATTTTTTTTCTCCCACCCGAACGACACTTATATCTTCACTTTTGCCTTTATTTTTCATTCAACAAGCCTCAATCTCACATCCTTGGGGAATAACTTTACACTCTGTGCACAATCCACCGGTTGGCAAGGAGAAAGAAAGAAGGGATCACATGTTATAAAATCGCACACATTCACATCACCGCAAACAGGCACCAACACACTCTTCTTGCACACCGATGCTATCACCGTCATCATCATTAGTACCACGTCGTATACTTTCCCTACCAGTTGAACGTCACAAGGCTCTTTAATTTTAAGCAAGCAAGCAAGCAAGTAAGGCAAACGATTGTTTGCGCTTTCTTTTTGGGGAGAAACGGGTCTACTGTAATATAACATTGCCACCATTTTTTTAAAGCGAAAAGGGTTTTCCCGGTCGAGGAAATTTGATTCCTTGCTAAAAGAATTCTTTACCGGAAAAAGGCTAAAAGCTCGATTTTCGATCCCTTTTAGCATTCGGGGCGGGTGAAATTTCGACTCAAAACAGTCAATTAAGAGCGTCAAAGGATTGTCGTTCTCTGGGTTTGGGTGGGTAGAGTTTAAAAGAGTCATAAAATTAAACAAAACTGGAAAGAAAACCCAAGCAAAGGCGAAAGAACGGGAAGCAGGGGTGTGTTGATTGAGGCGTTTCGCTTTGATGGCTAAAAAACGGGAGCTCGTAACCGAACTGAAGGTTCTATTTACCCAAGAGGGTGTCTTCTATTTGCCTTGGTCGAGATTCAGAATAATTTCTGAAGCACTGTTGCTGGAGCAGAAGGAATAACGAGCCTGTTACGTTAGAACCCTATGGTAAGGGGAATTTTGAAGCAGGCTTTTTGTTGTTGTTTTGTTTTGTTGTAATAATGCTAACGCAACTCTCTAACGCATGAATGTCTTCATGATCAAAGGACGACTGGTCCTTGCTGCTGCTGCTGCTGCTGCTCGAAACAATGCGAAGCTTTAAGTACTGTTTGGCGTCTGTTTAAACTCTACTTGAAACCAGTCGGCCAATTGTTACCAGACGGCCAGAGCCACCCTCTAAAGAGGCTTACCATCGTCAGTGCTACCAACGGCCAGGCGCCTCCATCAAGAAAAAGGGTGAGTTACAATTACTGCCTTACCTACCGCTGGGAGATTACACACTGAATGCGCTCAACACGACCAACACCATCATCATCATCATCATCTACCACCATGAGCCGAAGCGTCTTCCGCGCGGACCCTAACGCAAAGGGGTCCTCACATTCCCTGTTTGCCTTCGGTATGGGTGCTACTACCACCGCCGCCACCTCTACCAATACCACTCCACTATTCAGGATGTACAGGACCCTTCTTACATACACACGCGGGGTGTAGTATAAGGGCAAACACACTCACAAGCACGCACACACTGTTGAGTTGGTAAGGACGTGAAGCACGTGTGCAATCTCGCTCGTTCTGCTTCCTTCCTTCGGTTTTGTTTGGTCCACACACACACACACACACGCTCACACGTACATGTACGTACGCACGCACACACACACACACCAACACGAAGGTCCTCGGCGGTCAGGAAAACCGTCCTTTACGGGCAACAGCACGCAGAGAGCACGGGAATCGAACGACGTCTCGATTACTACTGAAAAGTGGTAGCACTCCTTGGCACGTTCTCGATTCGCGGCGAGTCCATCCGCGCTCGATCGAATGAGACACGGTTTACTATGGGAGCAGGGGTGTCCAACTGTCGTTGGATGTTAAATTCAATTTATAATTCCCGGTCTTTACCTTTTATTTATCCATTTTTGCTGATTTTTTATCGCTAATTGCAAAACTTCCGGAGAAATCTTCTGCATACTTGGTTATATTTTGTAGTGATTGACATCTATTAAAATGATATATTACTACTTCGAGACTTCAACAAACGAGTCATGACTCTCAGGTTGCATTCTTCCAGGAGTTTTTCATCTACAATTTGATATTAACGACCATATCGATTTCGGCCCATTGCTTAAAGGAGTTCACAGTACACCATAGCTTTATTCTCCATCAGTGTGTTTGACGCCCCTCTCATAATATCCTTCCTATTGCACAGATTTAGAGAGACGACATCTTTGAGCGGAATTTTATGAGCCAACACTGTTGCTGAGATGATGAAAATCGACGAAACGAACCATCGCCAGAGAGTGTTCAAATCGACGAAGAGAAAGCGTGAGCAAATCGCACCAACATTCTCTCTCACACACGCTCTCCATGTTTTGAAGGCGTTACATTGCAATCTAACCGGGAGAACAGATTTTCCTGCCCAGTGTGTGAATCAACATAAAACAGAGCTTACGGGAGAAAATGTGTAAGTAAACAAAAAATTAAACGCTTCCCGCAGCCCCAGCTGCGTGTCTGCGTGGGGTTGAGCAGCAAGAGAAAACGTCCGAGAAAATGAGCCGGATAAACAAGAGAGAGCCACCCCCTCCAACCATCCGTAGTAATAACCCACTAGCGTAACTGCCGAGTTCCCTTCCGAAACTCCACCGCAAAACCCCTTCACCAACCGTCAACTTCCCGGTTTAGTGTTTTTGTGCTTTTTCGCTTGGAAATACATTGTTACATTTGCTACAAGCGCACATCGCGAACGCACTGGGTGGAGTGGGGAGAGTGGGTGGAGGATACGGGGGAGTGCGTAAGATTGTGCGAAGAGAGTTTCAGCTTCTTGAAAACGGAAAGCCTCTCTTTCTCTCGACACCGCGAGCCGTTCGGCTGGTGCGAGTCGTTGGTGTACGAAAAATTACACGAGAGCGGGCGGTTTGATGTATTTCGTTGCAGGGTGGGAGTTTTTTTTTGCTGTGAGTGTTCTTGTGTTATGTTACATTTTCCCGTTTTCGCTTCGCCTACACGAAACAAAAGACTTTCGGCCGTTTTGGTGCGGTAGAGGTGTGTAACGCTGGCACTGGAATTCTCCGAGCCCCTTGGTTTTGCTGGCTGGTCTTTTCACACACAAAGAGAAAATTCGTTCAACAGATAGTAGCAGATAGTAGTAGGAGAAAATAACTGTTTGTGGGATCGGTTTTAAGGGAGGAAGTAAAATAAATTTGACATAGTTTTAGAAATGTTTTTTTATGATGCGAAATATATGATTCGGTTGACAATTCATTAAAACAAAAATCATTTGAAAAATCTTTCGACATATGGGATGAAATATTTAAATCTTCTTAGACACAACCTAGAAAGGTCTTGGCTCGAATTTCAATTTGTTAAAAATGAAATTAAACACTACTCTTACCAAAACACCTTAAATAAAGTTTAAATTTAATCAAGCTAAGGAATTCAGCATTTCCACTTAAGCTAAGAAGCATTAAGTTGTTGTGAAGAAAGCATTAAAACCGGCCTAAATCCAGCTAATCTGCTCTTATCTGACACAACTAATTACATTACACAAGAAACAGCTCAATCGCACGTTCACACGAATTGACGTATTAAAATTTCGTCTGCCCTTGACATTCACTAAACCGGCTCGACAGTCTCCGCACAAAAAAGCGTACATTTTGCTCAAAGTTCCTGTTCATGTACATGCCCGAAAGCAACTCACCAGCAACTCGCAGCAAGCAAGTAACTGGTTAAGCAACCAACAACCGAGTTTCTTGGACCTCCGTGTCCCAACCTCACCAACTTTTTCCGGTAATGATTTATTTTTGGTTCACCTGTTTCCGTGGCCGGTAATAGGCAGGCTAGGTCCCAGTAAGAAAACGACCTCAGCCCCTTCCGCAAAAGTGAAAACTTCCCTCACCGGAAATGGTTCATTTTGACCTGCCCGATTCCGCCAGCGTTTCCGGCGCACACATCCACACACACACTCACACGAGAGCACGCGGTGATGGCTTTTGGTTGAGATTTATTACGGGCGTCCCCGTCGGCGTAAGATTTATTGGGACAGGTCCTGTTTTGGTTGCACCCTCAGCCAGCCAGCCAACCAGCCAGCCAGCCTGTTTGGATACCAATCCAATATTGAGCTGGAAAGAGAAAGGAAAAAAAGACTCAGCGGGAAAAAACTGTCATGTTGACACTACATAACACCGCCGGTTACAATGTATGCACACACTCACACACGTATCAATCTCCTGCTCTCTTTTTCTTCCAGGAAAACCCCCGGATGTTGGTAATATTTCCGGTTTGGTTGCTTCGGAAAACGGCTCTGTCTGATGTGTCCTGATTTTCCCATATCCAAAGGGATGGAAAAAAGAAGCAAAAAGCGTCTTTTTCTCGATGAAAGGAAAACCGGGAAGTGATTGGAAAATGAGACGCAAACGGGAAAGAAACAGGGGAAACAACAAATAATGACCCGCACGTGCAACAATTTCTCTGCCTCACAAACTTCTTCCGACAGGTGCTCCGGGGTGGCAAATGGTATGGTGAATTTGAATTTCCCACTTTTTTCCACTACATAGCGTGTGCTTTTTTTCACTATCTAAACCGTTTTTAAGGACTGTGATTATTTATAATAAAATAAGATACATGATAATGGGTTGCTGAAAGGTCTGAAAAGGGACCTTAAACGACCCATTGGTATTGCGATATGTGCGTGTAAAAATCATTTTCACACCTTGCCCGTCGGTCATCAATTTATGTTCTTTCGAGCGTGTAAATAATTTTGTATTTTTCCCAGTCGTTGCTTCAACTTTTTAACCGTTGGGATCCGCTTGCTGGGACCCTCTTGTACGCAGTTAATCAGTTAAGACGCTTTTCATCTTAAATGTTATTGCCTGCGTGGAAAAATGTGATATTTTGGTCCTCCGAACGGAAATACTCCCTCGTGCAGTACATTCAATTTAAATTAAACGTCAAACGATTCGTCAAAACGGGCTACCAATTCATCGCCGTGACCAATCCCCTTAATGGGAGTTTATCTTTTTGCGTGTGCACCGCGTTTATGTCTTTTACCTTCGCTTCATCCAACGATCTCGGTGTCGTGGTGGAAGAAAACACATTAGATATTAATTCACGCCAGTCCCGTGTGTCCTCCGGGGACGTTCGCCAAACAAACCCTGGAGGTATGAGGGTGGACACGAAACGGCGACAAGCGACTCGAAGCGAAACAACCGAAAATGTGACCCAAAAGTATGGTCAAGGAAATGGTCCGTTTGTTGACCTTGGGTGAACGAGCGAGATAATGCGCTTCTTCATGTGGGAATGTGGTTGTGTGTTTGTGTGATTGGAAAGGCAAACAGTAGCTTCGAAAGGCCGAACCGGTCCCGGCTCACTTTCGGGATGAATAATTTATTCCCTCGTGGTACGCGTGCCCGCCGGCTGGCTGGCGATGCCGCTGCTTATGCTTTTTATATGTATTGATGTACCCCTGAGTCGGTTCAAGGATTTATGTGTGTGTGTGTGTGTGTGTTGGTGTTTCCGTGAACTACTACCAACCGCCATAGTAGACCACGGCTTGTCAAGGTTTTCCTTTTCTCATAGGAAAGAAATGAAAAGTTTCACTAAACACTGCTCGAGGCCGTTCCGTGGGTGTGTTGTAGAGTTTTGTACTTTTCCGGCCAGTACCACTCACCTCTCCCTCCCCCTGGGGCAGGACAATTTTCTTTGAGAATGTAGGAATGCGAGAAACGCTCAGTGAATTGTTTCTTTTGCCGGTAGCTTTGAAACAAACGATTTTGGAGACTTTTAAAATTTGTGGAATTTACAGGCAAATAAAACCATTTGTGCTGCATCACTGTATTAACTTGAAGTAGGTGCTTTTGCGTGTGGGAAAGGGTAGAGAACAGTGAGAGAGGTGAAAAGTTTTACATCCATTGTCTAGTTGCCATAATTTGTTTTGGAAGAGGAAAGTTCTCAAACGTCGGAGCGGCCCGTTGGTAGAGGTGACAACAGCGCCGGTCTTCGTACGACAGAACCGGAGTTCAAATCCCCAGAACGCTTCCTCATATGCAGGACTGACCATCTTGACTATCCGAAATCAAGTCGCAGAAAGCTTAAATGGTAAGCCATGACGCTTTAAGGTTGTTGCGCAATAAAAGAAAATGAGCTCACAGCACCAGCAATAAAGCTGATTATTCTTGTCTTTTCAATCCCTGATATAGATCTTTCTCATGGTAGAAACCAGTATATCAATCTAAACACGGGAAAAGAACCGTTAATCGTCAACCAGTTTTAAAATACCAAGCACTATTGTTACACAATCAACCAGCTTAATTAATCATCATGATGCAATTTTAAATCTGAACTCATTTTAATCCCTTATTCTCTTTAAAGACTTGCAAAGATAAAACGACTGTCTTGTCATTTAAAAAGCAAATCATCTCCTATGTTTGAAATATGTTAAACCATTATTTTTCGCTCTGCCAATATGCTAATCTCAACGACAGACATGTTAGCCGTCTACCCCGAGACACACCAACCGAACTTTATTGACACGTCTCCCCAGAAAAACAAAGAAGAACAACCAACCAACTATCTGCAACACAAGCGTCTCTTTCTAAACAAAAAACACAAAAGAACGCTTTATAGTTTCCCAGACAGATTTAAAACTTTTCCAACTACACCATTAGCCCTTTCCAGTGTGCCGCTAGTGTTGTGGCTTTTGTTTATCAGCGCTGCTTCTGCTTTGTTGTCTCCACTCGGGAAACAAGGAAATTGATTCACATACTACAGCTGTTTTTTTACTCTCTTCCATCTATCGACGTGCTTTTCCAATCATCGACCAGGTTTCGAACCATCACACGTTTCGTGTGATTATTATTTCCTCGTGTGCTACACACGCGCGAACGCTGCTTGCAACATTAAGATAAATGAAAGGAAGCATCGAAAGCATGCCAACTGGAAAGTGAATCGATTCATGCGATTTGCCAAATGATTTCGCTTGCTGTTTGAAGCTGTTCTGGTTTCTTTTGTTACACTTTTCTGCCAAAGCTTGTGTGTGCTAGTGAGCATTGTTGTGTTCCGGAAGCTGTTCTGTTCAGAAATCAATATTATTCAATTTTGAACGGATTAGGAAAAAGGGGTTTATGCCTCGCAATAGCAGCGTATATTTGGCCGTCCATGTGTGTGTGTGGCACCAGTTCTAGTCTTTTCTTTGTGCTTCCTTGCTCATGAGAGATTTACAGCCTCCATTCCAAACAGCGAAAAGAAAACATGGAAGGAAAAACCTAATGCGGGTGCGTTTGCGTTCACAGCAAGCCGCATGTTCCTTCAGCATTCTCCGTCCTGCCCCAAAAAAAAAGACAAACGCAATTGTGTCCGTGACAGGGTGAAGTAAACCCCAAAAAATAAATAACAAGCGGAAAAAAATGTTTCATCTTCTCGCAACTTATCTCAGGCTGTGCATGGAACGATAAAAAAAAAATCCAACCTCCCCGAAAGCATGAATTCGGTCGGATATTTTAGATACTTTACATGCCTCACGGGGCCCGCTAAGACGTGTTGTTGCTTGCCATTTTGCCGGTAAGGAAATCGAAGCCCGGCTCGATGCCACTCGAGAAGACGACGAGACGAGAGCGCAGCTTGTCGATGAGCACGGCAGAAGATAGCAATCTACGCCAAGACTTAATTTGATCCAGAACGTTCCATGGAAAGCGTGGCACCGTGCGTCGCGTAACGGAGCCACTCGATAATGCCCCGAAGCGTGGTGGAAAAACGATATCCCAAGAGCAGAGCCTTGCACGCGGCTAATCCTTGTTCTTCGTACGCTGCCTCTGCAGGCCGGTAACAAAGTGTTAAGCTTTATGCAGCGTGTCGCAAACATTGACAAAACGGCAGAAGTACGGCACGCTGGGGAAGCGTGGCCACAGCCACGAAGACGCAAATTACACACCTCGCCGCCCGGTGGCAATCGATGAAGCGGAAAAGTGCGTTTGCCGAAGGTGGGTAGGAAAATTGCTTCGAAAGCCAAGGGCCGAGACACACAAAATGGCATGACGCACGACGACAAATCGTATTGGACGGTGTCGGTCGGTCGGTTCGATTCGATTCACTTCACATCAAACAATTATTCGTGTAATGAACATTCACCCGGAAGAGAGCATTTCAATAGGATGCTCGATTGGATGCAATAAGGGTTGGACACAGTGCCGTGCTAATCATCCTTTGGGGCGCTGATGGTGATGCGTTGGTGTCAAATGGGGTTTCTCGAGGGTTAATGTGGCTAGTGAAGGTTAATATTAGCCAGAAACGGCACAAAATGCATGAACGAATTGAACTATGCGCCTGAAAGTATGCAATAAGCCCATTAAACCTAACTTCTAGGTTGATAAATGCCTATAAACTGTTCTAAATCATCGTTAAAAAGCGAAAACCAAATGATTTTTCCAACGAAAAAGGCCTCACTAGCTCTAGTGAAAATGTCCCGGAAAAGCTTTATCGATTACACCCATTTAAGTTCTCAGTAAAAACCAGTTGAATGCACCACTCATCAGGATGTGATACTGACAGCCATTTAAAATCCCCTTCTTTTTAACCCTCATTTTCATTTCCATACTTTCCCGGGTGTGTGCGTTTGAGCCAAACTGAACTGAACTGGGTTATGCAAATAAGTGAGTTCCATCAGCAGTACCATCCCGAGCCTGTCTGTGTGCCTCTGTTTTAAGCAGTCAAGTGCAGAAGCAGAAATAAAAAGCGCTCCAACAAGTTCATCAAAGGGCGGCGGCTGGTTGTTCTTGCTTAATTTTTGATTCGCCAGTGAGCGATTCGATCTCATTCGCATGCTAATTCGATCGGTTGGCTGATTATGCGGAAATATGAACTTAATTTGGAACGCAAATGACTAAAGTATCTGCTGCGGGGCTTGAGCTAACGGAGTTGGGAAAAAAAGAGCAGGAAGGAAAAAAGCAAAAGGCTTCTGCATTAGGTCTCTCGTCGTTGAGTATTTGAGCTCTGTTTACTCGGGGCAAAAGCAAACAGCCTTCCGATACGGTACGGGTGTTGATAAGGACAAGATTTACCCAGCGGCTAACCTAAGTGCGTCAGTTAGTGTGTGTGCTTGTGTACAGATTGTATTGACATGTAATGGCTAAACAAATTATAACACACTGAGATTAGAGTTTATGGTCTTACAAATCACTACCCTGGTCGGTCGGTGGTAGTGACTAGGTCAGCAGTAGCACCACCAGCAGCACCGACTGAAATGGATCGATTTTTCTCGCATCGGACACTCATTTGTGGTCGATGGCGTGGTGTGCTTTATGGCCTTCATTATCGAGTCTCATAAACATCGCTCACACACACACACACTCGTTCTGCCTTCTTTCATGCGCTAAGTACTCTTTCTCTAGTGGTCGAGCTCGCATATGTGTGGCGCATGATGATGTTGACGGAGGGAAAAAGTTGAAGTAAAGTAGCATACATAAAATGTTGCCCCCGCACACCCCACTCACCGCTCACTCAACCTCAGCCTTCTTCCTCGATCACATGTGCAACAATCGGCACAACACACGAATCGGCCAAACCGAGAACCCAATCGCGCTACTTCGACCGTGTCCGACAGTCCGATTAACGGTCGGCACCACTGCCCTATCGATCGACGATTTATGGTGTGTCGCGCTTTTTTTTTCTCCACATCGCTAGCAAAACATGCCGTCCCGAATAGGCAGCATCTTCACGGCACGGATCTTTCTTTTTCGCTCTTCTCGCGTTCTGTACAGTCTCGGACTGTGCTTTATCCTTCCTTGTCGATTAATTTGCCATCAGTGCCATAAAAGATTCATTACCACCTTGCACACCACCCACGGCACGGTATTGTGGTCTTATTTTTACAAAAGCGAAACCGTAGGGTTTGATGTTTTCCTTTTCCTCTCGTGACCTAAGCGATTCATAGTTGGTCCGTCGCAATGCGACTTCTTTGTCGTGTATCGGGGAAGGAGGAAAAAGGTATCAAGGTCGCATTACTGTTAAGCTTAAGTTGTGATGAATTTAAGACTTCACATCGAGAATAAGATCAAACAGGAATAAAAGTTAAGCTGTGCTCAATTTAGAAAGCAAGAAGTTCCGCCTTAAAGTTCTGATGAAGACGCCTGGTTGATTTTAAGTGTTTAATTTTGGATTTTAGACAATTTGAACAAATTATTCTCTGAAGGAGATTTAATTTACAAATTACTTTAGAATTTTTAGAGTTTTACTTTCCTGGCTCTTCTACGTGAGGGAAAAAATTTGGTAAGATGGAGACGCCTGGATGCTTTACTAACTGCTAAGCGTACTTAATGGAGACGCCCAGTACTTCACGGGTTTTTTTTTATTCATAAAGAACGGCCTGACCGTATTGCTACTTCAAGGGTTTTCATGTGCCACAAATCCCACCTGATGCACAATTGCATCTCCTCAATGTCACCCATCGAATGTTTGATCAATCAACCTTCTTGTAACCTGTGCCAGACAGCCCATAACCTTTGATTGTCTACATTGGTATATTTTATTATTTTGCACAGCAACAGCACAATCAATACTGCCAGCTGTAACATCAGACAGACAGTTGTCGAAAAACTCAAAGGACACAACAATGTTTTCTCTGGATAGTTTCTCGGAGAAGCAAAAATTGATACGAACGAAATGCACAAAGGAGAATTGAAACAATCTTGCGCCACCCGGAAACGGCCACAGACGACAAAGCACCATTTTCGACGAAGGTGAAGGTTCTCATCAACACGGAAGGCACGTTTTTGGCAAGAGTTTTCCGTTATGTTTCGTCTCATTCCTCTTCTTATTGCCTAACCTTTGAAAACTGCAATGATTGTTTATGATGATGGTTTTCACAGAGGTTTCCCTGCGCTCGTCCTTTGTTCGTTGTTCACCGCTAGCTTTTCGTCCGGCGACCGTCCGTAACGAACCATTTTCCTGACCATTTACGTCCGACAAATGACTTTTTCAAGCTTTCCTTAGGGTGATTTTTTCTTTGAGGTTCTTGTTGTAATTTGTTCATTTATATGAGCTGCCTTCTGATTTTGATAAAAGAACAGGAGCAAATCAAGAGTCTTCGTCAACGCTTACCACAAAAGAAAACTTCATGTAGTTTATTATACGATTTTTTTATAATGTTTCATAGAGAACAAAGTAAAACCTTGAAAATGTTCGAACATAAATTAAAACTGCTGTTCCTCTTTCAAAGAATGTTTTAAACCCTTCCGTAAACTATCATCTCCTCCGATAAATTAAAAATCCCCCCAAGTGCACGCTCCTCAAGGTAAGTAAACGTTGCTTAATTTCGAACAAAGTGAAACAACAAAACACTCAACCAAACACACATCCCCCGTCCGATAGACAGATGGAGATTAAAACGGGCAGAAGCGATACGGATGCTTTCGAAAGCGCCCACAGAAAATAGGATACGACTTCAACTATATACCGCACCGAAGCGTAGCATAAACAAGAATCATCATGCTGCTGCCGCCGGCTTCATCGTCTGCGATTTGGTTTGTGGTTTCAGGAAAAATTAAAATGACTGGAAACTGGGAAAGTGCTATCTCGTGCTAGAAGAATACCGCCAAGCCAAGAAGCACCGAAATGAAACAAGCATTCAAGTTTCCGCTACCGAGCTCTTAGAGTTTTACCGCTGGTCGGAGTTTCTGTTCTTTGGCCAGCGAGCAGAGTGCTGATTGCGTGCTTGAAAGTCTTTGTGAACGTTGAGAAAGGTGTGTTGAATGAAGACGCTGCTCGAAAGCCTTCCAGAGAGGGAGATACTCATCTCGAGGTTTCCCTTAATGCATTATGACCTTCATTATGCCTTTGTGGTGGAAAACTTTTTGCCACGAGATGAACAGTTTAATTGATTTTGAAGGCAAGAAGCAACAACAAAATCTGTCCCAAAAGCAACCCCAAGCTAAGACTCACTGTCGGCATGGTAACCACGTAACTACGTTCACAAGTGCGTCCGATGCAAGGACCAGAGAGCCCATAAATTTGCTCCCCTCCAATCGCGAAGAAACGCAACACGTTTTGCGTTAATGAAGGCGCTCGGTACGCGTTTTGATGAACAGCTTACCGCTTGCCCTAATTTAATGATTTTTTCGGGATATAATTCTCAACAACCGGCCCGGCCCGGCCAATAAGCCACCCGCGTCAGCTTCACAGCCCGTTTCCGCCTGCATGGAGCAATCACTCCACAAAAGAGGATCGTTCGGTGGGATCTTTTTCTCCCGTTTCGGTTTGTTACTTGAGAGCTATCAAGTAAGTTACGTGGTATGCCTTGAGTTGTTCAGTCTTCTTTCGTCCGTTCGAGTTTCTTTTCTTTATTTTTTTACTGTCAAGTAGTACAGAGCGACAACGCATCGGCCTTTACTTTGTGGAACCGTCAGAAGCACTAAACAGACGTCATTAATTTTGGTCTGCGCTGTGTGTGTGTGGGGGGATGGATAGTAGCGGGTGCATGGTTTCTTATTTGCAAAATTTACGAGCAGCAGTAAAAATTGTCCACGATCTGTCGTCCGGCCGATGGACGGAGCGGACCAATGGACGGATGGGCAAATGTCCCACCGGCCCCGGAAAGGAATCTCAAATGTAGTATATCTTCTTTATGCTATTTTCAAACACTCGAATACGCATTTTATTTCAACGCGTGAGCGGCAGAGAGAGAAAAAGGGAGAAAAGAAGAGAACAAATGAGAGATGGAAAGAGAATGACAGTTCTGGAATCTGCGGGCAATGCTTTGATGGTGTTTATTGTTTGGAGTGGCAAAGAGACAAAGTTGTGCTTGACATCATTGAAATAAAGCTAGAGAACTTTGTCATCTATAAATAAATATCATGGCGGTCCGGTGGCCGAAGCGACAGCGGCGCTGGTCACACCACGGTAGCACCGGGGTTCAAATCCCATTCGGATTGCTTACCCGTACGCAGAGCTGACTATTTTGCTTCGAATTTAAGAGTAGATTAAGTCACAGCAAGCTAGAAATGGCTGGCAGAGATATCTCTCCAGGTTGAAGTGCCAAGGAAGAAGAAGAAGAAGATTAACTTAAACAACAAGATATGGCTCGTTTAAAACCGCACAAATATATTTCTGGTCTCATTTTCACTAAACATAACAGCTTAATTGTCTTGACACATATAGTTTTCCTTCACTGCTTTCCTCTTGTCGCTGTGGTTCGTTTAACATTAATAAACAAGTTTAGTTTTCCAGTTAAATCAATCCTTTCTGAGTGTAAGATTTACATGTTTAATGAAGAAAGGAGATAGTCTTTGAAGAAGTTTGTCTACTGAACAGAAACTTGTAGCGCCTCACAACGTTCTGCTTGACGTTTTGTCGATTTGAAACCGATCAGAAATTGATTCCAATTGTTGCTCTACTGTTTCATTGACCGTTTTTATGAATGTTGAGGGAGAATAGCATCAGAAAGTCTTCTTTTGAAGTTGAATAATTGTTTAAACTGCTCCTCATCTTTCTTTTCTTCCTTTTGGTTCGGTTAAATTTAAGAGTAGATTGGTTGCAGATTCATTTCACTAAACCGCTCCAGTCATTCGATTCCTCGTGTTTTAAAACCTCGTTTCACACCGTTGTATGTTTTCTTAAAGCTTGTTGTAATGTGGTTTCCCTCTTTCCCTCACCAATTCACATTTAAATGTGAAATGTATTTTCCGTTCTTCAGTTTTCCTTTGCTGGACATCGATAATTGTGGACATTTTGACATAGACGGTTGAAGTTTGTTTCAAGTTGGGACTTTCTGTTGGTTGTTCTTCTGCTTGGTTTATCTTTTTCAACCAATTCAGAACATTTAATGTTGGCATACATTCATACAGATACATTGTATTGTTTCACTAACACACGTCACTTCCCGCACTGGAGAAGCGTTTTTTTCGCTCATGGTCGTGGTTCAACCGCTTTATCACGCTGCTTCTTCCAACCCACGTTTTGAAATCTGTTTCCATTTTGATTCTATACTTCAACTCATCATTTTATGGCATATGCACACACACACACACACACACGGTCGTATAAAAGTTGAGCACAACAACGTTATCCAATTAAACAACTATTCACTAGCTAATTTACTTATGATGCGCTTGGCACAAAGCTTAATCTCCCTTTACGATGCAAACTCAACTCGTCCAACACACGCGTCTTTGTATGACAAAAACGGTTCGTTTACCACTAAATTGTGCTCCCGTTTACGATCTCTGCTAGCAAAAAGGTCGCACAATTCCCTAGTAAAAAAAAGAAAACTTTCAACTCTAGCCTCTCTCTGACGTGAAGTGGATTGCGACAAACTTTAATGCATTTTTATTATTTGCCTTACATTTCTTTAAGTGTTTATTTAGCTTCTATTTCATATCCCTGCTTAGTTCCTTTATTTGAGTACATACATACATCCTTTTTTTCTACGACTTGCTGCCAGATTTCTTTCGCTTTACTTTTCAGAAAAGTTTTTTTCCCGATGACTGTTCACTTCCCAAACTTACAACTTTTACAAATCTAATCAAAATCCTTTCGTTTCTCAATTTTCCAGGACACTCACACCGTGCCTGTGTCCCTTAGTGTGCGCATCAGGAGGAAAGCGTGCTGCCAGGCGTTTAACATTCATCCCCAGGCGTATTGCTGCCGGACACACCGTTCGGGTCGCTCTGTAAGGTGACTTTCGGTTCCAGTGGGATCATTTCTTCCGGTTTTGATTCCCGTCGCTCGACTGCTGCTGCGAATGTGGCAAAAGGGGAAGCAAAAATCGAAACGGGAGAACGAAAGAATCGAGTTGAATTAATGGCAAACAAACGCGGTTCGATGCGGGCGGAACAGCAGTCTCGTCTTACCCAGCGGAACGAGCAATTTCGGCTGTAATGGTAGCAATAAATCCACATTTCCGGTCGTCGGTTGGCGCGGCTGCAGTGAGCTCAGCTGTGGCACGTTGATGAAATCACCTAGAGGAAGAAGAGCGAGAAAGTGGAAGAGGACAAATTTGTTGTCGTTGGCAGATTGGAACGGATGGATTATTATCGACAATATTAGCATGAAATTTGTTTGCGATTGAAGCTTTACTGGGAAGGGATTGAATTTTTTTTCGGGGATTATGATTTAAAGTACAAAAATTACCCTGCTGTAGTACGGAAGGTGGCTTGAGGACTGCTAGCCCTGGTACGGAAGGTCCTTGAAGGGTGAGTCCTATCACATTGACGCCATTCACGTGACCTGAAGGGTGAGAACATAATTTAAATACATGAGGAATGCAGAAAAAGATGTTCTTGTTGAAGCTTTCCCAATCTATGTTGAAAGAAAAGCTCTCAAAAGCTCTTCAAAGCTCAACTTCTCTAAGCTTTTCGGTTAAGGGATGATTCTGCACGCAAAAGCTCCCTCGAGAGGCGAAAGCTTACCGATTTTCGCCCCACCGAAAGCATCCTTAAAGATGGCGGGATGGGTCGGTTGGGTGTGTTGGTGTTTGAGCGCATTTACCCGCCGGTTAGCCGCACCCATGTCACGCTTCCTTCGCGGTTGCTCCACCGGCAGCACACGGCGACGCTTTTTCGGCAGTTTTGAACGAGCCTAAGAGATGGAGGAGATAGTAAAGAAAAAAGTCGAAAGAAACAAATGACAATCGTTTTCCTGCAGACAAACCAGTAGTTGAGGTGCCGATGACCAGAATAGAAACAAAGTGTCCCCTTTATTTTTCTTTCTCTCTCTTTCTCTCTTCGCTGAAAGTATGAGAAGTTACACCCCAAAAAAGTGGTCGCTAGTTGAGCGTGATGGGCGAAAAAAGGGCGAGCGAAAGAAATAATCACCAGATAACAACGTCTTTGTTTACGCTGTGTTTGTTTACGGGGGTTTGGAGGAGGAAAACTGTTCCGGGTTTTTGGTCCCCTGTGCCCTGTGGAAAAAAGTTGCCCCATCAGGGTGGTTTTTGGGAAGTTTTTCTTTTCTTCACGCAGCAGGGAAACAAAGCGAGTGGTACGGTGGTACGATGTGTAAATTGGCGCCTGTTTTCGTGAAGGGTAAATTATCTGATCAGCACACCAAGAAACACCTTTTCCTAGCCCTTGCGGGAGTTTGGTGTGTTTTGGTGGTAGGTTTACTTTGGGCAACATCGTAAGGAAAGGGTGAATTTCAATTGTCTACCAGCTATGGGACTGGGTCTGGAATTTTCATCGCACCTTCTGCTTGCTAATTGTTTGATAAGGAAGGTAGACGTGTGCTGACTTAGCATTGTTTTTTTTGTGAATTGATTGTTTAAGGGTTTCAAGCATTATCGAGCAGATAGTTGAATCAAACGGCAGCCATGCATTTGACCGATCATTTCATTTTTTATGGAATTTTTGTATCACATTTAATTTAGAAAAAATGCTCAAAAATCACTCAGTTAACGGCAAACTTTTAAAAATAAGTTTAATAGGCCACCCCTAATGAAAACTGGCGACATTGACACCTCTACCATCGGGCGACCCCACAAGCTTACGTTATGAAAACAGTCCATTTTGCGACAAATAATACCTTAATTCAGCTATGCAAAAACATAAGTCACATATCTAAAAATATATTATCAAATCCGTGTTAACATTAAACAACTTAAACATTTAACGTTCACTGTAACTCAATAAGCAAATACCTAATCGTTTCGTTGCACTTTTAGCTGGTCTGCTACTCTCCTTTACAAGAATAACCAACTCAACCCAGCTGAAGAACTAATGTTTGCTGGTTAACGTGCATCCTGTCCCATCTCCTGTACAGAGAAAAAAAAGCCCCCAAGATGTCGCCGGTCACCTTTCCGATGTCCAATCAGCGAGATTGTTTGTTCAGGTCCGTCCGTGAAGTGGAACAAATTGCTTTGCATATAAATGACGGGTACACTTTCCTTCACAACCCCACACACAAAAAAGGGGATCAGTTACATATTTATGGTCCAGAGGTTTTAGTCCTAATCGGCGAAAGTAATCAACAGCGTATTATGCAAAATTAACAATAAATATTTTATCCCGTACACGTGTGAAAATAAAAGTTATGTCAGCACCTTACCACGCGTTCGCCTTCAACCCAGATGAGCCTAGTTACGCAAGGTGGTAATAAATCGCTTTTACACGAGTACGCTCACTAAGCACCGCCTCGCCCAACTAATGCGATGCGAAACGGCTATTGAACCAACGAGCGAAAACAACAACAGCAGAGGAAAAACACAAGCATCACGATGAAAAACGCTGATAAATTTCCACTAAGCCAGCACACAACCGTTGCGCAATGTTTATCTTGGGCAGAGCATCCGGACAAGCGGACACACATTATGGCGGCGCTTGGCGAATCCTTTCTTTTTTGCTGGTTGGTGTGGTGTTCCCGCACCGGGCTTCACTGGGAAGAAATGGAGCCAATTTGAGATACTGCCAGAGTCGATAAAAATTTAAATGAGAAAATTATGTAAATCGAACAACACCACCAGAGTGCGCCGCTGTCGCGAGGGCCTAGTGTGTATAGGATCAAGCAAACAAAAAAAGCATAATGGCGGCACCTGTGACCGACAACAGGCTGGCGGAAGGCGCAGACACCGACACGGCGGATTGTTGCAGTTTGGTAATCTCTTTTCCCCTTTTTAAAAGGAACTCTACCGCGCACACACACACAAACAACCTGACACGCTTTCCCTCCCGAAAAGCTCCAACGCGAACCAGATACTTTATTTGTCGTTACATCCCGGGGCATCAAGTGGAGTGGAACGACTGGCTTTAGAAATAAAAATAGATTTTGCTTTTGTGCTGTCGCGACCGTACATTGCGCCTGAATGTATGCCGCTCAACATGTCCTGTCGCACTTGTTGAAAACACATCATCTCGCACACCGGTGGCCGACACGCGGTAGGCTAATGACGTCAAAGGTGTGTTTTTCATTTTTCGACTGCTACCCGTCACGAAATGTGGTAGATTTTAGACAAAAAGGCCACACTTTACCACTCAGCTGACAAGCTTGCCAACAGGTAAATGAGCGCACATTAGCCCGCCGGGGTTGCCTGATGAGCGAGCAAATGAAGTGAAACGAACGCCCGAGGATGGCATTAGTAGTCAATAGACAAGCACGGCTAGCGGCGCTGAGAAGTTGGCTAGTCTCGACGCTGAAAGGAGATCTCCATCTTACGGTCCTCGACAGAATCGACCTGCTCCGCGTGACCCGTTCATGCGGGATGATTTTATGCTAATGACCTTGAGGGTTTGAAGAAGGTTTGGAAGCTTGCAGCAGCAGTTCCGAGTTTCGAGTCATTGAGTGCTGGCCTTGCATAAGCGTGCAACTGTCAGCCGGGGCCGGGGCTTTTTGTTTGATCAACTTTATCAACTCGACCCACCAAAGCAATGGGTAAATGGAACTCACTCAGCCAACTCCTTTTTTCTGTTGGAAAACCTTATCGAAATGGCAGCAAATTGGAACAATCTGTGCCGGGTAGAACGAGCTGTCAAGTGCAGTTAATTAGAACGGAACAGTTTTTGGGGTCAGCCCGTTCCGAGCCGATTGGTTGTCGGGTCCAATTTATTGAGATTTAAAGTTTTTTTTTCGTAAGGACTTTGAATAATTGTCACTTGAACTGTTCAACTAACTTGAACTATGTCTCAATTGGTGTTGGTTTTGGTGCTTATAAAATTACTTAAAGGTAAATTTTGTGTGGATTTTTGGCCCCGTATGTGTGGAAGGACAATGGAGGAGCCGCTACAACGACGAGCTGTACGAGCTGTACGATGATCTCACTATCGTACAGCGCATTAGACTCGCCAGGCTCCGGTGGGCTGGTCACGTCATGAGAATGACACCGGACGACCCAGCCCGTAAAGTCCTTTTAGGCCGTCCACAAGGACAGAGGAGGCGTGGTAGGCCCAAATTGAGATGGAGTGATGGCGTTGATGCGTCCGCCAGAACGGCCGGTATAACGGATTGGCAGACGACGGCGCTGAACCGTGAGCGGTATCGAGGATTGTTGCAGCAGGCCAAGACCGCAAAGCGGTTGTAGCGCCTGATAAGTAAGTAAGTAAGTAAATTTTGTGTGTTTTTTTATCGTTTTATTACATATTTAAGTATCCTTTTTTTTTTTCAACCGATCCTTGATATCCGATCCGGTTAAATTTCTGTAGATATTTTGTTGAGCTACCTCGTCGTTCAACAAACTTTGTCTGGAAGAGAACTCGTCATTTAAAAGGCATCCTCGTCACTCAAAGAACCTCATCTACCAATATATCTCGTGGTCGAAAATGCCTCAGTATTTGTAGTCAAAGGGTTTCATCTACCAACAGAACCTGAAGTTGTCTTGATATCCAGTCCTGAAATCTAGATATCAACGAAAAGATTCCAAAAGGTATTCTAAGAGTCTTTCTTGTCAAAGGTCACCTTCGAACGGAATCCATAACTACATCAGACGTAACTTCAGGATTGATGTCTTCAACCTTTAAAGTGCTATGATTACAGAAATTCCAATGTCAAGGCTATCACACCTTTTCACCAATATGGAGAAACTGTATGGTCCTTTTGCACTCAGTCCATTTCTAAGACTCGTATGCAGAAATGTAACTAAAAACTCAACTTCTACACAACTTTAAAACTGTTGTTAAAGATTCTCGGTGATATCACAGCCGATTCTGAACTACAAGTGCACAGACAGCGCCGATGTTTGACTCATCTTAACTTCAAAATTTACAGCATGCCTTAAAGGGTTCCTCAGCAATTAAATAATATTAAACCCCCAAAATGGTCGTAAATTTTATACGAAACGGCTAACCTCTGCCTTAAATCGACGTGCTACATCCGCGATTACAATTACTCAGAAGTTTCCTGCCACCTCACCAAGCTTCCATTTCCTGCTCCTTGCCCATTTCACCCACAAACAGCGATCATTTATCAACAAAACCCCGTAAGAAACCGGACATAACTCTTAGCGAACTTCCATCTTAAGGCTAGACAGGTTAAGATTGTGATAGAAAATTTAGAACCACCACTATGAAGCTGCCCGGCAAGCGAGACAGGTACATAAATCATAACTGACGCGACGGAGTGGAACATAAATCTACAAATTAAGGTCAAGATTAAGACAATATCGAGCTTCACGACGAACGAACGAATAATGCCGTTCCGAGAATGATGAATTGGAAGCCATTACACGAGCAAAAGAACAGACGATTTTGGGCAGGAGGTTATTGAAAAGAAATAATTTTGATTTACTTCCTCTTTATCAGCGTGTTGCGCGCAGTTCGGGAGGACAGGACGACACGATCGAAATGATTTTCAAATAACAATCCATTCAAATGTAAAAATGTAAACTGATCTTGCCAGTTTTAAACTCAGCACCGTGCCCGGGAAGGAAACTCACCAGACAATTTCTCACCCAACAGCATCTGCTTCCAAAAATGCCTGTAGAGACCGTAGAGTTAAAGTTTTCCGGTGGAGCGAAACTCACTTTTTTCTTCCTGCTCAACTCTACCAAGATAATGTTTCCGGCGGTGTAAAAGTTACGCTCAATGCGAATCTCCCCAGTGGACCATAGCACGCTCAGATGATAGTTGTCCCGAGAAGTCTGTGCAGAAGAGTTGCAAAACAAGAATCAAAGTCTGCACCAAACCTGTGAGCAGGGTTGTAGAGCTGTTCGCGAAGACGGAAAACTTATCACTATGCAGAATTCTTTCGCACTTTCCTTTTCGCAAAACTTTCCCATATCCCGAGGCACACACACAGTTTTTGCTTGGAGCTGAGGCGCAGAATACCCGAAACGGCACAACTCAACCCAGTCAGGATAGTTTGCTTTGACAAATTTGCTTGCTCTTTCCGAGCCAACCAGGGACGCAGATTAAAGCCGTTAATCATCGCATCAGCCGGTCAGTGGGCGAGTGCAGCGGACATCGAACAGAGTGTCAACTTTATCGGAACATCGACACACGGCTCATCGTCACTGGAATGTCTCTATTGCTCTTTTTGCTTCTTGCCTTTCTACTGTATAGCCACGAGAGCAACAGGAACTTCGTCCATAAGCCCTTTCACCGGCAAGGTGTCGGAAACGAACCGCAACAAGCTTACGGGTGCTTTTTCGGTGGTTGAAGGATAGAGTTTTTTTTTTGTATGTTCTTGGTGAGTTCAAAAGTTCACTAAAGCTGCCGCCTCTTTCGGTCATAAATCGTGGCTAACAAGCTTCCTACAGTAGACATCCGCACATTGGGCAAGCAGTGGGATGCAAGCAAATATTAAGGTGGCTGTTTTTAAATTTTGGCGTCAGTTTTTGCAAACCACCAACCTAAGTTGAATTTTCGATAAAGATTGATCTATATTAATCTGAACTATAGGTTCGCTACCAAGACATGTTTTGCGCCTAAAAGTATGTGATTTTCAAGACAGATGTGATGAAGATCGATCGTGAATTCTGTGCAGTTTAGTGTGATGAAGTGTGTGAACTAAGGAAGGAACTTTTTTCTACTTTTAGAGTCAATAAAAACAATAAAATGATAATAAATCTTTAATAACAACGCTGTTTTAACCATCAAAATGCCCACTGTGAGCAGAGCTAGACAACTCCCATACTTGATGAGTCTTGTTTCGAGAGCTACCTTGTGGTTATGAGGATGTGTTTTCCCCGAATCACTTTCAGATTCAGAGAAAAAAAACAGAAGCAGACAAAAACGACTGCCATCTCCTTCCTCTACCAACCTCAGACAGCAGCGACACGTTCGTTATGGGTGATTGATGAACGAACGCGACGAAGATTTGCCTACGATGATAAGGTCAAAGCTACACCGAACGATGGCTTCCTTGTGTGGAAATAAAGATGTGAGATGAGTTCATTCCACCGATTGTACGGACTGATACCGGATGCCGGTATTGCAGTTGTGTAAGAGCCTGTTTTCTACGGCCACTTTGCCGGTTACAGCCACATGACACAATAAGAAAAATCATGCATGTCATTTCTCGGTAATGAACAATCGACGTGAAATGAGCATAAGCTTCCAGGAACGAAAAACTTGCTTCCTCATATATCACTTTCGGAGCTGAGAATATCTACGTGAAAACAGGAGAACCGTTACCGTACATTGCAAATGAAATGTGATATGTGTCTTTAAGCCTCATCACTACCAGCACTACAAAATTACCCACATTTCATTAAAATACTAATTACGTGTGTTAATCCCTTAATAATCCATAAACAACAAGATCGTAAAGCTTAACTCACGGCCCATAATTAAAACAAATAATTAGCAACTGATCTTTCGAGCACCGGGCCAAGCTCATTAAATTTCCCGCCCAACGCCCCAATCTCAAACCTACCTGCGTGTGCGAGTAAAACATGGAGAAATTACTGACGATAACTGGTACCGGCAGGGCGATCGTCAGCACACCGGCCAGCGCACAGAGCGCACCGACAAACATCCCGACGTACGTTTTGGGCGCCATATCACCGTACCCAACCGTGGTCATCGTTACGATCGCCCACCACAGACCGAGCGGAATGCTCTTGAATTGGTTGTCCGGGTTATCCTGGTGAGAGAGAGAGAACACAGAGAGAGTAAGAGAAAAAAAAACTTGGGTAAAAAAGCTAGTCCATTCAATGAGAGGTGTTGTGTGACCTTTTCAAACACTCATGTCGAATGTACAAAAGATTACTAGCACTACACCGACTAATGTTGAAACAGTTGTTAAATCCCGTTAAAAGATAATAATGACTCCAAACTCGCAGTGAAATCCTTTTGTTCCCGAGGTCAACTAGGGATTGGGTGTAAAAAATCGTCAAATAATCCCTTTGAGCCCGTTTTATTTATTTGTCGTGCAGAAAGGCTTCGCTGATAAAAACAACAAATCACTCACGTAACGCTCACGAAGGGGTTACTCGACAGCAGCAAGTACAGCGAGTGGACGCAAATGATTTTCAAGCCATCCGTATCATTAGCAGGCTTTACGATTTAATCTTTAATTATGCTCTCCTGCGGGAAACCGGTGGCCCAAAAATCGAAACAACCGATTTCCGTTCTATGCTCCCTGGACTTCAACCCGAGACCAGGGACCACCTTCAGGGATTTAAAAATAACAACAGCAGCAGCAGCAAAAAATGGCGTCAGCTGCTGCGTTTCAAACGACGAGATTAACGAGCTTTGAAAAGGTCAGCAGAATAAAAATGCGCTCGGTAAAATGGAAGCATTTTCCAACCCGAAAACACTTACACTTCCCCAAGCCGACCGACTCGCTTAATCGGCTGACAGAAAATTCAAATTAATTTACCCTAATCAACGTAATCTCCGCCACCCCGTACCATCCAGAGCCGAACTCCGACACCAGGATAGACACGCAGATCATTATTTTCGAAGCGAAATCCATCGCCACGCGTTCGGCATCCTTCATAGGTTGCTATTTTATGCGCTCATTAGCGACATCTACCGGTAGCGGTGAAAATCAACGGACGATTGTTATTCACTTCCCCCAAACACACGCGCGCCGCATCACACCGGCGCATAGCAACCGGGTTGCCAGCCATCATAATGGTCGGTGCGTTGGTGGATAGTTTACCCTCCTCTGCTTCCCAGTGTTGCCAGCGTTACGCACGAGTGGCTGAAAGCGGGGGCCATTAAAAGACGAGGCATTGAAGGGACCATAAAACAAAAACTTTATCTCATATCGGGCATACGAATGCCTGCCCGGGCTGGAATGCCGGCAACGAAACGACGATGAATGTTTTGTGCAATGGTTGTTAACCGGTCCGTTGATGTAGTGTAGTGTAGTCTGTTTTCACCGTGTACTCAGATCGCACGGCCATCAAGATGAAGGGGCATAACATACGCACACATACACACGCGAAACTATTTCCTTCAGAAGTGTGTATGTGGATGGTGAGTTTTTACCACGCAAACCAATTTACACCACATTTACAGATAAATGTGATATGTGTGAGCGTCCTCCACTTCCCGCATGGAAAATTACATTTATGCTGCATTATGATGGTGATGATGATGATGGAAAACGATAATGCTGAACGAGAATGGGCTGCGTTATGGGAAGAGGTCAAACCGCATTAAGGTTGAGCTGTGTGTGCTTTGAGCGTTTGAAAGGCAAAAAGCTGAAATGGAAATTGTTTAATCGCAACTTTTAATTGCATTTGGAATAAAAAGTAGATTAAGGTTGATGAAAATCGTATATTACGTTGTCTTGCAAATTTGATTTTAAATGAGCGCATAAAAGAATGACATTTTTGTAACAAATCGGCACTTTTAATCAATTGAACTAAGGAATACGATATGTAATGCAAAGCGGAAAGCTTAGAAAAAAATCACTTTAAAGTCAAAAACGTGCACTCATTTGTACTTTTCAGGATACTCGAATAAGCTTTGTTAAGGAAAAAGAAGATTTTTTTCTGACTATATTGTAAGAAAGCAAGATGTATAATTAATTAAAAAACAATAGCAATAATCACTTAATCTTATGACACTGAGCCATCCTTTGAAATGCGCCTAAAGGTATGCAATTGTCGTGCATGCTTTTTGTTTACTTTAAAATAAAACAATGTGTTGAATTGCACGGAAGTTTGAAGCCAATTCTACAAAACAATATCCTCTTAAAAATAACAAAACCGTAGATTATGTGATAAAAGAAGGACTTCATACTTGGCTTTAACGTTTCAATTAAAGCAAAGTACTTCAAAATCATTCGATACTTTCAATAGCGGATAATTTGTAAAATAATTACCGCTCATCAATAGCCCATTTCAGCTAAATCGGTGACATTAAAACCTCTATTAAAACCTGATTCTTTTACAGGAATTCTGGCCGACCAGCCAAACTCAAGTTCTCTCGCACTCTAAACAATCTACCCTTTCAAATAAGTGGTAAGCATTAATTTAATCTATTACAGTTAACAACCGTCAAGCACCTATTAATTTGAACTTTTCAACACCTTGAAGTGTTTAACGGGCGTCTTCCAGCTCATTCCCTATTGGTTCCAGGAAATTGGTAACGACACCGTTGCCACTCACCGGCTATTCACCCTTTGTCGCCCTTATTGCCACGCATAATCGAGATTACTTAAGAAAACTGTCAACCATCATTGTGTTTGCCCGTCGTCGTCCCGGTTGTCCTGTGCCTGACGCTATCGAACCGTTCGACCATCGATTCTTTGAATGGCTTAATAGATGAAGCGACGACACTTCATTAGCTATTCTTCAAGCAGCAGCAGCAGCAGCAGCAGCACTCGTGAGGGAAAACAAGCGAACGATTTTTCTCTGTTTTCATTTTGCTTTTCTTCGCACCAGCAATATGGTTCGTTTAAGCACCGACTCGGCGAAACCGGTACAGAATGGGTCTCAACAGTTTATTGCCACAATCATAATGCTCGCGCTGGTGCTGATGTCTCCAAGGAGGAATAGTGCCGGCCACGGAAGGAAAGAGTTCGTCTGGCAACCTCCAATCAATGTGCCCCATACTGCGGATAAAACCATCGGCACTGGTTATGAAACCGGATATCATAATGCAGCGAGAGAAAAACGAAGAAAGAAGGTAATTTTTATTCTTCGTCTCCGAGAAACCATTCGAGACATTCGAGACATTCGAGCCAGCTGCGGTGATTGGGGCTTACACAAATACTGTCACTCTTGTCTGTTTTCCATCTGGTTTACCATAACAACAGGTCATAATCACAAAAACAGCACACATACACACCGCACCGCCTGTGTGTGTGTTAGGTTCGATGTTCGTACACAGGAGACCAAACATCATCCGCAGTTATCCTTCGGCGAAACTGTTCGGCGGAGACACATTCAAGGTAACATCTTGACGCAAACAAGACATCCCAACCGCACACGCACACATCCAATAGCAACCGTATTGTTTTACCCACCCACTAGTGAAATTGTTCCCTTACCTGCAGCTTTTCCGCGTAGTACACCAAGCTGGCAAACACCACGATACCGAGCACGAGGAAGAACACGAGCAGCGTCAGCTCCCGGGCGGACGCCTTGAACGTGTGGATCAGGATGCGCAGTCCGGGCGAATGGCGCGTCAGCTTGAACAGCCGCAGGATACGCACGATCGAGAACGCTTCCAGCAGACCCGTCTGTTCACCCATCCGCTGGCAGACGTCGGTGTAGAAGCTTAGCGTTGCCGCCAGGTCGATGATGTTGACGGGCGATTTGATAAACTCGACAATGTTCGGGGTCACCTGTGGAATGGGAAGCAAACAGAAAACACACACACGCCACCGTCAATGAGGGTTTTGCAGTGCAATAGGGGTTCGATGGTAAAGGTGTCAAGCGCAAAGTGTCAAGCACAATTATGCACGCTCAAGTGGGCTCTTGCGGACGAAAATAACTACCGTTTTGCGTGGAGAAGACGAGCACGGGAGAAAAACACTCGAAAGTGACATTGATTGCAGAGAAAATCAGGCACACACGCACAAATACGAAGAAGCATATGGTCCTTCCTGAAACTGGTTGGGATTTGGTTCGGGAGGAGTGATCATAATTCTGCATTTGATAGTTGAATGAATATTGAATTAGTTTTCTAGAGAAAAAAATATTCGAGCTTAATCATTGGAGTTGTTTGAGTGGCTGAAGGAATTATTAGTAGTTTTTATACGAGTTTCAGTTTCAGTTCCAATGATTTAATTGGTTTAGCTACTTGTACGTACCTTTTTGCCAACAAAATACCATATTGATTCAAAGATAAAGGGTTTTCACAGCCAATCAGTCGTTGCAAAGCGTATTCAGAGTATCAAGAGGGAATCAAGAGAAATGAGATACGGTGCAGAGAACTAAATGAGGAGATTTAAGATATAGTCGAGCGAGAAACGATTGAGAATTGAGAGAAAAATAAGAAATAATCGTGAGAGAATCAAGAGAGAATCCAGAGAGAAATGATAATAGATTGAGAGAGAGGGAAATGAGCGAGAATCGTGAAACATATGTAGGGAAATCGAGAGCGAAATTAGAGAGAATTGATAGATAAATGAGAAAGAAATTAGAGCAGAATATGAGAAAAATAAGAAACAATCCAGAACGAAATGAGATATATTTGAGATAGAACTGAGAGAGAATCGAGAGAAAAATGAAAAGTAAATGAAAGCAGATTAAGAGAGATACGTGAGAGAAATGACACAGATAAATGAGAGATTCGTGAGAGAAATTAAAGCAGATGGAGAGAAAATCGTGAGAGAAATTATAAACAGTCAAGTAAAAAATAGAAAAAAAAAGTTTTCTCCATTCTCTCTCATTTCTTTCTTGATTCACTCACATTTCTGTCTTGATTCTCGCTTATTGTGGAATCTTATTTCTAACTCATTTTTCACTCTTTTCTTCCTCGATTTTTTTTAATTTCTCTCTTAATTCTCTCGAATTACTCTCTCATTTCTCTCTAGATTCTCTTTCGTTTTTTTCTCGGTTTTCTCTCAATTTTCTCTATGATTTCTCACTCATGTCTCTGTTGATTCTCCCCCATTTCTTTCTCATTTTCCTTTCAATTCTGCCCCATTTCTTTCTCATTTCTCTTTCAATTCTCTCGCATTTCTCTCTCAAATCTCTCTCATTTGTCTTTCGATACTATATTATTCCTCTCTAATTTATCTTTCTATTCGCTGTAGATTCTACCTCCATTCTTTCTCATTTCTCTCTAGATTCCCTCCCGATTCTCTCTCATTTCTCTCTCGATTCTCTCTTATTTGTCTATCAATTTTCTCTCAATTACTCTTGCTTGTTGTTTACATTCCATACTGCTCTTCGCCCCAACAACTTAATTGATAATATCAAGAAAATTTTGAATTCCTGGATCAATACTCTTCTAAATTTACTACGCAATTAGTCTCGCTCTAAACTTTCAAATTGAATTTAATCAAAATGTGCCCATTGAAATTAAAACGAGATATGAAATGAATATCACCCACCGGACCACACATCACATCAAGCATTATCAAATTCAATTGATCTTCCATTTATTTATTTAACATTCTCGCTCTCCCTCGCTCTCTCCGCAAAGCAACACCTTTCACCAAAAATGAATGCGGGAAATTAAATTTGCATCAGCTGCATTACACCGACCGTCACTCGGAAGCACAACGAGCTTTTCCTACTGTTCTTAATATTTAACTGCGCCATAATCGCTCTGCACCACAGCCGGAACCGTTTTGCTTAATTTATTCGATTTTAATTAGCATCATTTCAAATTCAATCACCATTTCGTGCCACGAAGGAAGGCAGCAGGAGAGTGCGAGGAAAATGGGTTGTCCTTGACCGGACCATTTCCCACCTCACAGTTTGAAAGTTTTTCGACGATACCATGAATCTTTGATTTGTTAAACAGCTTTAAACTGCCTCTAAAGGAGCGATCAATTTTCGACCCTTACGCTACTGCGTCCGGGCACTCCTATCGGAAACGTGGTTGATTGAGTTAGGAACAAAAAGCCCTTTATGTATGTGATTTTTTATCTCTTTTTCGAAATAATGAATTCTTGTCCATAATTGTGCTGACTTTACATGCTGGCTCTTTACTGCTATCTCCAGCGTCGGGTTCCTAATCCGTCTCCAAAATGAAGAAAAATACGTCATGTTTACCTTATTAATCCTTCGGCAAGCTTCAACCCGAAACACACCAACACAATTTCCCTCGAGCAACCGAAGATCGATGGCACGGCCAAAAAGGGAGGGTTCTCTGCTCGACCAAGTCAACCCTCACAAAAAAAGCTCAATGCAAACCAAATACATCCATAACAAACGTGTGAGCATACGTTACACATTCCCTTTTTTCCGGGTTACGAAGCTTTCGAAGGGGCGACATTCCAGTTGCTCAGCCACCGGGCTACGCTTGTATGGGGGCCACCGTTCGTAACGCAAAGTCGATATTTCATAAGCTGACATAAATACCACCAACATCGTTGCACAACATCGTTCCCGGCACATTCCCAGCCAATGCTCAAAACATGGTCCACCGTATCTTCGGTAGGCCCCAAAAGCGTACTTCAGCGTCACAAGCCAAACGTTGGTGCTGGCTTTAACCTGCAGGCAAACGCGCAAATGATATTTATTTAAATTTATAGCATTTTCCGTTTGTTGCTTCTTCCCGCGCGATACGCTGCCCACACAGGCCGAGTGTTAAGTACAGTCTGGGCGGAGTGATATCATAAAATAAATGTGCACTAAGAGACCGTTGGGCTTCGGCTCGGTGGCGAGTTTCAGCAATAGATTGTCCTGCACGCTGCAAACAAGCAAGGTGGAGTTCTAAAAGTTCCTTACTAAACATGAGAACAGCTGAAGGAACACTTTTAAGACCAAAGAGATGTAAATTGAATAGAGTTGAGCTTGGGAGGGCCTTCTTCAGTGTGGAACGCTTGAGAACCAGGCATCCAGGAATAATGTTCAGACTTTTGTAGGTTCATCCATCCTAGTTAGTTAAAAGCAAATTATAATTTCAGATGTTATGCTCTATTGAAAATCAAATATTTGAAAGCGGAGTCAATTATAAAGCAAAGCATTAAACTCGTGTTCATTTTTTGCATACCTTCAGGCGCTAACATTTGCTGTTGAACCCAATGGACATAATTCGATTGAAATTTTAATTTTTGTGCCATTGAAGGTTTATTCTTCAATTTTTTCCTTATAAAGTAAATTCATCAAATGAACAAGCAGCTTTTGCAGCTCAACAAATATAAACGAAAAATAGTATACCTTTAGGCGCTCCATTTAAAGACCGCTTTTAAATAAAAAACTGATAACTTTAAACTGTCTACTACTGTCTAGTACGTTCAAGCACCAAGAGATAAGTCCACTGAAGTTTCTAGAACACTTTCTAATCAGCGATATTGTATTCCTGTGTAAAATCATCCACCCAATCTCATCTTATCTAAATCACTTCTGTTGGCGACCACTGCCTTTTGCAAGTAGCGACGTACGAAACCACCGGGATAAAGGTACAACTTTAACCTAAAGCTTACCAGCGTACGACCGGACACGAACAACATCCGGTAAGCAGATGTTAATGTCAGTCCGATCCATCGTCACGATTACGAGGGTTACGACGATTACGTGTATTTAATTCTCATCCTTCCTGCGTCTTACCACAATCAAACTCACACACACTCACATAGAAACCGGGAGAAAACGGAAAGGTACGTACGAAGTACGGATCCGGCAAAGCTCAAATGACGGTACTCGACCCGGATTGCTTCGACCCAGTTGACTTGCTTGACACCGGAGGGTGTCCGGATCTCTGGTGGTGGCAAGCAGACAACCCCGTAACCGTATCGTCACGATAGTTAGGTGTCATTTGGTGTCATTTGGTGTCATTTTAACCCCACAACCTACTCGGACATAAAATAAGGGCAAGACAGCAAGTGTTGCTTACGTGCTGCTGCTGCTGCCAGTGTCACTGCTGGCTCGTGAATCCATATGCTAATAGTGGATCAGCGTGTGTGTGTGACTATTGCGAGCCATTAGCATTCGAGTCTTCACCCCCACGGGTGAACTTTAATCCCTTATCATGCATTCATTTCTTGCTTCTTGTGTCTTTTCACTGAGCACCCCCATTTGTGCGGGGCATTTTTAATGATACTTTGAAGAGTGTTACTGTGGAGTACTTCACCTTCGACAACCGTTCATTAATCAAACCTCTTTTCGTTAGAGTTTTGTGCTGACTCAGTCTGGAACTCGTTTGTGGGTTTTTGGGGGAGATATTTTTCGGGAAATGTAACAGCACTGTGGCGTGGGCCAACGTGATTGATGATTTTCCGACCGATAACGATTGTCCTATCGATGATTGAACGGAAGATGTTTTGAGTTCGCTGAACGGGTTTGCCGCTTCATTAGAACTTTACAATGATTTTTAAGGGAAAAAATAATCATGATTGAACGGACCACTATGCAACGTTTTAAAAACGAGATCCCTCAAAAAAACGTGCCCAAAAACTAGAACAAGCATTTATCTCAGTTCAGAGGAGATGTTTTTCTTGCACACAAGAAACTTGTACGGTGAAAACCCAAATAAACCCCCTAATGAAATGTAAGTTCATCCATGCCCAGGGAATAAAGCCCTTCCATTCTCATTTGCATATCTCCACAGCCACCTAAAGCTTCCCGTTACTTCAAGGACTAGTTTCAATATCATGTCCCCGTCGGCAACAACCTAAGCAAAATATAGTAATGAAAGGAAAACATGTCTGCCAACACAAATCTCTACGGAAGCTTCTGTTCCCGCAGGCTCCCCTTCGGAGGAAGCCTAACTCAATCCTAAGAACTACCGGGCCTTGTGCCATGATGAATGTCAATGTTTATCCTATCAAAAGAAGCCCCACATTTGCGCGCCGTTCGAAGACATTCGCTTCCCACCGCCGTGAAACACATCACAGCTGCCAGCACTGAAGTTGATGGGTTTTTTTTTGTCGGCTAAAAGAGAGAGAGAGAGGGAGTGGGAGGGACCGACGTGCAAGGCCGAAAGGGCGAAGGCCTATCATTAATCTCGTGCAAGCTCGTCTCCACGGGACAAAATCCATCGGTGACAGGGCTTCTATATGGATTCGACGATGGATGGCACACAAACAGCGACCCGGCAATAGTAACTCGATTCAATCTGCATGTGAATGGACCCGCCACGTGTGAAGGCGGGAAAGCGACGAACTTTTGCAAACCTTCTGCCCTCTCTGCCCGTCCCGCCAAACCCACCAAAGAGGAAGTTTGCGTGCGTGAAAAAAGCGATTACACGATCGATTGGATCATAAGGACCAGACGACACCAGATGCTATCCGGACGCTAACGATCTGGAAAAATGGAATTGTTTTTCGGGGATGAAAAACTTCAGCTTGAGTTCACACTTTTAGGAACACTTTTGGCTGAAGAAATTCGAGAAAACTACATCACCACATCTGTTTCACGGCACGATTTTCGGCACAGGTATTTGGGAGAACACCCGGGCCCCGTACTCACCACTAGCCGTACGGTCAGCTCGATGATGAACCACACGTTGCAGACGAGCTCGACGTAGAAGAATGCTTCGTGCGGTTGACCGTACGTTTCCTGCCAGTTCTCCACGATGCTCGCTCCCTTGCCGGAGTTCATCCGGTAGGCGCTTGAGACGATCCGGCCGGTACGTTGAGTGGTCGTTTCCGGGCGTGTCGGTGGAGAAGATTGGCTCTCGGTGGTGGCACTGCTGGTGGTGGTGGATGTGGTGGTGCTGGCGGTGCTAGTGCTGGTGATGGTGGGTGACCCATAGTCCAGCAGAAGTTCGTCCAGTCGTCCGTGGTCGAGCAGATCGTCCAGGGTGGATGGTACGTCGGGCAGTGGGCCGACGCTACCGTTGGTCGTGATGTTAAGGATGGCCGGAATTTCCACCCGCAGGCCCGGGTGCGTCTTGAGGCAGAAGGATATCACAGAGATGCAGATGAAGAACACCGATATTCCAGCTACAATCTAAGGGTAAAAATGGGAAATGGAATCGGACAGGGTGTATAAGAATGCTTGACTTTAACTTTGGAAGAAATTCTCCGTCCGCTATATTCTACGCTCTAGCTGGTCTAGATTGCTAGCAATTAAAAGTATGGTCCTGATGCCTCGTCCAAGATATTCTTACTTGAGATGTGAATGTTCTGGACAAATTTAAAACAGAACCCCATTCATCAACGTTTTGAACTCAAGGATTCATTATTGTGAAAAATTCTTGATATTTCATATCCGAATGGATGTCCATCTCCAGCGTCCGCTAAAGAAATTCCTGTTAAGATATCTTCTCAGTTGTCCTCAGTTCGTTCTACCGAGTATGGACAGCCGATGTCAGCATTCCTGTCTCACCTAGAACACGAATTCCTAATGACATGCCCAGAAAGTATTCATTGAATGAGATAAATAGCTTTATGCATCATCGTATTCTAATTTCAAAAGATCTTTCACTCTCAATTTGTCCTTTCACGATAGAACCTCACCTCGACTTTATCACACAGCCTTTGATCGCTTTGACTCTATTATCTCAAATGGAACCGGAATGGAAAATGAACTGTCCATTTCATTTTGCTATTATTTCTGCACCATTCCCATTTCATTCCATTAAAAAAGGAGCCCTCCTCTTCATCGCTCCATTTTGTGCAGACCTCCTGCTGGTGCTTTCATCGACGAGTTCTAGACTCGGCTGGGTATTGCTCTGAATCAGTTCTAGTTTATCAATTATGTAGTGTCTGTCACTATCGCTTGCGACCAACTCAAACTGCCGGTGCCTTATGAATACATCATTCCATGGAAACATTTGTCCAATTGCGACCGACCGGCTTTGCGGGACAAAGAAGCGCTCTTTAAGCGGAACCGGATCCAATCACGTGCCAATCGATACGATCAGTGTGATATAACCCACAAATCTTACCCATCGCAGATAGAGCCGCCTAGAAGTTAGTGTTGCTGGTTAGCCGTAGCGTACTTCAATTATTTCATGCATAAATTAAGTCCTCGCAAATAAAGTGTCTTCCCGGTTGGGTTTTCGTGTTGGGCTGCACGTGCTGGTTGCATCCTATGAATTCTCCTACATCTCACCGTTCTGCCCACAACAACATCCACTTACCTTAGCACCGGTGGAACTCGATGGTTCATCAAACAGGGCCCAGATTTTCGGTTTCGTCCGCTGCCAGCAGGTTAGCTCGCCGTTTAGCAGTGCCTCCTCGAAGCCAAACAGTCGCGCAATCGCCTCCTCGGACGGTTGCTCATCGTCTAGCTCCAATTTGTCCAGTATCGCGAGTGTGCTCTATCGCCCCGGGCAGAGAAGAGAGAAAAGCAAAATTTAACAATTCCAATGCACAACGCTTTTCTTCCGCGTACACCCACGTTTTCTGCGCTTGAATATCAGTGCGGGGTGGAAACAAACACTTTTTGCCCAGGGAGGAAGAAATATGCAAATTTTTCGATGCGCACCTAAGACTGTCCCGCCTAGCGGTAGGGCGAAGGCGATGATCTTCACCGAATCACAAAATCTTTGCCAAAAAGCCCGCATTTTAGATGGGTTTCGCCGAGTTATCGGAGTGTGTTTGAGTTAATCGAAAACATGAGTCCTTTGCGTTTGGTGTTATGCAGTTTAATTAAAACTTGTGACATGATAAGAGGCTGTGATTGCTTTTTGCTCAACGTTTGCAGGACATTCAATTAAAATAAATTTGTTTGTGCAAAGCAAGCCCAACATAAGTTTACTCAGGAGATGCTTTAAGGAAGACCATTTGTTAAATTATCCCTTTTTAGAATAATTAATTGGAAAGAGTTTTGCTCAATATTTACGATTTATTTTTGTATTTCAATAAACTATTATGATTTATTTAAAAAATATTATCATCCACTCCATCTCACAATTCCACAAAAAATAGACCAAGCTATTCGAAACTCATCTATTCTCATGCATGTTGTGTTGCATATTGCATAACGTCAGGCGCCTTTCATACAATCTTCCTACAAAATAATCTAAGAATATTTCTCAAGTCTTTTATCCTAGTATGTTAAATTCCGTTCACACGAAAAAGACCAAAATGCGCCAACATTCCATTTAATTTATCCCTTACCACCCCAAAACTACAAAGCGGTTGAAAGATTAAAGTGAACCTACCTGCGTATCACGATGCACACTGTACGTCGACCAGCAGCACGGTTCGACCTGGTTCGAATCAAGACCCCAAAACTCCAGCTCCTCCTCAAACAGTGGCCCACAGACATCGGTCGGATAGTGCAGCTTTCCAGTTCTGGCGAGAGAGGGAAAAAACACCAAACCAAAATAGCAAAACATGCTCCAAACACACACACGCGCGCAAGCCAAACTTCATACCGTAATGGTACACACTTGGCGGCAAAGAATGGGCAAAAATGGGCCCCGATGTAAATATTTCGTTCGCGAGCATGAAAACTCTGGCACAAACTGTCGAAGTAGTTTTCTTTATGGTGGCACATTCTTTCTCTCGCTGAAATATCGTTCTGTGGGATGATACTGACGATAAAAACTACTTCTAGCAGTGTGCGTCCACCGCCAATTTTTGTAAGTCTTCACGAGTTATGTCTTTATTGCTGGCAGATAAGCTGCCCGTTCGAAGGGTTTCCCCTTTATTAGTGCGCCATTGTGTCCTTAGCGAGTCGTCGGTTCCAGCGGGACTTTTATTTCTATCTTGATAGTGTTACGAGTGGTGATGATGGCGATGCAACGCTACAATTGGTCGCTTACCTATAGTAGTTGAGGACTTGTGCAAACACCCCCGGATGGCGGTCGAAGAAGTACTCGTTCAGGACGGGATCGTAGTTCGCCAGAGCCTCCGTTAGCCGCGAAAGTCTTGTGGCCGGGATCTTCTTCAGCGTCGCCTTGTACGTCTCATACCTGCAAGAGAGAGAGAGAGGCAAACGGGTTCCCGTTTAGCAGCCTCATCGAACTGAACCGTTCGATGTGTGTTGTGTAAGGGTTTTTGGGCAGCAAAACTTTACGCTACTGTTTGCTCTCGCAACGCTTCACAGCTTCCGTCACATGCGAGCAGCTCATCTGTGAAGCGGTCATACAGTGTAAACATCATTACATATTCATAGCTTAAAATTGCCGTTTCCTACGACGCTCGTGAGCATGTTCCACCATAGCAGAGACAGAAACTATCTCACTCGAAAGAAAACTACAAAGAACTGTAGTTCCAAGCTCTCGGAACGCTCGAGTGTGCTCGTTAGGGTTGGAGGACACAGGTTTGTGGAACGGGACGCTGCTGGATAAATACATTCTCACATCTTAAAAGCTCCAGTTCTCTTCTTTCACTCTCGCTCTATGAAGATGTGCTGCTGCTAGCGTCAGCTCACTTCACTAAAACAGCTAAGAAGATGGGGGCAATGAATCGTTTCCTACGCAAATAGTGAACGGCAAACATTTAACTTTCCCACCGTACTCATCGTCGTCAGCAGAAGACCTTAAATGAAGAACTTCTTGGAGGGAATAGTTGAAGCAGCTAAATGTTGTTGTGGTTATGCACAAATTAGTAAGGACCTTGATTTCTCGGTGCAAGAGTTGCGTTCTCAGGCAGACGAAAGAAGGAAGTAAATCTATTAAAATGTTCAGCAACTTGTTGGAAAAACATTTAACTCGCCAACAAAAACAGAAATCCGATTAACAACCTAAGTATTAGGTAAATCTACAACAACTAATCCGTTGATGGTGTGTTTCTTTTTTATAGTTTCGTAAGTCTTGAAGATTTTCCTTTTGTAGTCTTGCTTTTTGATTTTTTTTTCTTCTACAGCTACTTCTGGCACGCCTTCGAACAAACGAGAAAACTTTTCCATTTTCTTCACTTCAACAAGCATTTCTCTACTAGAACGAGAAAATCTGTTTGTTCTTTCTTTTTTCTTATCTTCAATTTTTTTGCCCCAAGATCCAGGCTGTTCGCAGACTGTTCCCCGTCATGGTAACAAGTGAAAGTCTTTTCTCGCCATTCGGAAGCCATTATCGTCATCGTTGGCCTAACATTTGCCTCCTCAAGTGACCTGATGTCCACTGCAAGGTGTATTTTACCGACCTGACGGCACCCGGTACGGTAAGATAGCCGGAAGTTTTGCTCACCAACCCTTGTAGCCCTGAGTCTTCTCGTCGTGTCGGGCAATTTATTAAAGGACAGCGAGACGCACCTTCAAGAAACACGAGACGCGTGCTGGAAAAAGTTTTCCCTACGGGAAACAACATCGAAAACTCTGGCGACATGTTGTCTTGAGGGAAGGATGCTTCCTGCACTCCCCGAGTCCCACGCTACCAGGTGTCTACCTGAAGCCAATTAGAATAGTTCTGTGCTGCTGCGTAAACTTCACGGCTTTATTGGTTTTAATTATCAAACAAGGCCACCACTACTTTGCTACCACCGTTCGGCAGTTGACTTGCTCGTCGTCGTCGTCGTCGGTGGGTCTTTAAAGTGTCCACAAATAGAACAGGCTACACGTCCTTCCCTGCCAAACAACTGTCGGAGACGTGACAGAACGACGGAGACTTGTTAATATAGTTAGCCATTATTGCCATTAGTCACGGCAAGGGTTTGAGCCAAGTACACGGTGTTTCGAGTTGCACACGACACGGCAAGCCAAGAAGGGACGTAGCTATCCCGACTATGTCAAAACTATGTTCTTGTGGGGCACGGTTAGTAGACAAATTGGACAAGTGGCACATCGGAAGAAGGAGGTTTGACGAACTTCTCCGAGACTGTCGTTGTAAATCATAAAGCTCCGAGGAGGTGTCTCGAAATTTTACCTCTTGTGAAGAGTAAAAAATACCTCATAATGGGCTTCAGTTGTCGGGACTGTTATAAATAGTTAGATAAATCGTTTGTTTTAATTATACTGGGGAAATCTAGTCAAAGATGTTGAAAAAATAGAGTTTTGTTTCACTAGCGGCATACATTTCGGCGCAATGTCACTCATCTTTTGTGTAGAAAATAATGTCCATATTCAGTACTATTCAGCTTACCTGATGCCTCCTACGTTGAGTATGATGCGATTTTCACCATCCATGGTTTCGGTCCACTGGTTGCAACGTTGGCACACGGAAACAATACGTCACTTACAACACTCATGACAGTTCACTAAATGTGTCTGTACGCGTTGAATTACTCAAGACTAGCTTTCCACACTGCATACAGACTCCTTAATCTAACTTCTTATAATACAGCAACTTCAACAAATCAAACCTGTTCAGACTAAACTATACTGAAGTTTCTCTATTTCCTTGGATAAGTTGTCTGGCTCTCGTTTTGTCCACCGCACGTCAGTGTTACGGAAGTGTTACATATGCTTTCAATTCCTCCACAAGTGCATTTGCAGCTTACACACACAAAAGCCCTCGGTACGGTACGGGCTCCATGCACCGACCTGGCAGTTGATTTATGGATTATTATTTATTCGTGAACCTGCTCCTGCTCCGGGTTCGGGCCCAAACCTGGGAACGATACGGTCCGCTGTGAGTGGGACGCATTTTTCCGCACCATTCTTCAAGGTTCTTGCTCTCGTTCGCTCGTCGCTCGGCTCAACGCTGGTCACGCTTCAGCATCATGATAGACGGCCGCAACCGAAGTAATGCTGGACACCGTCAACAGCGTCCGTAGGATGTCGTAGGCACGTCTGCAATCGGAAGAGAAGGAAAGAAACTGGCTATGAAAAATGAGTGTGCAAGTGTGCAATTGGGGGTCGTAAAAATTTCATCTCCAGCTCCACGATTGGCAACGGGAATGGAAAAATGATTCAATGATGCAACGTGTGATGCTTTTCGGTGGCGCTGAAATGATTGCGAGTCGGGATGAAATATGGTCCAATACAGTGTTTCTAATGTTAGATATAAATATGATGTCATATCTCCACTTGAATCGATCGAACAACCCTTCTCTACTATAAATAGCTTCCCATCGGCTGTTATTGATAATTTAATGAACATTTTTAATCAGAATGGTTTGCTCCACCGTTCAGCCCGAGGTCGGATGTGGTAAATCTATAAACTGGCGTTACATTATTAACTAACCACGTCTGCAACCGTGCCACATCGGCATCGTTAATATCGCGGTATCAGGTCGTAACCACCAAAATCACTTCCTCCTCTCGCTCTCTCTCTCACTCTGTCTACACTAGTTCGGCAGACCTAATAAAGTTGAGGTTAACCGACAGCACAATCCACTAAACGAAGTTAACAGGGTCATCATTGTCACCCGTTACTGGACCCATCCACCCGATCAATCACTCACCGCACCCGCACCCCGGTAGGTGTTTGGCTGGTCAACGGCGAAAGATTACCCGCAGATAAGAAAAATCCCGACCCGCGATGGGTCAGCAGCGGAGTTTTACTGCAAAACCCCCCGCTAGATCATCCGCAGAACGTGTCCGTTGATCATGATAAGCGGATTAATTATGGCATCGGGACCATCGAGTCGTCTCCCAATTAAATGGATGCGGTGTGATAAAAGTGTCACGCCAAACCCCACACGAATGAGCAGGATTGTTTGCACGTTAAATCGTCGTATCGATCGGCGTGATTGAATCGGAATTAAATTTGCTAGCCAATCAAACAAGTAAAACAGAGAGAGTGAGGGGAAAAAATATAAAACTTTTTTTGGTGCATTCGGTTTTGCGGTAAAAACGATTCATTAACTCTATCAGAGTCGGGTGATGAAGGCGAGAATCGGGCTTTTATTGTGTTTCATCCGCCTGAAGTTATGCAATGAGCACTTCCTTATCTTCTCGTTTGTGTTTTGTTAAAGTGCAGATCGGGAAGAAGGTTTCAACGCCGAAAGCTATGCAATTTACAACATATTTCATTATTTTCTCTCTTGGTGGTTGATTATGAGATGTTACAGTTAAGCATTATGTTTTTTTAATGAAAGGTGAACAATTTTAGATGTTTTACTTAATTATTATTTCATAAAAAAGGTGCTGGTATAAAATTTCCATTTAGAAACAGAAGAATCTCTATCGTCGCTTCCAACCACAATCGATTTTCTTCGTCCATTTTACATTTTTCTTGATATATTTCAATTCACCAAGAACGATGCTGAGTGCAGGAAATGTAAAGCACTGTTTTCCGGCGGATAATTTCTCTACGACCGTCCCTATTTTCCGCTTTTCCAGTCCGCAGCACTCAATCAAGCTACGCAAACCCGTGCTGGACGAACCTCAGCAACAGCTGCTAGCCAAACCGACCGAACACAATCAGAACTCTCGTCGCATCACATCGAAAACGGCATCAGAATCCGTAGCGGTGGCGAGTGAAACTTTTCCTTCTCTCCCCACCCGAAAGCAAAAACAAAAAAAAATCCGTGTTACGAGGTCGAAGTTCACTCGGTTCACTGCAAACCGCAAAGTTAAGCACGTTTGTCGGTGCCAAACCTCCCGGACGGAGGCGAACGGATGAACCGATCTCCGAACGAACGGCATACTCGGCTCCTTGCACAAAACTTGAACAAAACGTGCCTCACCAATGGGAAAGGAAAACGTCGTGGTTTAGAAATTCGCAAAATACCGCAGCACGGGTAAGAAACATGCCGCTGGCAAACATGGGCCGCCGCCGTGAAGAAGAACAAACCCATCTTCAGCGGCTTACTTCGCAGCGTGCTTCGAGGAAAAACCCGGGAGCGAGTGGCGAAAAAACAAAGAAATGTATCAAGACAACGAACTACGAAAAGCATTTCCACGCCCTCCGGGGAAAGGGTGGCGGGGGGAGGGGTATGGTTGAACTGGGGCCCCAAATCCGAACAAAAGACCTAACCTTGGCAACCTTCGCCAACGAATGGACACGGTGTGGTGAATGTAAAGTGAAAGGATAACGAAATACAATAAAAACAAAGTGTGTTCGTGATGCTGTGCTTTCGTTTTGGTGTGGTTTTGGCAGTGTGCAGCAAGTGTGAGGGGTGGATGGAAAGGAGGGCTGAGGGTAAATGGAGACATTTGCAAGCAGCTCATTTATTTATTCATTTATTTATTAGATTCTTATGCACACGTGAGCGTCGAATGTGTGCGTCTTACATCGGTTGCAGAAGAAGGTTTTTGTCGTGTGGCACAAATTGACCTTTGATACGGAAAATGTATGTCCCATTTAAATTGGTTAGGTTAGACTGTAGGAGAGTGATGAATAATGTTGTTAATTTAATACAAATGATTTGCTGCTATTTTGTTGATAATTGTTCGTTGCAAGAAAATACTATTTTCTAGAATAAACTGTAATTATTTAATTTAACTTTTCTTTCAGCAATTGTATTAAAAGAATAACCTAAATGCTTCATTGATTGCCAACGTACTTAACACATTGAATTTCACATCACTCAAATACGTTTCCTTGAACAGAGCTGAGAGATAGTTACTAGGAATGTATACTGAACTTTGTTACGCCTAAATGTATGCAATTCTCTTCTCTTACCTCGATTTTCTTTTGTTTTACAGCGAAACGATAATAAATGATATTAGTATGAATTATTAAAATCAATTTACAATTTGAAGGTTGTTCTGAACACTTTCATTATTAGCCATATACTGCACGTATGCAATTGATAAAGTCATTTCGTACTGGATATTAGGAGTTGTTTGATTTTCTGAATTTTTAATTTTGTAACTTCTAATGACTTGTAAACTTATTTCTTACGTTAACAAAAATATGCACTGATGTAATTCAAATCGTCTTTTGATATTTAAACAATCCAACAAAATCACCTTTTTGTACAAAAATACAAAACAACCCGAGAAACAAGCGACATGTTTACCAAATTGTTGAGCATTTGTGTTTTCACCTCGCAACAATAGCTACTTGATCTTTTCAATAAATCATTGCTGAAGATTTTCAAGCAAACATCAAAGCCCTCAACAACACAATACAAGAATGTTTCAAGCATTTTATGCGTCAAACGTTTCCACCGTGCAATTGATTCAGCAAACATTTGCAACCCCCATCCAAACAACACCAATGTGCGGATGGCTCTCAACGGATTGCACACATTCTATTGCGCCACACTCGACAGCTTATCCCGGTTGACTGACAAATAAAAGGTTCAGCTGACAAATAAGCGTCGCCTAGCAGTCCTAGCGAATGATTTGCATCCAGTTGCCAGATTGGGAAACAAACTGTGCCCAAAGCTACGGACGAACGACCGTGTGGCACAACATCCTACTTGAAACACTCACACACACAATCGCCTCTGTTTGACTTATCCTTCAGCGGTGCAGGATTGAAGTACATCCGCGCCCGGGATGTGACCGAGCCTCGGGACATCTAGGTGAGTTTGGCAAATGTTAAAAAACATCACCGCGCTTCAAAGTGCCAAATTTGACAGCATTTGTGTCTAAAGTTGCCTCTCTCACAAACACACACACACACACACACACACACACACACACACAGATCGTTGTGCTCTTCGCTTCTCGATCCCACGATCAATGAGCCTCCGCTTGGGCAGAGATTCACCGAGAAGCATCTCCTTAAATCGGTGGAAACATTGTGGCAATTTTCGTATGCATTCCTCACGCTGGGAAATCACCGGTGAATTCCTTTCTTTCGTTTTTCGGCCATCCAGCGGCCAAGCGAGAATTCCACCATTGGGGCGTGCCACTGATTCGAGCAGCCATCGCATGAATGTTGAATTGCGGGGAGAAAAAAAAGAAGCAAAGTACGGTGTCACATTCCGGCGATGCTTACCGGCTCACCAACAGGTGAGAAATTACCCAAGCACAACGTTGCTGTCACCCGGCACGTTTGCTTTTTTCCCTCGTGGAAAAGCACACACACAAACATCCAAACCAAGGGAAATAATCATGCACAAGCAATTGGTAAACAGCAAAGCATCCCGGTACTTGAAAAAGCGACAAATGAACGCTTCCGTGCGGAAAGAAGTGTCGTATTTTGAAAAGGAAGTACATTAGGTTCAGTATTCTGTTGAATAAAGGTCTCATTAAAGCTGGGTCTCTTGTACGGTGTTTCAAAGTATAGCATGGAGAATGTCCCTTAGCTAGACATTTCCCTTTTACCAAATATATTCTTTCATCATCGTCACTTCTTATGGCCAATTGGAAGCTAACCAAAGCATTTAAATACATCTTTAAACTGCTAAGTAAATAATTCTTCAATGGAATAATCACAAATTATTTTCTTAAACTGAGAGGAATTTTCAAGCAACCATTTTAGGTGTTTTTTTTTTTCTCTAAAGAGTTTTAAGGAAAAAAAATTGTAACGAAAACTTTGAATGTATTCAATGGAAATAATTTTTAAGGTTGCTTATAAATACCTTTTGAGCCTTTTAACTATTTCAAAATATATTCTTGATATGATCATAACATTAAAGGTATTATACCAAACGTGCATTGCTTCTATTTTCACGACCTATCTCTCCCACAGGACATAAGCTATGCTCTGTCCAAAACAAACCCACATGCCATATTGTTCCTGCACGGTAAGTGAAAAACTAGTGTCATTTACCAACTATTTCTCACACCCCCAAGCAGGTAGAGTTCACCTGAATGGTACTGGAACTTCTGGTCCTATTTACTCTCGTTCGTTTGCCCACTCGCAAAAGCGAAGGTGATATTTCTATTTTGCTTTCCTTTGCGTACAGAGATTCCGCCGGAGGGGGAATTGAAATCCTTCAGGCAAATACCGTCCAATCCTCAGAACAAACTCCACGTTGCACACAGTTGCCGGTAAGCAATTTGAATAATAATTTAAATTTGTTTCCCTACATGTTTTCTCGTCTCCACGCTGGAGACAATGAGATACCAGCTATCCAAACAAATGCAGCCATACTAAACCAAACACACAGACACGACGATACAAGGTCCAAAGGCTGTATGCCTTCCTTTTCCAAAGCCCGGTATGAATGCCAGGATTAGGGAACGAAATTGTACGGCACAACTTTTTGCATCAGCACCAGAGCCGTTGGATTAAGACACTCGTAAATCATACACAGGCCTGGAAACTAACACAATCCCGCCAAAAAAGGGGGAGTGAAGTATACTAAAGCTGCACCAACTGTTGTACAAACAATTGTTAAATTTTACTGCAAAATTGCTTCCTTTACGTCTTGTTATACCTACGTTCAAATTCGATTTCAAATCAAATTGAGCCTTTTTTCGAATCCATTATACCTTTCAGCGATTGGGTACGTTAACCGGCACGTTGTGCTGAAGAACGCGTGTTGCTTGTTGTTTTCGTAGAGTTTTTTGTTTTTCGCCAGGAGCACCGAATGTCAAAAATGACCGCCCAGACCTGATTGAACCTTCTGCGAATTGTGCTCGACTTGTTTAACTATTTATGAGATTGGTTGTAGCTCCTGGGTGCCTGTAACTGGAATTCCGATAAAATCCAGACGAACGATCAAGTACTCTTCCTTCTCCGCTCCATTTCATTTGGCCAGGTTATTTGCTTCAAGGTTCATCAATTTGTGATACTGGAAGCCTTTAAATTAAATGATTATTGATATTAGGTTCTTTTCTGCGATTGGGAATCGATTTAAATTTTTATTTACTTCAATCCTTATGTTTATTCTTTGAAATATTACCCTCAAAATCTAACCGAGCTCACCCGGGATAAGGTGCCCTTTCACGGTTTGGAGAAGGAAATGTTTCCAAACCATCGTGAATTGTACTTATATTTGTAATTTAGCTTTAAGCAATACGGCCAGGCCGTTCTTTATGAATAAAAAAAAATATTACCCTCAAAATCAGAGTTTTTTGCTAGATTTTCGACCATCCTTATCTTCTGAAAACTCGGTCTCAGGTATTTGGCTAGAAATGTTCTTGCTTTGCCTATTGCTGGAACACTGCACATAACCAGCACGGTGCTCAAGTTCAGGCTCCGCAAGGTGAATGTTAATGTGAACACAACCTCCCATTTACCCACGCACTCATAAAATATCAATTACCTTCAAGGAACGTGCGTCCTCCCCCGAACTTCGCAATAAACATTCTCTTTTCAACCTTCAACCCTCAAAGTTCACATACCACCAATAGGGATGCGTCCACACCCGGAGGTCCCAAGCTTTTTCACCGATCGACGCTAATAGCGCTGGTTTCGGTTCGTACAGGTGCCGAAACATATACGGCAGCTTTAAAAAGCCCGAAACCCATGGCAAAAAGATGTTATGATTGTACTCAAGCAAAAAGAGCACCTCCAGCGGTGCTCAGGACCTTTCTGCAGCAGCCGACAAAGCGTCCGACTCATGTAGGCATAATTTAATTTATATCAGCGCCACCGTACCGAATCCGCTAACTCCAAGCTCATTCCGTAAAGGGCAATTGGGCTGATGCGGGCTTGACACCCGCGTACCGCGAAAGAAACATTTTGTTCTTTATATTGATGCGAACACACACACACAGCATCGTCATGCGTCATGCGTTCGAGCGTGATCCTCGCGAGAGATCTGGAGTGTATGTGTGTTTTACAACAAGGCGCCAAAAACCACCCCGTCGCGACGATTCTCGTGGCGTTTACCACGCATCGGCGCTTCGCAACATTCCGGCCATTGTTTACGGGTGGCTTGTGACGAGATGAGTAAACGTTTCACTTAGAACGCGGAATCCTAGACAAATATTTTATTATGTTTGTCATCCTCGTGTGCGCAGAAGAGCGGAGCGTAATGTGTGGGGAAGGTACTGTTTTGCATGTTACCATGATTGACAGAATTCCTAACGGGCTGGGTTGGTTGTGTAGGGTTTCATTTACACAGTGTGCGTCTGCTGACAGGCACAATATGGGAAGATAGGAGGCAGATTAAGCCTTTCACCTGGCGTGAATAAGAAACACAACTTAACAAGCTTGAAGCAGGTGCAAATTGAAGTTTTGGAACTATTTTATAATGAAATTTGCTTATCTTATTCCCGAAGGCTTTCTGAACATGTTAACACTCATTCGAAATTAAACATTTTTCGGAAGAAATTTTATCCAATTAGCTGTACAATAATTTCCAATGATATAATTTATGGAAATTCCCCACCACAGCAAGCGGCCACCCACCTTCCGTGAATCGACAGACGAAGATAAACACACGGTGGATCATAAACTCAAACGCAAAAAGGTGGTCCGTTCGGTAATGGCTGGGCCTGGTGTTTATCTTTTCAACTTTAACCCCCCCTTCCCACCATCAGCGCTGACTGATTATACAGTCAATTTTGTGCAAATGGGTTGTAATGGAGCTGCAAGCCTTCAGAATGATGATTACGATGATGATGATGATAAATTACCCTCCGGCAAGTAAAATGCTTTGTTTGGCGAGCGTTAAGCACCAGCTAGCTACCGAAGCGCTTCATTTCAACCAAACTCTTTAAAGCCACCAGCAGCAAGTCTCCATCGCATCGGCAGCATAAGCCACCAGGCGTCTCCATCGGCAGCATGAACCACCAGGCGTCTCCAACGCGTAGTATCAAACAGGTCATTATAATTAGCCAATTACTCGCTCTCTTTACTTTCTCGCATTGCTCGCTTCCGTTGATCGGCAGGCAAAAAGTCCAAAACTTAAATAAAGAGCAAAACCAAGCTTAGAGTTTAAATTTGTCTGGCTCGATGTGGTCCAACCATCCGTCCGAAGCGGACTAAATTTAGCAAATCGATAAAGATAACAAAATGATAGGTTTCAGCTCACGCTTTCTCGCTCGGCGATGCCAGCACACGTCTTACGCTGCTATTTCATCTGACGCTTCACGGTTTCATCCTAGAAGCACTTCGAAGCACATCGAGACCGACCACTTGTCGACGTGTGGGTTGTGTGCATCGGGAAAAACGGGAACAATCCAATCCGTATCAACAAGTTTATTGCTTTCCGGAGAATTTATACACACACACGCTCACAACGACCGGATGCTTTCGAGCGATAAAGCCATTGGAAGCCGTTGGAAGCCAACCGACGCGGTCAACGTCGGATGGGACGGATCGTCACAGCCTTGTTCCTTCCGCTCGAGCGAATCGGGCAACGATCGAACACTTCCGTTTGGGAAAATTTGTCAGATTTCATTGGAAATGGACTGGGCACGGGAAGCAACAGCAAAAAAAAACCGAGTCTTGCCCCTGGTCGTACAATAATTTCTCCCTTTTTGGCATCCGCTCGCCGAGGCACAGTTATGCACATCCGGCTGCTCGCTTTTGTCCGCAAAATCGCTCCATCGCTGCACAACACCAAAAACTTGTTCCGATATGTATGAATTCCATCGGACTCATCACATTTGCATAAAGGCACAAAGGGGAAGTTCATAAATCGAGATAGAACAGGCATTTTTTCGGCTAAAGAGAGGCTTTAGCTTCAGGTTACCGGTATGGTCGTTTGCATCGGGAAGCTGAAAAGCACGCAGAAAATAAATTGCAAAAAGTTTCTAATCCGGAATCGAGCACATGATGGAGCTAAAGCATTTATTGCTATGTGGGGGCTTTAACGTACAAGGGCCGCCATTCCAATGATAATAATCTGATCCGATAAAAATGCATTTGTAAAATTTTGGCATTTTTGTACCATTTTATTTAATTGTTTTCAATATTTTTCGGTGAAGTAATGGTCGACAAAATTTTGAAAATACATAAAAGCTTCTCCCCGCCATTTTGAAACGAACGCTTCATTTATCGGTGATAAACCGCAGTGATTTCGGCCTCCCTCCAATCATTATCGCACAGCTCATCTCAAATCACTTAAATCGATAAACCCATTAACTACCCGTTGGCCAACTTATTGCTTCGGTTCGGGACCCGCACACAAAAGTTCGATCTGGCCCAGAAGTGGTTGAAACTAATTTTCTATCCATTTCTCGCTTCCCTTCATCCCGAACTACTTCGCTTTCGCTCCCCAAAACTATAACGCGGCCGAAAAAGGAATCGAAACATCCGCAACAAATTAGACCGTGGTAGGGAAAAGTTTTCCATTTAACCTCCGAGAGTTCCAAGAACTTGGAAAATAATGCTGATGCTGTGTTCGTACCAAAGGGCGAGTGAGAGTGAGGTGTGAATGGAGACGGCGAATCTGAAACAATCGATGCGGTAAGAACGGTTTCGCAAAAGTGGCAGTACATATTTCGGCGCACACAGAGAGCAGAGCAAAAGAAAATGATGCCAATTTTTCATTTGCATTTTCACTAGAATGCAAGGAACATCCTACCTTTTTTCCAAACGAAATTTGTTCCCACTTAGCTTTCACACTTCACACTAAGTAAAACACTGCTTTGGCCTTGGCGAACAACATGACCTTTCGACTGGACTGACCTTCGCAAAAGCTAAAATTTGAAACCTCTTTCCTTTACAAACCATTTCATTTCACCAAAAGAAGCGCTTCATTCAATTTTGCGAGTTTTTTTGCGAGCCACTCACAAGGCAGCAATGACCGATGGAAAAATCAATTGTTTCTGTCACTAAAACTTGTCACTGTCAGTACCGGACCAGCAACGTTTCGCAGATAATTCGCCGAAAACATTCAATCATCTGCCTGCTCCGGATTTCACTCACACTCAATCTCTTCCCGCTAATACAAACGCTTATTGAAACAATAGGATTACTTTTCCCGCTTTAGCCGTGTCATTCAACATCGCTTACCGGAAGAGGCGGAGCAATGAAAAACACCTTGCGTTTTTTTTTTGCGCTCGGCTCGTGACACAGGAATAAGACTGTGCCGGGAATTATGACCGACGGACGCTCGGGTCAAAGTGCTGCCGGTTATTCAATGAACCATCGCATAATCTGATTCATTCAATATTGAGTTATGACACAGTGTGTGCGTGTTCGCGAGTTTGGCTTTCATTTTCATTGCCCGCGTTTTCTTTGAATATCCCTTAGCTGAAAGGCGACCGGTGATTGCGCTCAGCTGAAGCAAACGACATGGATTTGGATAGTGAAATAGGCGAGAAGTAAGCAATCGAGCAATGTTAGTAAGTGTCTTAGCAAAAGATTTGACAGCACCAATTTCATGCATGATTGCTCGTATGCGGTTTTTGGTAAGGGGGAAACGGACGAGCTGAAGATGAGCCGGACAAGAAGGACCAGCACTGGACAGGATCTGTTCGGTGCTTCGGGAAAGTTAAGTTGCCTTTATGTGGTTTGCTTTCGAAGTAGATGGAATGACAAAAGGATGAAGAAATGGCACAAGAAACAGACCAGCAGTTCTGCAGAAAGTGGACCAACTTCGGCCGGCAAAACTTTGCCTTACTTTGCGAAAACATTACTTGATGATGGCATGTGTTTCTTGATGGGAAATGGGTTCAATTTTCTCTTAAATGATACATCCTTTGTTTGGACAGAAAAAGAGCTTAAGTTTTCGTTCATGTATTCGAAGTAAATTGTTTGAAATGCATTCATAATTTGAACCATTCCTTGAGAGATACTTAAACAGCTGAATACGCCCAAAGTTATGCAATCCGCCTCACAAACTCATTGTCGATCTCAGCTTTCTCTTAATTTTGATCGCTTGCTTTAGCTTTTTTTCTTCTCCTTTTATTGTGAAATCACTCTAATCTGACAAATCCAGCTAAGCAAACAGCTTGCTGCTTCAAAGTTTCTCTTCGCTTCAGCAAAGACCGAAGACCCGTGTTCAATCTCCCTTTCATCACCTTTCACGACCAAGCTATCAATTATAATGGGGCAACATTTTGATTACAAGTCAATCACTTTTTAACTTTCAACATTTGCTTGTTTCCAGCAGTGTCCGTTTTCCCTTCCCCCTTCTGTAAACTTTTCCAACCATGGTGTTTTTGGTAGCTGTTTTCCACCCTCGGTTCGGTTCTCATCGTCCGATCGTGACATTATAATGATCGGGATATTCATTTTCCTGGTATTATAACTTTGGAGCTGGCCTGTGTGTCAATAATCCTCATTAGTGACAGCAATACATCGTTAACCTTTGCCTTCTTCATTTGTGGAAAATAATCACCTACAAAACAAGTAGATTTTTCCTCGAAATTATCGGTAATCTCCTACAGCTTCAATCGGGAAAATCGGTAAAACTCTTAAGCACAACTGGCTTAAAAACACACAAAACCACAACCAGCTTTCGTTCTCCACGGTTTTCCATCTCAACCCGAGGGTTTTTAATCAATTCTTTTGACAGCGAGCGATGCGAAACTTTAACATGCTTATCCATCTTTGTAAAAGGTTTTCTTTTTCTTGCCTTTTCAAAAACAAGCGTACAAGAGCTACCGCTCGTACCACCGAGACGGGGCTGAATAATGGCCATCATTTTCCATGAATCAAAAAACGAACCACCACTACCTTACGGCAATCGTAATCAATAATCGAAACAAACTTCAGTCTTATGGGATTTTTAGATGCCATGTCTTACCGTGTCTTTGGATAAAAGTACTCCCCAATAAAAACAACCCAAGCCATCGGACTGCCAGCAAATGGTTACTCTATTGGGTTAGATTAATGGTGTTTGAAACATTAAAGGGAAAAAAGGACGCTGGTTAGTGACACTGTAAATGGCGTAAAATATTTTTTATGGACCAAAAAAAACAAAAATATTTGCAACACCAGTTCATCACACGGAAGAGGAACAATGAGAATGAGAAACAATAGCAAAGGCCATCAAATGTCACCACCGTTCAACCCCAAAAACACAAAGAACAAGGCTGAAGGATTGGCGTACACAACAAAAAATGGGTAACGAAAACACCACAGAAAACGCACATTGACACTGGCGAAAGATCGTTTTCCTCCTAAAGGTGACCGGCAGCCATTTTGCACTCATCCCTTAGCGGGAAGAAGCGGGAAAAGGGCAAACGGAGGTTGACGTCGGTACTAAATTTATCGGGAAAGTTTTTAAATTTGACGCGCCGACGGTTGGATTCGGGCGTAGCCGGTCGGTGATGGCGCGAATTCAATTTGTTTCATCCAATCCTTGCGTTCTCGGGGCGCCCGGAAAGGTATGCGAAGTTGATAATGTTTCCTCCATTTTTTATTGCTTTTTATTGTGATTTGTGCACGAGAGAGGGGGGGGGGGGGGGGGGGCAAATTTTGTTTTGGTCCATACGATGGGACATTTTATTTGTTGGGTGAGTTGTTTTAAGGGGGTGCTCAGTGCACAAACTTGTGCCGAGTTTCAATTTTCGTTCTAAAAGTTCTGATAAAGCGCCATCTGTTGGAGTGCTAGCGAAGGTTTTTATATGAATTTGTTTAACTATTTTTGATCAAGTGGGCAAACTTTTCATGACTGCTTTTTGGTGCTCAAGAGAGGACCTAGAATTGTTTATAATTAGTTTAATTTTTTTCGACGAATTTTCACAAGTATTTAAAGTAATTTATTCATATTGTCATATTAAGGATGACATATGTATAGGCTTTCAATTTAATACTTATATTGTGCTTTGGCCGAGTTTTATTAATTAATTTATTAAATGAAGTTTTTTCGTCTTATAATATCCTTAATTTAGGCGATCCGATGGTAGAGGTGATAACGGCACCGGTCTTCACACGGCAGGACCGGGGTTTAAACCCCATCCAGACCACCTCCCCGTATGTAGGGCTGACTAAACAGAATTTTCATTTACATAAACTCAAATAAATGTTTGGTCCAACCTCCGATTCAGCTCTTCTGTGGCGCTCTCTACCAGACTTTATTAGTACTGTAATGATAGTACATCCAGAAATCAATACCATCTTCTGGAGACTGGATTTCGAGATGGAATTAATTATTTCATACCAACATTTAACACCATTAAACATAGCTAAATATCCTTCAGCAGTTATTAAACGTCTCAAGTAAACGCCTTCTCAACAGTCTCCCTTAAGCCTTAAGCAATAATCATTCACTCACCCAAAAAGCGTCCCTTTCTTGTACCTTGATCCTTCCCTGTTGACATTTAATATTTCATATGATCTTCATATCATATCAAACACACAACAATCCCTTCTCCGGTCAAAAAAGGTTATGGCATCTTCACCGACCGATGAATACGATGCGTTCTCCCTCGCTTTGAAATCTTCGTGAACCTTTCAACCCCCTTTTCCAAACCGATTGGTGGATTGATTCAAATAGGGTCAACAGCAGTGTAAAGCAATCTTGCCTAGAAACCCTCATCTAGATTTCTGCCAGGGTAACCCCTTTCAGTCGATGACAAACGAATGAGAGCCGCCTCTTGTTGAGCTACCAATATTCGGTTTTCTAACAACACGACACATGAATTCTGATCGGCTGTCGGTCAACAAAAGGGGGAGCTGTTTATCTATCTGTTGACACATACCATATGAGTTGCCATTATGGTATGCTTATGGTTTTCGAGACGTTTTAGGAGGTGATACTCCTTAGAGGGATTTTCTATTTTTAGTTGACGCTACAAGGGAACTTTTGCTTTAAGCGTAATGATACCACCATTCCACTCAATCTAGTAAAGAGCCTTCAAATCAGGCACATTTCCATATAAATCTACTCCAATGAGTCGCGTTCCTATTTCTTCCGGACGCGTTGATTGGAGGGCTTATTGGGGTGGGAAAAAAGCGACCTCAAACAAACCACACGCGCGCTTTCACTTTTCGCGGGTAGAAAATTACTTTCCCTCAGCAATCTGTCCGCACATTTGTCATATTTATGATCAGCTTCGCCGTCTCCCAGAAAGCCAAAGTAACAGTTTTCAAGTAGGTGGTAATGGAAAGCCATCCGTAAAAGTACATTCTTTTCAGATCTTTCATCATCTCGCTCGGCAAGAGCGTAAAGCGTTCTGGTTCTGGTTGCTCTCGGAATGTCTTTGCCTGGCGTCTTGCTACCATTTCTCTACCTACGCACCTACTCGTGCTCATTAATCGTGCACGGAATGCTGGGCCTTCAAATGCAAAAGAATGCTTGAGAGCATTTTTGCATAAACATATTTTGCCACATGGGTTGGCTTTCTGCCTTCCAACACAAAGGCACATCAATCGAGGCTAAACGCGTTGTTGAACACGTTAATTGAAATTTTTCCCCCCGAAAAGTACACTGTATTTGTGTGCGTGTTTGTGTGTGTGTGCCCGCGGTTTGTTTGTTTGTTCTCGTTGAGAAGATTTTAAAGATTAACAGAAAAGCAGATGAACTCGCCGGCGCTTAAGTCAATATTGATGGAGTTTGGGAAGCTTTTCTTTCGCGAATCGAAATTTCTTTGAAGTTCATCAAGCTCCAACAACGGCTTGCGCAAAGTTTTTCCCTCTACCACAGCCATCCTTAAAGCCATCTCCCTGTTGGAAGTCAACATTTCCGTTTGGTCGGACATGGAAAAAACCAAATCTTTTCCTTTCGCTGAAAATGGTTTCACCTAAGTGGTTACCTAAACGCAATTAATTCGGTGCGCATTTCCATCTCTCCCCGTTTTCCCGGTACCAATTACACCGTTTTCCTCGTTCCACCTGGTGGCAGTGGCACTGGTGGTGACAGGCGTAGGGGGAGTGCGAAGTGGGACCTTTTTTCTGGAATGCTCGTTTGGAACGCTTGGAGCTTAATTTTGGTTTAAAAATGTTCATCCCCATTCTCCTTCACCCGGCCAACATTAATCAGCAAAATATTTCTATTCTCTTAGTTATTGCCCAACTGTTGCTGAGCCGATGCAGCCGAGCCTTCGGTTCCGAGAATCGGTACTGAGGGGTTTTTTGTTTCCTACCTCCAAGTTCCATAATAAATGAGCACGCAATTTTTTGTTTTCACCGAAATTACAGTGTGAATCTGACAAAGCAAGCAAAAGGGAAAGAAAAGAGAATATTGTGAGGTGCTTCAGTTACCACCTTGGGCCAAAATAAAGATTAGCAGCGCACCCCATCTACCTCTAGCTGGTGTAAATAACTTCGGCAAATATTTGTCTCCCGTGATTTTGTTCCATTTTCCTGCTTTATTGATGCACCCGTTATTTACCTTCAGCAAATAATTTTTCCTCGCGCAGCCTCTGTACGGCCACAGGGATGTGTGCCACAGTGGTTGCGGTGTGAACTTTGTGAGAGAAAAATATTGCACGAATTTTAGAAGGCGTTCGCTGAACAAATAAACACTTGGTAAACTTAATAAATATATAAACTTATACAATTGCAAAAAAGTGTTAAGCATGTGTGTTCATGTGTGATAGGTTGCTCAAATTATTAACCTAGAGTTGTGAAAATTTGCTTGAGGTAAATGAGAAGCAATAAATTGTCCACGAAAAACCATGCATTCCTTTCTATTTGAATTACTCTAATAATCAAAGCGCCTGATAGTATGCAATCAAGAGTTTTAGGGCAATTGACGGTAAGATTCAATTTCAACAGTTTCCCGCTAGTTGAACATGATCATTCAATCGCTTGATTCAGAATTTTATAATTACTCGTACAAACTGCATTTCTAAACTAATTTGTATCTCACCACTCTTGAATGCACTATTTAAGAAAAGTTTGAGTTTTCATGATTAATCAGCCATAAATTTGAAACTGACCCTTCAAATATTTAGTTCAACTTCAGGCTCCAGTTAATGGATAGAAATTCTTAAACGAAAGCTCTCTCAACTATTGATAGCCACGAACGCTCAAAAAATGTTATTACAAAAATCATACAAATTGCATACTTCTAGGCGCACATAATCGATACAAATGTTCATAGCACACAATTAAAAATTACCCACACCTTTCCGATGCTCCAATTCTTTAAGCACTCCTAATGCTTCTCATTATGAGCAATTCACAAGAAATACCAATACCACCAGCACCAGAAATCATATTTTCTTGGATTCGCAGCTCTGACCTTTCTCTTTCAGCATCACGCAAGACAAGCGCTAATGTCACACTCTGACTGGCTCCTTGGAAAAGCGTGGCAACTCAACCACCTGACGTGATGAGCGGCAGCGTAGATGATGACAGCAAATGCTGATGAATCGTTACATTATTCAGATACAGAGAAAACACACACAGCCATTCTTCTCCTCATCGCTTCGAACTGTGTTCGAATTTCGGTAGAAAACCCGGCTCTAGAGCCGTGAGATACAGAGTTACATTATTGATGTTGCTTATTGTTATCTTTTCATGGGTTCGTGCTATTCTGTTTGCCACGGTTGTAAAAATAATCAACAATGAACAATACAGCTCGTGCTGGACAATGTGTCGGACGGAGAAGCAATAATTATATGTACCGGTTTCGGCAGTTCACTTTCAAAGCAGCACGAAACAGCCCAACATTAGAGCACGAGCGCTTGGCTTAACAAAAGACGCCGCTCTTTGTCTTCCGAATCTTGCTGAACGGTCCTTCTGAAGCGTCCTTTTTAGAGTTTCTAAAGCTCTTCCTCGTTCGGTTGTTTATATTCACGCAAAAGAAAATCCACAAAACACAGCAGTAACATCTGCCAAGCGCAGACTTGCAACCGATGTAACTTTCCGAATTTGTGCGGTCACTCTCACGAACACACCCCGAATGCGTAGTGGGAACCCCCCGTCTGCCAATGACATAAGGGTGGGCCGTAACTTCAGCTAGCCAGGCCGTTCGGCTAACTGTCCGGCTTGCGGCAAGTGCATAAATTCTTCGGATGAAAATTTCCAACCGCTGGCAATCAACAAATTTACGACTGGTCACACACACACACACACGCTGTGCAGCTCAGTCCACCATCATCCACAGTTGATTCACTTACTGGCACCCTTATTTACGCAGTGGGGTTTTGAACCACCATCCCAGGGGATGATGATGACTTCCATCCAGCTGAATAAACTACTAGCTCTAGTGTCACGACGAGCGTACGAGGTGCAAATCTCCAACATGTAACATGAAGCGTCATCACCCACGTTTGGTGGATGGTTCTAAGCTTTCCAATTCCAATGCTGGTGGTCCATGTCAGTGAGGCGGTGAGTAAACTTTACCCGATTGCTAATCAAATATGAGCTCTCACACCCAACCATTTGACGTTTGGCAGCTTCAGCAAAGCTGCGGCTGGTCAAAAGCGAAACCAACCTCGATCCCGTTGGCACAGTGTGGGCTCATTACAGTGCGGGTTGAGTTCAATTCAATTTGAGCTAGTGTATGCGCGCGTGTGTGTGTGTGTGTGCTTGTATGATTTTGTGTGGTCGTTGGGTCAATCATCAATCAGGTTAGCAAGGGCGGTAAAGTGGGCACACTGTCCAGCTAAGTATTCATTTCAAGAGCCGGATGCTTCTGCACTGCCCTAATGCTGTTTATGAAATGGAAATGAGTCTCTATCACTCGCTATGGCACTACAAAATGAGGTAGGTGAGTTTCGAGTGAAAATGATTGAACAGGGGCGTAAATAATTTCATGTTCTACTATGTTGTAGGGCGTGAAGTAAGCTCCACAGTAAGTTTGACGGATTGTGAAAATGGCAGTGCTTAATTATTGTTTACGCCTACAAGTAGGCAATGGGCAGAGCGAAATGATATGTGAGAATTACAATGTATGTGCATCACAGACTGTCAGTGTCGCAGGCCATTTATAACGAATTTTATCCAAATTTCAAATGACAGCGCCTAAATGCATGCAAATATTTTCTCATTTGTATTGAATTTATATGTTTTTGTAACTCACTTAAAGTAAACAGAAAGTGTTTTAAATCTATGTGCATTGCGCGCGCCTAGATGGAGGCTATTAACTTAAACAAGGAAGATTTAATATTCATGACTCTTCCTAAAATAAAATATAAATAAAAAAGATATATAAAATATATAAAAAATATATAAAATCTTCAAGTAAGATGAAAATATTCTACCTTTAGGCGTCAATGAACAGCTATCGAACGATATTTGATAAACGTCGTCATCGGCTATAGATTATGCTTTTAAATGCCACTTTATCGGCCAATACGATCCATGGCTGTGAGTATTCCCTTTATCGACCCTATCACGTACAGGAATCCCAAAAAAGCACAGAAAAGCATTCTCCATTACTTAAAAATGCAAAAAAAAAACGAAATACATGCTTTAAGCTTCCAAATAAATTGGGAAGAATGTGAAAAAAATGTATGGAATGTTCCATCAAGCTTTCAGCATAATTGCCGATTGAATAGAGAACGCACGCTTAGCAATGTCTATGTGCAACTCAACTAAAAATTCCAACAAATGTCCTTAAACCATACCATGTGATGGAAATGGAAAAACTGTCACTTGCATCGAGCCTTTCGTGGGACAAGGTTTTGCTTTGTCCAAACAATTTCAAGCATTCTAGTTTGTTTTGTGGTTTGTTTGAGAGATTCCGACTTCCGGGAGTGATCCTCCCGTGCAATGTTTGATAGTGCCAAGAGTTGCAATTTGAAGCAGGACAAAAAAAAACCAAAGCACAGAAATAAGAGAAACAACTCAAACGGCGGTTCTTTTATTCGAAAAACTTTTATTTGCTACTCGGGACTCGGTTCGCTGCATTCATCATCAAAGCAACAAAACTATAAACATAAACAAACACGCTCGCAAACGGAGATTCATGTTTCGCAATGTTTAATAAACATTTTCCTCCTTCAAAGAAGCCTCCTTCGTTTCTATATACTAACGCTTCTTTTGCTCGCTACCCTTTCGAGGTAGAACGTTCTTTCTGATGAACATACTGCGGAAATAAGCTGGATCTTGCTGACTGCAGTCCGTAATGGAGCAGGAAGGAAGAGAGAGAGAGAAAGAGATGGAGAGAGCAAGATTTGAGTCAACCGGCAGCGACCATAAACCCCCTGTACACGTTCACCATTATTCTGTCATCGGTGTCGTGTCGGGGCCCGATAGCCCGAAAATTTAAGGTGAATCCCTTTTTGCCGTGCCATGGTTCAACAGGAAATTGAAAGGAACCGTAACCGATCCACGCAGCGTTGGCAGCCGGATAACGATAAATCCGAAAAAAGGGTTAATCCAACGGAAGGATGGAGTGGGGAAGTTATTAGAGGAAAGGAGAGTAAGACTGGGAGGAGATTTTCTTTATAAAATCAGATCTGAATTTTGCCAACCAAAAAAGGGGTTTACTTGCTTGAAGGAGTTTTCTTGGAGAGTCATTTTTCATCGATTTTGTTCGTTTTGATTGGTTGCTCGAACGTAGTTGTAATTGACTGTCTGAACTTTGAGAATAAAGCGTGGGCATATAAATTTGAGATATTATTCGAACGCTATGAGTTATTGTAGTTAACATTAAGAACTTTAAATATGATTTTATTAATTTAATAAAATGATTGTTCTATTGAAGTTGTCGTGAAAAATTAATCAAAAAATAATTTAAATATAAAAATAAATCTATAAGTATAGAAAAAGCCCCTTTCAAAACACCCTTACAAAAGCGGAAAAGGATTGTAATCACATTACGCAAGACATTGTCACAACAGAGTCCCACACAAATACGCAACGGCACAACAACGCCAGGAGCAACCCTTCCAAAAAAAAAAAGTAACGAAGCTGTTCTTCATGTTTCGCCAAATCACTTCCACGCTTTATTGGGATTTCATAAATTTTATAATCCTTCCTCCTGAACTTAATCCCCGATGGCGATTCGTTCTTCTCCCATGCAGCAACCCGGCAGCAGTTGAATGGATTGAAGGACGCAGGCAAACAAAAAGGAACGCTGACTAAAACCATTCCAAGCCGTACCATCTGTGTCGTTCGTTCGACACACAAAAAGAAAAGAAAAAAGGCGACTGGGCACCAACAACAACGAAAAAATTAGATCTCACCGCCGAAGACGAATGGTTGTTGGTGCCTTTGGGGCCACTACTTAGCGTCGTGCTTACCGCAATCTCGATTTCGCTGCTTGGATGAAAAAATCGTTTTCTTTTCTTGCTTCTACTTAACAAAACATACTGCTCGTAACGCAGCAGGCTGGGGCGAGCTTGTTGTTGTTTGCTGCAAAACCTTCTTCGGCGCTTTAAGTAGCGTAACGGAATGTGTTTGCGCTCGTCTTCTCAACGAAGACGGTACATAAATCTAATGGCTTTACACTGAGTGGCATCATTTGTGGGTGAGTGTGTGTGTGTTTGTGGGCTACGAGAACACACAGGTGTGGTGCGCGTTTCAAGTTCGCATCGTAAATCGATGTATCGAAAACGGATATCGAGGTGCTATTAAATTACATTAGATTATTGCCGGCCGCTTCTGGCTTGCGGGTTCGGTTTTAGGAGAGCCAGCGGAACGGGACGAATTGATTGGCTCCATATCCGGTTTTTGGGCAGGAAAACGGTTGGAACGTAAAGGAGCGATTAATTCATAGAAGGCGGCGTACGGGTTGAGGGGAAATTTGACTGCAGCACATTTTACTACCATTATGGACACACTTAAATCGCAATTTGCAGGGCAGGGGAATCGTTGTCTATATGAGGAGTTTTAAAACAATCATATAATCTATTTAAAATTTGATTTTCATCGTTATTTTACTCACATCAGCTAAAGCTATCATAAAATTGGTTACTTTTCTTTCGACAAGCATAAGAAATAATTAGGAAAAAAATCAGAACAAAATAATTCTTATCAAATAAAAAAAACATGATGATTACGCCTAAAAGTATGCAAAATCAGTAGCAAAGATAATTTTGTTTTAATTGGCTTAGAATTTTTAATGCACTTTAAAGAGATATTCGTGATGTTACGAACTTGAATGATTTGTATTAAGAAGTCCAGCACGATTCGAAGCAAATTTTATTGTAAAGCTCTATTTTAAATCAATTATTTCAAGCGAAGCGAAAAGCGAAAATAAAACTTTTTATTTAAAATGCTTCAATTACGCCACATGTGTTAGATAATTTAAATTTAATATAAATTTATTGACCCATATTACAAATAAAGTAAAAGAATTCAAATTTTAGCATAGGCGATGCTTGATGTCTCAAAAAAACATTTTAGAACAATTTTGTACTCTTAAAAGAAACAAATACGGGTAATAAAAAAACATGCGCCTAAAACTATGCAAATTGCATGACAACTCTCCAAGAATCTTTCTTACTTGTTTTTTGACAGTTTTCAACGTCTCTTCGCACTCAATTCTTTTAAGCAAAAACAAACATCCTTTCAATTCCTCCAAATTGAAACTCCCTCACTAATGTAGGGAAAGGAAACAATCCCCCCCTCCAATACAAACACATTATTTTAAAACCACATCCAGTCAATCAACACCACAAATATGCTTCAAACCTTAGCCGGCTGTTTGTCAGGTTTGTTTGTTCCACTTCAACACTCTCGACACAGCAACACCAGACAGAATAGGAGCAAAAACTGACACGACTGCCTGCCGGGACGTATCAAATGCCACCGGAAAATCAAATCACTCGCCAAAAACTAAATCCCTCGAACGCCGCAAGGCACTTTCTCCGAAAATTCAATCGTTTTGGTGGGCTCTTCGTTAGATTTTCCTTACCGGCCCACCGATAAGGAGAAGCTGTTTGTGGCACACAAAAAAAAAAGAACATACAACACTATCACTCTTCTTCTCGGTGTTCTAGACTAAGCTTAGCACGCAAGACAAAAGCTCCTAGAACAGAACGCATCGGAGGCGATCCGCAGGCGTGCATGCTCCAAAAAACCCATCAATCAGTCGCTGTGGAAGTGTGGTGGCGTCTGTATGGACGTTCAAAAGCTGGGCAAAATACAAATCCTCACCCACAAATGCATCAATGTCGTTGCGTTTGGCGGGATTCTGAGCAGTGGGATTTTCTTCGAAACGCCCGAGGTGGCACATGGCTTTTGTTAGTGCTTTCGCCCACCTGACACTCGGTCCTGGAATCTGTGGCACACGCTTACACTTGTGCTACGCGGTAGCCTTGGATTTATTTTCGTTCCATATAATATTATGTACACTCGTACATGTGCTCGCTGTACATTTCGCGCCCCCGGTGGTGAAGAATAACGAAGATGGATGCTAACACCCATCGCCGAGCAAATGCAATGCAATCAAAACAGGAAACCAATTTCGATTTCATGTAGATTTTGTTCCAGCTTCCAGCAATGTTGCTCGATCGGATCGAACAGAATCGACAGGGTTAAATCATCACAAGTTGAGCAGCTGGTTGAGATGGTACATCTGCATTGCTATACGCGCCGGGATGCGGTTTCTACCGGGTGAATCTTCTTACCCAAGCCCCTAGTCCAATATGCATGTGTTGCTGAGATAATACTAAGCCAGAGAGAGCGTATGTGTGTGTGTGTGTGTGTGTGGGCTTAACCCTCGTCAAAAAACCACTCTCGAATCCTTCTTCGAAATCATGCCTCAGCAAACCTCAGCCGGATCAGGTGAGAATACAGAAACCAAAAACTAACCACTTCCTTCCGAATACGGTACAAGCGTATTGTGTGGGCCGAACGAATCCATTAGCACACCTGGCGCTTATCGGAAAAAGTCAGCACTACACCTCAAAACCTCAAACATCAGTCCGATTGCAAACCGCTCGATAATTAAGGCGTTAAATGGCAACCTGGATAGCGTCCGTTACAATCCGGACACTCGGTACGCCTTTGTGTCTACGCATCAAAGAGCGCACCGGTTTCCGTTTAAAGTCCTTTTCCGTCCTTTGAGCCTCACAAATAGAAACTTCTATTTCTCTTGTGTGAACTGAAACCAAACTCGATCAATTTCTCCCTGCTAGCTTTCTCGTACCAGCAGTTCAAAAATAGCTTTTGAAAGGGAGAAGAAATGGAACGATATCACATTCTTACAACCCACTGCCACTTCACCCATCACAACTACTCAAGTAATGGGAAACTTTTTAAGCAAAAAGCACTAAAATGCAGGATATATCGTCCCGCTTGAGAAGCACTTCTATTTTTTTGCCTCGTCAGGTCAACCCTACTTCTAACAGCAAACCAACCATACACACACACAAAATAGACACAAAACCACCAAACCAAGCTCGGGTACAGGGCCAGGAGTTCGGGCTACAAATTGAGTAGCAAAATTAATGATTCCAGTTAAATCTGTTCGATCGGTAGCAGAGGCTGACGGACGGGATAGAGCTGAGCTGGTTACATCTTAATGCTCGCTCCAGAGAAGTCAATTCAACCGGGGTAGTCGGGGAAAAGGAAAGAAACTCCCAGGAGAAAAAGAGAGAGAGCACTTGTACTTGTGAAATAGAGATGAAATCCTTAATTTTGTTACTTGTGTACCTTCACCATGAACGGGAACAGATCTGGATGTTGGATTACATCACTCGGAATCCTGCAGATTCTGTATCATTAAACCCGGGTGCGCTTGTTCGCAGTAATCTACTGCTGCTGTTGGTGGGCGGGAACTGGGCTGTACTTTTGCAGCCATGTCTTGAGGAGGTTGAGTTTTTACTGCGTGCCTATTCTTATCCGACAGGATAACAAGCAAATAAATTAATTACTCCCGAACGGTACGGATTAAGGAGGCATTTCTATTTCATCGTCTTGCTCAAGATATCTAATTTCAAGGTTCATTCTTCATCTCGTTTTCTTCTCCCGGGAGATGGATGCTATTTTACAGTGAAATTGTAAAACGATTCCGAGAAATATAGCTTCCTGTTTTGTAGGCTTAATGAGAATTGGAGCATTAGCATTAGTTAACGATGGCACGGGGGCGGTTCGGTGGCCGAGGCGACAGCGGCGCCGGTCTTCACACGGCAGGACCGGGGTTCGAATCCCATCCAGACCGCCTCCCCGTACGCAGGGCTGACTACTTTGCTATGGGTAAAACCAGTCACAGAAAGCCAGAAATGGCAGGCCAAGACCTTTCGAGGTTGTAGTGCCACCGAAGAAGAAGAAGAACGATGGCACGTGGTTTTTATGCATTATATCATTTAAAATATATTTCTTTTTATCTCTTAATGGATTAACATCAAGGAACACTACAATAAGCGTTTTAAAAACGCCTGAAGTTATGCAATTTGAATAACACAATTCAATTCCTAGCGCTATACCGCCTAAATCTATGCAACAAGTTGAATTCGACTATCTTTATAGTTGAGTTTGAGTTATTTAAGCTAATGTTGACATAGTAGAATTATTAAACTACTTAAGTACAAAAACTAATGGAGTCAAAGTCAAATACTTAATTTCAATAAAAACTGAGGAGATCGCATATTTAAATAAAGCATTAAGACATGAATCAATACCTCGTATGTTAAGAGAGAATTAAATAAAGCATTAAGACATGAATCAATACCTCGTATGTTAAAGCAATTCAAGCAGAGGGCTTCTTCTTCTTCTTTTCCTTTAAATTGAACATTTATCCCGAATCGCCTAAAGCTATGCAATTTAATGATAAAATAAACGCCAGTCTATCGTGCTATTCGCCTTAATGTATGCAACGGGACGGTAAATGACTGTTGCATCTCGTTTGAAACCGATTCGATTCCATCAAAAGTTGTGTAAATTTTATTACAAATTACCAAAGTCGAACAGTCTCCCGAGCCGACGCGCACACCGCTTGATATTGTTTTTATCGTAATTGATCTTTCAAATGCAATTACTCGCCATTGAAAGCGGGCTGAGCTCATCACCGGCAGGATGAATTATTCACCCTTTGGTGCAATAAATTGTTTATTTACGTTTCGTCGATCGCGCATTTCTATTTGATCTAACTAATTCGAAAACAAACTATTCATCCATCCGGCTCGTTCGTCGGAAACTCTGCTTCAAACCCAATAAATCGATTGCCCGCCTGTCGGTCGGTCGGTCGGTCGGTCGGACGCATCATTATTAAAGCGAGGTTCGTAAATATAAACTAACCGCAAGTTCCGGCCTGTGTGTCCAGGATGTCCGGGATGCAGTTTGCCTCGAAGCAGATGGTAGGCGTACGTGGCTCACTATCAATTATGCTAATTATGCGCTCGATTGTACTCGGGCATGGCAGGTGGTTTCCGCTGAACCAGCTTCAAACGGGAGCAAGCTGATAGTGTGGGGAAATCGAAGAGTAATTTTGATAAACTCCTTCATTAGCGTGTAACGTGGGTATAATTATGTCACAACCAATTCTGCACCGACATTGTCTTTAAGAACGATTATTTGCATGTAATTTTCAGCTGAAGAACGTGAATCGCTCGGCGTACCAATCAAGTTATGGCCGAGAAAATCGTTTTCTACAAACCCTCAGGATAATTCTTAAGTTCGCGTGCTATAAACTCTATAAATTCGTGCTATAAATGTATAAAGCACCTCCAGGGCACTCAACAGCAAACAAGCTTATGATATTAATCTTACACCCAGTGACAGGAAGGTTAAATTGAAAAAAAAAAACTCAACAAACGCTTGTTCATTTCACGAAAGCAGCATCTCCGGGGTTAGCGCCAGCAGGGAATGAAATCTCGGCTCATTCTGCCAAAAACTAGCCACGAGCTAAATGTGCATAAATGAATCATTTCCCCGTACCAGCAAAGTGAACCAAATGAAAGATTAGCTTATGAAAAATGGATGAAATTCTCATCTGGCAGTGTAGATTGTCTTCATCATCATCATCCACATCATCATCGTCGTCGTCGTCGTCGTACAGCACCTTCAACAAGAACACTTGCCGGACAAGCTTAACCCAACCCAACACACACACATACACAAAAAAGGAAAACCTTTTCTTCGCTATTCTTGAGGGATTGAGCGGTTCTTTGCTCGTTTCTGAGAATACAACCCTAGCGAGAAGAAAAAAAGGCCACATCCTCTTTGGCACCACAAGAATCTGAATCCGAGGTGGTTAAATTCCGTTTCGGATGATGTACGATAAATATCTACACATTCGATCTGACCGTCCTCGTTGACCTCACCGGGGTTGACTTTTTTGCCTGTGGTTCTCCCATTATTTATGCTTCGAAGTAAATTGAGAAATCTCCTACAGCCGGTGGTAGAGCTAGAGCGAACAGCTACAGCAAGATTGTCATAAATAAATTTTTCTCCATTTTTTTTTTGCTTTCTCACCTCCAACCTCCATCTTAAGCGGATTCGAACACGAGATGCTAGACTTGAAGTCATGCTCGATGGAATATTTTACGCTTCAAGATGCAAAACCGTACACGCCTTCTCGGCCAGGAAAAACAAGCTCGTAGGTGGTGGCTAGACGTGGTGGACGTGTGGTTCAAAATTCCCATGACCGTAACCCTGGCTGCCAAATGAATACATGAGTGCCCAGTCTCCAACAAAAACTCCACCAATCACCCCGAGAATGGAAAACTCCCAACGGAGCACCCCTTAAACACCCTTCGAACCAGAACGTTGCAACCCGCTCGCAATCAAAATAAGCAATTTTCCAAATGGTCTTTCAAGTGTGATGTGATTCTTTTTCTTGCTTTCTGGGGTTTAGTTTTTCCTCTCTCTCTCTCGTTTGATTGGAAACTTTTCACACGGACACAGGTGGGTCACATTTTTCAGTTCCGGTGTGGAAGTGCGAGATGGTACGGTGTGTTTGGATTTTCTTCGCCACCAAATGATGCTCTATGGTGGGGGATTTTTATTTCAAAGCTGCTACAACTACACTACTCGCTCATCGACACCATCTGTTTTATTGTTTCGCTTCTCCAAACAACGTGAATTTAAGGGGTGTAAACATCTGAGATGCTATTGCTCTGGGGTCCAATGAATTTTATTTTCGTTTTCTATCAATAATCGTGTTTCAGAACTATAATAACATAATTTCACCAATCCTTATAATAATATTTTTGAATGGATACAACAAAATCATGCCATAAATCTATATGTATGAGATTCCAAAACAACCACGAAGCTATTCGACATATTGGTTCGACAAATTGCTACAAATAAATCAAAAAAAATGGTGAAAAATTATTGATGATTCAATTATTTATTTATTTTTTTAGGATTACGGCTTGACGCCGTATTGTCAACACCGCATGTGTTGACTTTTAGAAATTCACAAAAATTCATTTATTCATTCAATTATAAACGGCAAAATTATTGAGCTATAGAAACAGAAATAGAAGCATTCTTATTAAATTTTGAAAACAAAAAACAAAACCAAAATGCGCCTTAAGCTTTACAATTAACCCCACCATTTCTGTTTTTTAGAGGAGATAAAATTCATATGCAAACATTCAATAGAATGGCAATCAAAACTTAGGAACCATTGTCATGCAGTAAATGAAGAGAAATTCGAAAAAAGGCGCCTTAATTGCGTTATGCAAATTGCTAACCAAATATTTAAAAATGAGATCGCTTGCAATGTTGAGCCCAACATGCGGATGCTGTCAAGTTCTTCTACTATATTGAATTTGTTTTGCTACTAAATTATGTGACCATGAACATTCAAATAAAGTATAGTTTTAAAGTTATATGTGTACATAATATTTTTCAACCAATAACTCAAGAACTTTCCAGAGGAGACACTCCCGAAGCTCGAACTTTAAATTTCCTGACCAAACCGAGACCGAGCAAGACAAAAGTTAGAATCAACATTTCAACTCCTTTCGGTTCTTTTGTTTGCCACTGCCACTCAGTTCCATTATAGTTTCGTCTGCACCGCACCAACCCTCCAGCTGACCCCAAACCCAGAAAAGCTAACGATGTAATTCAACCGTACACAGCGGCTTCACGGTCACAGCGAGCGATGCGCGAGGCACGATCTAATTAATGATTTACAGATGCCAAGCCGAACGGGAAAAACCCTATGCCAACAAAAAGTGCTGCACCGTACCCCAAAATTCACTTAGCATTCATTAGCTATTTCCACCATTTATTATGACGGCATTATCACAATGGCGAACTCTGGCAGGAGCCAATTAAAACGATATCCTGGCGAGGGTTCTGGTCTGGATTGGCAAATCGGCAAGTGTACGGTGTGTTGTGTGCGGAGTGTCCTCGGTTTTCGAATCAGTTCGAGAGAATTGGAGTGCGAAACAGTCACCAGCTGGGTCACCGTGTTCTGCACTGACGCACTGTAACGCGGTGTGTGTGTGCGGTAGGCAAATCCGGACCAGAATGAACTTAGCGCCGAGATTGAGCAAATGGTTCCGGTAGGTCGGTTCGGGAAGAGCTCTCAACTTTCAGTTTCATACGCGAATCTTACGCAGCATGAAGACGGAGACGGCATGGATGAGGAGAGTGAAATTAAATCAACACGATTGCATGGAACCTTCCCTTTCGGTGGAGTGTCGTTGGACATGAAGTTAATTTTTTTCGTTCTCGCACACACACACATAACCTGAAGGATACTTTATCGCAATCTTCACCTCTCAAATGGCTAAAGCGCCATGCTGGAGTCTTCATAAAGCATCAGTAACTGCTTTATCGTCCTTTATCCACCAGCCGGTCCATCGTTCGCCATCGTTTCCTTGAAGCTGTCAGACCGAAGAACACAGGTTTACCATCACGGCCTGCACGTGACCCTGAGACAAGGAAACGAAGTAGACGAAGATGAAGGCGTCCACACACACACTCACGCACAAAGTCACTCTCACTCTCAAGGGACGACGCTACCTACCGTGGGCAACGGGGCAACACAAGCACATAATTGAATCGAATTGGACGACTCCCGACGTTCCCACCGGGAGACGACGCCAACAGCAACACGAACACCGGAAGCACCAGCAAAAAAAGGTGGGTCATAAAAGTAATCGTTTATTTTCGTCAAATTAGATTATGCATAGGTTTGCCATTCTTCATTCGGTCGTTCATCTGCGTGCGAGGTAGCGTAAGCGCTCGATAATCGTCTGACGCATTGCCACCGGGAAACAAAAAAAAACAAAACGAAAGAAGCTTCTTAAAGAAAGCAACATAGAAAGAAAGAAGCTATGAGAAAGATTTTGACTTTGGTTTCTTCTTGGGAATTGGTGGAAAACATTGGCGTCGGTGCTAGATGCTCTAGTGCTCGTGGAGACATTGCAGCAGTAATGAAGTTTTATTGGAGACTGATGAGATTCCAATTGAATAGCTTGTGGTGCAATGTACGGATTGACAACGAGTCTCGAGCCTAGCGATGAAATTAAGATTGAAAAGGAATTTTCAGCAGATCTGGTTGTAATTTAATAAAAGATTAATCCGATTCCTTTGTGCCGTAAAATATTCATTTTTTATCAGCCTAAGATTCAAATCAGTAACAAAGTGATAAATACAAATCAAAAACACGCTTAAATCCATTTCAAATCAGCTTCATCTAGCGCCTAAAGTTAGGCAACATTTGGTCTTATATTTTATCAACCTAATAACAAAGCTTCGAGCCTCTAATATAATCTGATATCTAACTAAAAAAAGTTCATTTATCGCCTTTGCAGTTTTGCAAATATTGTTTTATTATAAGACTTCAAACCCAGTGCGTAATGCTTGATATAGTTACAACAACACGTAGAAATATTTGGTTTGGTTTTTATTTCATTTTAAATCGTTTAAAACCTCAAATTGATTTCTATTACCAGCAACAATCGTGTAACACTGCAACAACAGCAAAAGCAAAACATCAATCCTGCCCATCAATCTGTTCGAAATCAGCTTCAAACAACGCCTAAAGTTATGCTTTTATTTTTAATCTACTAGAACATGTTCAAAAACCACCGATAGAATGGTACACACAGTAAAGCAAAACCTGTGTAGCCAACGAACTTGAAACAATGAATTCAATTTACAAAACAACTTCCCCAAGCACGCAGACCTCACACAGAGTGCTAGCGCCTGCCGGAAGCACCTACTGCTGGGCAGCAAAACATGCTCCAACACTTTGGTTTGTTGCGGGTGAAAAATTTAATAACTTCACTCTACGGGACATCAAAGCGCCTTCCGTCGACCACCTACGAAACACCCCCTTCGTGTGTAATAAATCGTCCCTGTCAGTGAGTGATTTGATCATTTTCCAGCAAAAAGGAAGAAGAAAAAACGGGGATAAACGCTTTTCCCACTACACTTCTATTTGCTGTGGTATAACAAACATGCTTCGAAAAAGTATAAAATGGTACAAAGGTAACTTACCGATCACCATTTACACTGCGCCTCGTTGTTGGTCACGCATTTTCTCCGTCCCGTTCCGCTTCAATGCACTTCCCCCGCTCAATTTCCCACGCAACCCTCTTGTCTAGAAAACCAATCACCCGGTCCGTCGAAGTCAATAAAACTGGCAATCTATTTTCTGTTTTGTTGCCGTTTCTCTCTCGCTCGCTCGTGTCGTTGTGTCGCTTGTGTAAATTATACCCTTTTTTCGTATGGGTATTTATTTTCGCCTATTCGCCACCGGTGCTTTAACTTTCACCGGGCACGCACCAAAACGCACGGTTGAACGCGATTCCGATCCTCGCTCACCGCATGTCAAACGCACAGCATCCGGCCCGCCTTGCACACCTGCGCCATCCTGTAACTCTACGCAGCTCACACTTCAAATAACCGTACAACAGCAACAGCAACAAAAAACGCAGCTTGGAGTCGGCGGCCCCTTTTATGCGGTAGGACGAAAATGAAGCGATTCGGATTACTTTCAACTTTTTACGCCACTCTGCAGGCCTCCTTTCAGCAACCAAGAATGGAGGTTTTACATTCGTTTTATCCTTTTTTTTTTTGTTTGGTTGCTGAGGCCAGCTAGAACAGAACCGCTTTCAAACACGTATCCATCAGAAAACACTTATAAACACACACACGCGACGCACACCCACCGGGAGTTTCAGATGGGTCAGATTGTAAGCAGTACAAGGAAAAGGGAGTAAATTTCACGATTGGCTAAATTTTGATTTACTTCGTTACCGGGTGGCTTAAAAAATGAAAGAGCTTTATGGGAAGCCAACTTCTTCTTCTACCATTCGGACCTTCCAATTTCAAAAGCACAACACACACGAGAATGGGCAAATTCTTTTCAGTGACAACGGTTGAACGGGTTAAGAATGCGGAAGCTATTTTTTAATCATTATCCTTTTGCTTAATTTCCCACATGGCTTCAGCCGCTGGGACGATAAATAAAGTGCTGTTTGGCTTTTGGTTGAACCCGTTTTTACTTTTCTAAACTCACCAACACCTTTGGGGATTGAAAGTTTTTGGTTTGTCACAAATTTAATGTACTGTTTCTTGTTTCTCCTTTTTTTTTGTTGGGAAAATTTAAAAAAGGATTTTACACGGCCAAGGTACGAGTACGCCTGTTTAAAGTCTATTTCTCCGAGTCCGAGAGCAGCGATACGGATACAGCCACAACCGTTCGGAGGAAAGCCACGGCACCGACTGACGCGAAGGATGCGCGCTTTTCTTCGGCTCCTGGTGCCATGGTGCCAGATCGTGCCGATCGTGTGCCGGCAGCATCCCTGTTTGAGAAGTCAAGGTAGTGCCAGTTGTCCTGCTTTCTCCAGCACGATGCTCTCTCACTCTCTGCAGTTGAGAAGGCGCGTCCCACTATGGAATATTACGGACGAAAGCTCACGTAAATAATGTTACTATTGAATTAATCTATAAAAAATAAAATTCTGCTTCAATATCGTAAAGATTTATGCAAACTATAACAAATATTATCAAATTATTTTTTTCATATGAAATGAGCCGAAATTTGAAAATTATCTGATTGTACAGGTACTGAGTAAATAACTTAGAACAACCGTTTTACTCTCGCTTGACAAAATCTCTCTCACTCACATTCACTCTCACCGTGCGTTCGGGCATGGTTCTCGGGAAAAGCACATGTTTTCCAAGGCTAACTACGACGGCGACAACGGCGACGACAACGAAACCAGCAACGGGCGTGCACTACTACCTACAACATCTGCCAACGATTCGGGAACGGAAAACTGTTGATTGCTCGCACCGTTGTTTACATTTCTCTTCATCGTCGAGTAGTGCCGTCCGTCTTCTCTGGGGCGTACATTTTTTCTCTCTCTCTCTCTTTCTGATTTTCTGTTTTTTCCATTTTCTCACTCAGCTTACAGTGTGTCTGTCATGAAGAAAATGCGGCAAACGAAGAGTTGGCCCGCCACCGGCCATCCAAACAAAAGATCAAACGGAATGTGGGGCTTGACTTTCTGAGTTTTTTTTTCTTTTTTGTTGCTCTTTCTAGGTTGTCTAGTATGTCCACTTCCGATACACGTTCCACTATACTTCCCAGAGCACCGGCTGGGCAAGATCAAGCGTAAAAATTGCATCAAACGTCCGTGTTGTTCGTGCTGGACCGTCCGTCAAGCGTTGTTCTTTGGCTTGCAAAAGACAGCGACATCGGCATGCGACTGGACAAGCGTTTGAAGACTACCCTACCCTTGGAAAAGAGTAGGAAAATTACACCCCCCTTTTTTTCCTTCACTCTTCTGGGACGTGCTCAACTTCAGCTTCGTTTTTCATACACCCATTAGGGAATAGTTCGATTCGTTCCGGCCCCGGAAGTAAATGCCGGACGAAGGAAAACATCTCCTACTCCACAAAGTTGTTTTTATCCACCAAGTCCACAGCACGACAGCCAAAGACACGTGTTGAATATTGATGAAACACACTCACTGGCTCACTGTGGGCCTGTGGCCCACTTCTTCCATCCCGCAGGTACACGGCCTGTGTGTGTGTTACGAGCTACGTGAGGTAGTATTTTAGTCGTTGTTTATATTTACCACGGACCAATTCGATTTGCTTCCACCCGTAGGCAGAGTTTTTGCGATCGTTGGTCGTTGCTGGGGACTTATGTACGCTGCAATGGTGTGCATTGTTCTACTGGTCAGCTGAATGTGGACGATGACGATACTTTGTTCCAGTTTTTTTTTCAGACGCACTGTTACTTCATTCTTATCGACGATTGTACGATTAGATACGCTTTGAGATTATTTCATTTTCATTTCTTTTAGTCATTTTGTGCTTTTCTATTTGCATTATTGGTCGGAATAATTATGTAAGCTATTAGTTTCAGTTGCAATGTGTATAAAATAGTACAAGTGAAATTTAATTCACCTCAAGAAAGACATTTGATATATTCATCGAAGGTCGCCCAAATGTATGCAATCGATTTACAAATTCGAAGTCAACCTCCCTGAAGCATTTGGAGTCCCGTGGCGATTGTGAACCGGTCCAATAGCGGACGCAGTCCAGTGAGATAGCCCAGTGGCAATAGCGTCGCCGGTCTTCACACGCCAGGATCGGAAATCAAATCCCATCTGAACCGATCCTCCGTAGTGTGGACTGACAATCCATCAAAGTGGGATCATTATGTCTAGCCAGTCATTATATGGTAGACATGATCAGGCTGGTCGATTGGCTAGTATCTCTTTATCTCAACACAATTCGTCAGGGTGTCCTCATTGCTTTTTAGGCTCACCAGGCCATTGCCGTATAAGACATTCGGAAAGTTCACCTTCTGAATTCTGGGTTAAAGCCTGTGACCGTAAGTTCTTGACTGTTTTCCGCAAAAGTATCTTAAATAGGCTTTTCTCAAATAGCAACACCTAGAACACCCTGCCGACCAAGCAAAAGCAAACCTCAGCACAACACCTCACACAACTGTGACGATTCCCACTAAAATCAATCCGCTGCTCACACATCCGGCACCATAATTTATTGCACTTGACACAAAGACGCATACCAATGTACGTTCCCAGGGTAATGAACGTCTTCGCACCCACATTCGCCGACGCCATTCAATGCCTAATCATTCTGCAGACACCATTTCCTGATGTTCCCATTTCCGGCTTCCACAGCGAGCAGCAGTACAGGCTGTGCCTACATTGACGCGTCTACGGAAGCTGTTGCAAACGAACGTTTTGCTTCAACCGCAGCACCGTTGACGTCACGGCTGCGGAAATAAATGAAGACACAGGCAACGAAACGCCTAAACAAATTACCATCGAGCGCAATGGGGCAACAGGAAAAAGCTTGCAGCTCTCGCAATGGACGGTTTTTTCTCCATACTCTGTAACAGAGGTACGAGTCTGGGAAGGTTTTTTGCTTGCTTTAGGTTGGTTTTAGCAGAGGAGCCCGTTTTAGCCCGCTGCGACGAGACTGGAGAGTAATGAATCCACAAATTGAACCGGAACTGTGCTCATACGAGACTTGAATGCTGTGCGGCTCCTAGGAAAGCTTCCAATTTCCGTTGCTTTTCAAGGTGGAAAACACATAACAAACCGGGGGCCCGTAAGCGGTCGGTTGCTTCAGTGGGTGGTATTAAAAATTTACATATCGCTCTCTCATTCGCACGCGCTCCTTCGCTCTTTAAGCTTTCTAGGAATTTTCCTACCGTTGTCTAGCGTTCCCTTTTTTCCAGAGAAGGTAAACATGCAATTGAACGTGTTTGTTTGACTGTTGCGACGCTGCATCAGGCGCACACAAAATCGATCGCCCTCCAAATCGCGATGCACACAGCGAACAATCACGCTAACAACTTCCCGCATTTCGATGGCGCTCCCAACGACTGTACCAGCACCAAATCAAGCGGTTCGTGAAAATTCCATCCCATGCCATTCGCAGCGCACCAGTTTGCGCCATGAAAAGCATCGAATCACAATGTCGTCGAAGCAACCTGTTGGCGACAATAATTGTTAAGCCGCTTTCCTATCCTTTCGACTAAGAAGCAGGTTCTTCCCAACCGGAAGCAGCGCCGTTATTGCCCCCCACGACGATCGTTGCCATTCTTTGCTGTACAACAATGCCTTTTTCCTTGTCGTCATCATCATCATCATCAGCGTCGTTGTTGAGAAAGAGCTGCATCCGTTCCTTTTTTTTTTTTGTTCGACGGAAGGAAATGCCACCCACTGTGCAGGTACGTACGTATGAACCTTTTCGACACTTTCGCAATTTTCACCACCCGGGAAAGCCCGTGGAAAAGCGGAAGTTGTGTGATAAAGGGCTGGATCCGCTTTAGCTGTTTAAAAGGGGAAGTAATAGACGTTCGGATTGAACTCACTTGTGCTTCTCACTTGTGCTTGGCTGGAGTAAGTTTCTTATTGGAAGTTGGAAAAACAGATGTTTTGTGATGATATCCTTTCGATCTTTCTTCCAGCTCGCTTTTGTGTGTGTTTGGATAGGAAAATAAAGAATTTTATTTAGTACTTTACACCGAAGAACAGGTGTTTTTAAGTGATTTGATTTGCCGCTATTTTTATTTTACTTTTTCGTTTATTTAACTCTTTGGGATTTATTTCATGAAACGATTCTCTTTTCTTCTTTATAGTTGGCTTGGTTTACTATATTAGTCTATTATTATATTATTATTGAACGGAATTCTAGTTGAATGTTACGTTCATTATTTATTTTTCCAGTTTTATTTTAGTTTCCTTTCATTCGATTATAATTTACGATTTGTTTATTATTGGTATAACAGATTTGACTTATTTTGACTTCTATTTTCAATTGCCTATCTTCGTCCTTATCTATTTTGCTTGTTTTATTATCTAATTTTATTACCAATTTTATTATTTTTTATACTGTTTATTAACTTAATGTACCTAGTTACATTAGCTATGTTATTGTTATTATCAATTTGGGGTTTGTCCTTCCTTGTTATTTTTAAATGTAAAATTATCTTGGTACTGTTTAAATTTGGAAGTAACTTATTGAATTTTTGAATTATTTTTAATTATATGGTGCAAATTTCAATGATTTTTATGATTGCTCGTTTTCTTTCTTCTTCTAGAAGGTTATCTAAAGGATTTACTTATTTTAGATAACCGTTTACCGATAACCTACGTTTATGTAATCATATCGTTTTATTTATTTTTTATTGCTTAAAGGTTTCTTTTACTATTTTTTAACATTTGTTTTTCGTTCCTTTGGTAGTTTCTACTAAGAAATAGTTCTTCTTTCAAGATTTTATATTTAAATTACTTTTTTTTATACTGTAATCCATATTCCTGTAATATATATTCCTTATTTGAAATTCATATAAAATTGATTATATCACTCCACTATGATAAGCTTTCTATTCATTTTAATTTTTACTCGTTAGGACTATCAATTACGTTTTAACCAAAAACACGTCACGCTATAATTGATCCTGAAAGGGTAATCCATTTTTTGTTTCTACCAGTCTAGCAAAAACTTCATGTAACTTTCCACCGTTCGCAAAATCTTGACCCAGATCCATTTTTTCTCCCCAAACCTCAAACATCACAGCACTCGCCTAATACAAAAAAAGGAAAACCTTGAACTAAAAGCAAACTTCATCAGGCAAGTACAAACGGAACTACACTTTTCATCCAGGATTACAGGCTATTGTAGCAGCTCACCCAATGCCGGTGACATTCCAAAAGATTACAACAGTGTGTGTGTGTGTGTGTGTGTGTGTGTGTGTGTGTGTGTGTGTGTGTGTGCGAGTGTGTCTATCCTCGCTTCCATATGCTTTTCCTACTCCATCTTAAGCACCATTTGTTCAACCGGAACAACTCGCCGTGAGCCCTTGCTCCGGACCTGATGATTTGTATATTCTTCTCCCTCACGGTCCCGGACGCACTACGAAATGATTTATTGGTAGTCTACATTTCGCCGATACATGCACCAAATATCGGGTACTGGACTGGATGGGTGTCAAATGTCAGCTGTAGTGGGAGTTTGCTCATGATTGCCGTCGGATTGGACGATGGTATGCAAAATGATATGCTTCGTCGTATTGTGATGCCATTCGGTTACAATGTAGCAAAAGCGGACTACCATAATCCGTGCACAAACGGTTGAAACAAGAGAGTTGACATTTGCTATGACGCGATAAAACCAATTCTACGAAGCTTGCCAATCACAGCTTCGGTCAATCATTGCTGTTGACGTAAGAAAATTATTGTAATATTCGTGTTTAGTTATCTTATACTGTGTTTTGTTATTGTGGCAATAAAAAGCAGCATAAAGTATACAAAAAAGCTTTGAATACGGATCCAAATTGAAACAACTTGTAAGACTAATGTCCACTATTTGGACATTATGATCATGGATTTAAAGGGAACAAGTCAACGCAATAAACGACCGTTCGTTCAACTTTTGTTGCCCCCCGGTTACAATAATGCTCCATATTTCATTCCCTTTTTTATTGCTAAAAGGCTACGGGGTTGGTTCCCCTTACTTCGCATCACCAAATGTCCGTCCCAGGTTTCTCCACTAGGAATGTCTAAACTTGATTGAGGTTGCAAATTCCCGATTAAGGTCAGATAAGAAGCGATGCGAGCTGTCTTACTAGAAGCCGGATGATGTTCGTTCTGCAGCAGCCGGAATGCTTTATTGTCGTCTGATTAAAATTCATTCGTTTCGGACAAAACCGGTAGCTATTTTGTATTGGTTTTCGAAAAAATCCATTACTGTCATGTAGAAATGCCTTCAGAAAGAGAATTTGGAGGAAGAGATTTTGATTATGGACGTTAGAATCTATTACGAAAACTATTTGAAATTGCTCATTTATAAGCTTGTCGTATAATATTGCCTACAAACAGACGTTTGAAACTGTCCGATTATAAATCAAATACAAACTGTAAGTATGTAACTTTCTAGGTTATATTAGGTTGGTTTAAGAAATGTAAAACTATTTACAAATTGCATAGTGTTAGGCGCTTCTTTCCGAAAATTCCTCATACTGGAAGAAACTGCAATCCGTGTATTGTTAATAAATAAATATTTGAGCAAACACTCTTGTTGGCGAGTCAACATTATGATTATTGTCATTCCCAAGCGTTATGTTTACCTCAGAAATAATCATATTTATATATTGCATACCTTCAGGCGTTTATTAACTTTGCCTACATCCAGTCGTAAAGGTGTAAAATCCTTCTTTTATGGATGAAAAGAAGAGCATAAACACTCTCTTCAACAAGATAACACTTTGTACATAATTGTTACATACTGTTAAGCAATATGTTTCCTTTTTTCCAACCAGCACCATTACCTTACGTGGAATTGACTTAAGAAATACAAAATCACAAACAATCCCATAATTCTTCCTTCACAGACACTGAGGAAGATCACCACCTCAATGTCTCGGACACCAAACCAGCTTCCCATAATAAACTAATGTTTAGCACCTGCACCTCACAAGCGAAAAATGAAGCAAAGCGTACCGGGAAATGGCATGCCGGGAGATGAAGCTTTACTATTGTCGAGCAAACCGGGGCCGCCATGCTTTGTGTGGCGCTAAATATTCCCGTGCTACAGAATAAAAAGTTGCAATTGCATTCCATGCTGAAGCGCACGCTGCACGTTGGATGCAAGGCGTTTGTAGAAGAACGTTTCTGTTTGGGATTCTGGTTGTGTAGCGTAAAGAGTCCGTGGTCTGATTCCGTGGTTGGCCTCCTGTTGCACGTAAACGCCATCGCCCTGGGTTTGAACCGACCGGCTGGATGGCCATCCAGGAGTAAACTTATCTTGCGAGGGTAAAAAAGGTGCAAAAGCTTGTTTAGCGAATAACAACATTTGTTTCTGGTTCTGGGAAAACAGCTGCACCATCAACGCCAGATAGCCAGCCAGTACTGTAGGTTGGGTGGTTTGGAGGAGTTTTTCACCTTTTAGTTGCTCCATTTTGTAAACGCTATTATCTTAGCCGGAGGTGAAGAGAGTTTATGTTTTTAACCTAGTAAACGGAAGAATGGAGCTGAATGTTTGCTGCTGTTGCCCCGAGCAGACAAGCTGTTTGCTTAAACTGACCGGACCATGGTATGAGAATGGAAATTGAAGGTTCTGAAGTTCAAGCAGTAGTTTGAGATAATTTGTAATTTATTTCACTTGACGTTCAGATACGTTTAAGAGCATCTTTACTTGGTCTAAAGTCCACTAGTTTTTTTCTATTAACTCTATCAAGGAGCCGAGTCCCGACGAAGAAACCCAGAGCTCCAAATTCCAACACCTGATGCCAGCCAGACAGGTTGGCCTACCATTTTCATTTCAACCACTGAACCATGTCATCCACAGGGACAGCGCCCGGGTGGCTAAAAGCTAATTACTGCGGCATACTCCAACAACGGCGAGATGCGCCCATCCACATCGGAACGGATCCCGGTTAATGTAACACGTTGCTGCAGCCTTTGAAATACTAGAGACAGCCTCCGGAAATGACCCCGGTGACTGAGCTAATTTCCCTTCTTCCTCGGCAGGCCTGCTCCTTCTATCCCAGTGGGGGAAAAGAATAGTACAGAAGCGAATGTGGATGTCTGTGGTGCACTTTCAATTACGATCACAGACGGTGCAAGTGCGTTCAGCTGCAACGTTTCTTCGGGCGCATCAACGCTCACTAGATGGCTCGAAGCGGGAGTAAATGACCACTCGACAAGCAGCAGCAGCAGTAGCACAGAACTGGACCCGACTGCATTATCATGTGCCAGCATTGGACGATGGTTATCTACGGAACGCATCACCTACTATCGGTTTGGCTTCCGTGGGCTTCGGTTAAACGGTTTGGTGCGATTATGCTGCTGCCAGAAGCGATGGTGGTTTAATGGTAATTAATTGAATCGCCCTGGGCGAGGGAACATTTTAGAGCTGATATACCTAAAAGTACCTCAAATCAAAGTTCTAGCGCTAGCCTAAAATTCTTGGAACTTCAGGATTCTAAAATTATTTAAGTTCTGATATGTCTGATTAAACTTAAGGGTGAAAAACGATTCTCTCCATGCACGAATTAACCACAAAAGCTCCTGGATATACACCAAAGGTATTGGATCTCTTATCTCATCAAATCCAGGAAGAGTCTTCCGCCATCTTAACCGTATATTTTATAGTCAAAACACACTGATTCGCTCCCCATAAAGAGAATCATTTATCAAACCCATCAATCCCCCTTCAATCGATGCAATCTTTTAAAACTACATGAACCGTAAACAACCGTATCAGCCTTATCATGTCCTCCGATTCTTTCTCCGGGACGCGATGATTTACGATTGCCCTAATCAGCATTCTCCCGTCCAGCCGGGAAGTAGCGATAAAAGAATCAATTCATTCGCTCGACTTCCGACTTCCGATATCGTCGTCAATCCGTTTAATCCATTTCACTCGAATGGATCCCGTTTGCAGTGGCGTAAGTTTATCAAATGGTCCTTTTTTTTGACAAATCTGTCCAATCCCGCTATCAATCGATCATTCCCGCTAGTCACAAATCTGCCCACACGAGGAGGTTTGGTATTCTCTTTGCGCTTTTAGCTGGCTGGCTATCATGAAGAATAAATTACCTTCACTTTATCGCCACCAAAGCCCGGTCCAAACCTTTCCCAAAGGCACGTACAGCTCCCTGGAGAGAAGAATCGGTCAGTTCTCACCGTGTGCTCACCACCGTAAAGCATTGCCAACCGAAAAAAAGGCAACATCTTAAATTTTGCTTTACCACTCCCAAAACTGCCATCCTGTTGCACGTTTAGTGGGGTTTCGGGTGTGAGACTTGGGACAGAAATTTATCGAGTACGGCCCTCGCGTTCCAGCGAGTCCCGCCACCTTTCGAAGGTCACACCGGAGACTAACCGCAAGCATAAACAGTAGCCCGAAGGTTCGAGAGCTACAGGATACTGGCCAACTGTTTGCCTGCTAAAATACATCAATAACAAACTGGATTGTTTGGACCACTGCTCGCCACTCACCTGTTCCATTCCCGACCCGATTGCTCATCGAAAACCGATTCCCATTTATCGACAGGACGGTAAATAAATGTGAACTGACGCTTCCTTCGAGGCCGTTCGGGAAACAGCAGAACGATAGCTCGAAGGTGCGCCGGAATATAAATTAGGTTAAACGGAGCTACCAACCAACCGTGACGTGCGTCGGACGTCCTTTCTCGGCGTCCCGTTTTCTGCTAAACAATTTTCACTTTCCACATTCGCGTGCACCTGGAAGGGCACGGCTGCTTGGATGTGCACTCTCAAGACGCCGGTGATGATGAAAGGCAATGTGAAGCGATAGACTGTTGGGCAGAGCATTGCGGAAGCGACAAACACGTGTCTCTTTTTATGTCTCTACAGCACTAGGGAACAGCGAGCCGAGAGGATTAACCCAATTTTCGGGAAACAGATGAAAGCTTTTATACTTCCAAGAGTTGCGATTGCTTCTGTCCCGGACCCCCCGGTGGGTCCGGAGTCGTAAAAAGTCAGCACAGTTTGACAAGAGCTGCGTTCCACAAAACGATTATGGGTACAGAGTTCGGGTGTGTTTGAGGGAGTCTCGCGTGATCCGGAGCGATTCCGCTTTTTTTTTTGTTCGATTTGAAGATTGTGAAGATTCTTGTAGAGTTTACGCGTAGGATGGACAAGATTTGCTTGACCGGATTCAAATTAAATCAAAACGAACTAGATGAAACGATTGCAAATTAGTCAATAAATTGAGAAGGTTTTGATGCGACTGAAATGGTATTCGATTCAGGTTGATTAAACACAATAAAACTTAAAAGCCCCTAAATGTATGCAATTTAATCACATTTATCACTTTCTCCTATTTCAACTCGTTTTTTAAGCTCTTAATAGTCGACTTTGGTCCACTCTGTTGATTGACGCTTACCCACCTTACAGCTAACCAGCGAACTGTATCCCAAAAACCCTTCATCACCATTGTCCAACGTGCACTTCAACATCTGGACAGTATCGATTCTCCACGCACCGTGTTGCAATCAGCCACAACGCAGAGCGATAATAATGTGCAACAATTCGACTCCGATAAATGGTGTTCCCTTCGAGTGGTTCGGTTTCAGTGTTGTGACGTCCCCAGCCATGCTAATTGCTGTCGTGTTGGTGGCCTGTTTTGGCTTCGCTTTGCTTTACTTTCACTTTAAGCAACGGTACCGCTTCTGGTCTAAACGTGATGTACCGTACCTGGAGCCATCCTTCCCGGTTGGAAACGTGGCGGACATCTTCAGTCCTTCCTTACACTTTGCACACCTAATCGAGAAGCTGTACAAGAAGTTGAAAGGACGTGGTGATTATGCGGGGATTTACTTCTTCCGCGATCCGGTGCTGTTGGTTCTGTCGCCTGAGTTTGCTCGGACGATTCTCGTGAAGGATTTTAATTATTTTGTTGATCGTGGAGTGTACAGCAACGAGCAGGATGATCCACTGTCGGCTAATCTCTTCTTTTTGGATGGAACTCGATGGAGAAAGTTACGATCGAAACTGGCACCAACGTTTACGTCCGGGAAGTTGAAGGCAATGTTTCACACGATAGTGGATGTGGGAAATCGGCTGGATCAGCATCTAGCTGCAAGGTGCGTTTGCTTACAACGAATAGATATCAAGGAGCTCCTGGCACGCTTTATGACTGACGTGATTGGATCGTGTGCGTTCGGGATCGAGTGTAATACGTTGGAAAATCCAGACTCTCAGTTCCGGGTGATGGGCAAGCGCATGATTAACCTTCCCAAGCTGAAATCCCTCAAAGTGTTCTTCGCCATGATGTTCCAGAAGGAAGCGCGAGCGCTAGGAATACGATACAATGATAAGGAAATGTCCGAATTCTTCATGAAGGTCGTCCGAGACACGATCCGCTATCGAGAAGCGAAAGGTATTCGTAGAGATGACTTCATGCAGCTTTTGATCGATATGATGAAACCGGATGGCGCAGGTTCGGGTGAGGTTCTAACGTTCGAAGAGATCGCCGCACAGGCGTTCGTGTTCTTTTTCGGAGGATTTGAAACTTCCACCACGACACTCACGTGCGCATTGCACTTGCTGGCTAAATATCCCAAGGCACAACGGAAGGCGAAGAAGTGCGTTCGAAGCGTGCTGGCTAAGTATGGTAATGAGCTGACGTACGAAGCAGTTATGGAGATGGACTACATCCAGTGTGTTATAAACGGTACGGATGCATATTCAACCACCGCCACTCAATCATCCTAATCGAAACATCTCTTCTTTCTCAGAAACGATTCGCCTCTATCCACCGGTAGCGACAATCCATCGTATGACCTCACAACCCTATCAACTTCCGAATGGCAAAATCCTCCCGGTTGGTGTTGGCGTAATCATCTCGAACCTTGCCTTTCATCACGATCCGGCCTTTTTCCCCGATCCGTTCGCCTTCAAACCGGAACGATTCGAGGACAAAACGTTTGGGAAGAGCTGCCCAAGCTATCTTCCCTTTGGCGATGGGCCACGGATGTGCATTGCGAAACGTTTCGGGATACTGCAAACGCGTCTAGGGCTGGCGATATTGTTGAGGAGCTACAATTTTACGATGGATGAGAGCGATTTTGATCGACCGCTGCTGATTGATCCGATCAACTTAATGCACGGACCGGCGGGAGCAGTTTGGCTGAATGTGGAACGTTCAGTGGAGGGTAATACGAATAAATGATGAATCTTAGAGGTAATTCTTTAAACGATCTCCAATTTTCGCGATATTACCCTAGATGATATAATAAAAACGATTTTTTAAATTAAATTTAAATTACGTCACGATGACCGTATGACCAACCGTTGTGCGCGGATGTAAACAAACAAACGTCAAACCATTCCGGACCTTGTTTATCTGCTTCGAATACACGGTAAACGGTAATTATGCGGCAATCAGCAACGATTATCGCTGATAAAATGTGAAATAATCGATTCCAAATCACTTGCAACGAGTTATTGTACTGCATGACGTAAAACCACTCACGAGGCAATTCAGTTGCAGTACTGTGCTAGCTGTAGTCATGTTCGTTCATCTACTTTTAGTGGCCAGCCTTGGTCTGTTGTGGGTGTATCTACATTTCAAGCAACGTTACCGTTTCTGGGCGGATCTTAAGGTGCCTTATCTGGAGCCATCCTTCCCGGCTGGAAACGTACCCGATACACTGAAGCCAACCATACACTTTGCGCACATTATTGAAAAGCTGTACAGGAAGCTGAAGTCGCGTGGTGATTATGTGGGGATTTACTTCTTCCGCGATCCGGTGCTGTTGGTCCTGTCGCCTGAGTTTGCCCGGACGATCCTTGTGAAAGATTTTAACTACTTTATCGATCGCGGAGTGTACAGCAATGAAGAGGTTGATCCACTATCTGCTAATCTCTTCTTCATGGAGGGTAACCGATGGAGAAAGCTGCGTTCGAAGCTGGCACCAACCTTTACGTCCGGGAAGTTGAAAGCAATGTTCCACACGATAGTGGACGTAGGCAACCGATTGGATCAGTATCTGGCAGAACGATGCACCCAAGAACAGCGACTCGATATCAAGGAGCTTCTTGCACGGTTCTTGACCGACGTGATCGGATCGTGCGCGTTCGGAATCGACTGTAACAGCATAGACAACCCAAACTCTCAGTTCCGGGTGATGGGCAAACGTATGATAAACCTTCCCAAGCTAAAGGCACTGAAAGTGTTCTTCGCCATGATGTTCCGGAAGCAGGCGCGAGCCCTCGGGATACGGTTTAACGACAAAGATGTGTCCGACTTTTTCCTGAACGTTGTCCGGGACACGATTCGCTATCGTGAGGAAAACAACGTACGAAGGGATGACTTTATGCAGCTTCTGATCGACATGATGAAGGAGAATGGTGCTGGAAATGGGGAATGCTTAACGTTCGAAGAGATTGCCGCACAAGCATTTGTGTTTTTCTTTGCCGGATTCGAAACGTCCGCGACCACCATAACGTGTGCCTTGCATCTGCTAGCCAAGCATCCTGAAGTGCAGGACGAAGCAAGGAAATGTGTTCGTGATGTACTGGCTAAATACGACAATACGCTTTCGTACGATGCCGTGATGGAGATGGAGTACATTGGATCGATCATAAACGGTACGATTTTCCTTAGAAAGATGTTTGTAAATCGTTCATGATATATTTTTACTCTTCTAGAGACACTTCGAATGTATCCACCGGTGGCAACGCTGCACAGAATAACGACACAACCCTATCAACTACCGAACGGATCCATCCTTCCGGAAGGGATTGGAGTAATTCTACCGAATCTAGCCTTCCAAAACGATCCCGATTACTTCCCAAACCCACTCGACTTTCAACCGGAACGATTTTCATTTAAGAATGATTTTAAGAACAATTTTAGCTACCTTCCGTTCGGAGAAGGTCCTCGGATATGTATCGGGATGCGATTCGGATTGCTTCAAACACGGCTCGGATTGGCTATGCTGGTGAGGAATTATAGCTTCACCATTGATCCTGCCGAAGCCGAACGTCCGCTACGGATCGATCCGATCAATCTGTTGCATGGACCAGCGGGAGAAGTATGGTTGAACGTAAAACGTATTGATGACCTGTAAGGGAAGAAGAGTCTTCAGAAGCTTCCGTTAATCCATAACCATCGAAGCAAAGCTTACACCTCTAAGTCTACAAACGACACAGTCGTTGAGTTGTGGTATATCAGTTAATTTCGAGGGGAAATGCCTACTCAACATGGGAAGAAAGACGATGCATACAATCACCAACCTTCAAGTGTATCTTTTAAAGAGCCGAATGAGGTCTCAAAGACCCAAACCCTCTATAAATAAACGACCAAAAAAGTAAAACCAGTGCGTCAAACAACATTAACCAGTTCAATTCACAGCATCTCAATAGGATTTTAACCGTCGACCGATAGGATTCCGGTCTGACTATCCAGCTACGGGTATAAGCACGTCAAGGGAGTCAGTAACGACAGTTCAGGAATACCGCTAAGACCCGGATGGACAGTACAAATCAAGAGATTTAAAAGATTCACATTTATTCATCTAATTCTTGTTGGATAAAACTAACCATACCCATATCAATCAGATTCTACAGCAACTCCTTTACGACTCCAGCTTCTCTACCTTCAGCCACAATCCCCCTTCCGGCGTCAGCACAGCATGGCGGGAAGAAATAACCAATGGCACATTCGTCTTCTCGCATCTCGAGAAGCTAAAGTTCATCAACAGCACCGACAGCCCAACCCGTGCCTCCAGCATCCCGAACCGAGCCGCTATACAAATCCTTGGACCTTCCCCGAACGGGATAAAGCTGTACGGCTTCCGGGACTCACTCGCTTCCGGTCCAAACCGGTCCGGATCGTACCGTTCCGGGTCGGGATAGTGGTCCGGATCGTGATGGATGGCGTACACCGGGATCATTACGTTCATACCCTTCGGGAAGGTAACATCCGACCCCGGTACGCGATAATCCTGGCTAACCTGCCGTATGAGATTCGCACCCGGTGGGTACTTCCGAAGAGATTCTGCGACGAGAAAGAAAAGCAGTTTAAGAGAAAGACTTCCGGATCGTTTGTATCATCTCCCTTACCATTTATACACTGATCGATGTACGGCATGTCCATAAGCGCTTCGTACGTCAGTCCACCATGCTTCTTAACCGCGTCCAACACACACTGCCGGGCTCGTTGCTGGATCTCCCCGTTCAATGCCAGCTCATGCAAGCAGTAAGACATCGTCGTCGAGGACGTTTCAAACCCACCGAGGAAAAACACAAACGCCTGTGCAACGATCTCGTTCAAGCTCAGCTTCCCAACCGACTCGCCCGAATCATCCAACTGTCCGCTATTCTTCAGCTGCATCAGCAGATTCATAAAGTCGTTCCGCTGGATGTTGTGCTGCTCGCGATACTCGATCGTTTCCCGCACAACCTTGAAGAAGAACTGCGACACATCCTCACTCGTGCCCTTGATGTGGATGCGTCGCGAGAAATCCTTGAACGTGGCCATGAAGAAGAACTTCAGTATACGACCTCGCGGAACCTCAAACACTTTCCGTCCCATGCGCAAGAACTCGGCATTCGGATCGTTCAGACTGTTGCAATCGATGCCGAACGCACACGTCCCGATCACATCCGTCGTGAATCTGGCCAACAGTTCCTTCATCTCTACCACACCGTCACTCTCGATACATCGCTCCAGGCACTCGCGGAATCGTCCACCAACCGACACGATTGTTGGACACATCATCTTCATCTTGCCGGAAGAGAACGTCGGGATCAACTTCTTCCGCAGGTTGGTCCACTTCGAACCTTCGATATTGAACAGATGTCCCGAGATCGGATCATCCTTCTCGTTGTAGTACACACCACGGTCGTGAAAGTGAGCGAAATCACGCACCAGCACATTCTTCACAAAGTCCAGGTCGAGTGCCAGCGCGACCGGGTTGGTAAAGAAGTAGATCCCACCGAACGCGCGTCCGGATGACTTCATCTCGTTGTAGAACTTCGTCATCAGCTGGGAAGAATGCATGCGCCGTCCGATTCCCTGGATGTTGCCGAACGGGAACCGGGGCTGGATGTACGGTACATCCCGTTCCGCCCAAAACGAGTACTTCCGGCGTACGTACCAAACCGCCGCAGTGACGGCAAGTAGCAGCAGATAGATCAGCATCTCGCACCAGACTGGATCTTCTCGCCTACTGGCTGGCTAGTTGGTATAATTATGGTCACGCCGAACAAAAGTGTCACAGTAAGCCAGTTATGTGACAGTAAATTATACTTATCTACACTCCCTTATCCCTTCTTTTGTGTGTTGTGCTCGTTTCTCGCTCCACTGCGCGTTACTTTAGCGCCGACGCTACACCCATCGCACCAGAGTGTTCGAGATGAAATGATTCTGATTTGTTTTTTGTTCGCTAATCAGTCAGCTGGTGTGCGTAATGTTTACGGTAAAATGTCATCGAACGTCTCACGCACACTACCGCACACCGGCAGTTGCTTGTAAAGCGGCGCGCACACAACGGTTGCTTTGTTTTGATGCTACGGTTCGGCAGGTAGTGGTGAAGTGATATTCGCACGCTCGGTCAAGGACGTTTTGGCACAGGGTGTTTCAGTTTATATATTTATAGGGTTTATATATTTTGTTTAAATATTTTTAATTAATAGATTTTATTTCCTTTTAGCATATTGATTTCTTGTTTGTAATTTTTATGGTACATTTAATGTGTTTTTCATATTTTTTGTTTCACTTTTATTTTTCCATTTATTTCAGTCTTCTTCCGAACATACGATCCGATTTTCAAAACAAACGAAATTAATAAACTTTTAATTTTGTCACAAAAATTAATTTGATTTAAATTCCTGACAGTAAAAAAACACCTGACGTCCGTCTACTCATGCAGATCATACTTAACCAACCGCAACCGCACGCCATTCACGGGCGTCAGTACGAATGCCTGCGGAATGTAGGTCAAGGGCACGTCCGTCTCCTTACAGGGCAGTACTTGGAAGTGCTTCAACAGTAGCGCCAATCCGATCCGTGCCTGCATCATCCCGAACCGAAGCCCGATACATATTCGTGGGCCTTCGCCGAATGGTAGATAGGCGCAAGGATCACGTCTAGCGATCTTGTCCGGCGTGAACCGGTCCGGATCGTAGGTGGACGGGTTGGGATAGATGTCTGGATCGTGATGGATGGCATAGGCCGGGATCATGATCTTCATCCCACGGTGTAGGTTTATGTCGGTGTCTGGGATTCGATAGGGTTTGGATACCACTCGCTCCAATATCGCTACAGGTGGGTACTTGCGAAGAGTTTCTGAAAAGAAGGAGCACAACTCGTTAAAGGACGTTGAAAGTAACATTTTCTGCAACACTTACCATAGATACACTGATCCAAGTAAAGCATGTTCTTGGACGATTCGTAGGACAACACTCCGTCGTGCTTTTCCAACGCATCCAGCACGCTTTCCCTGGCCCGTTGTTGAAGTTCCTGATTCAGTGCCAGCTCGTACAGCGTGTAGGTCATCGCACTGGATGACGTCTCGAAGCCGGCGGTAAAGAAGATGAACGCTTGTGCGGCTATTTCGTCTCCGGAAAGCCGGCCCACTATCTCGTTCGCGCCCTCCAGCTTGCCCGTGTTCTTCAGCCTTATCAGCAGGTCAAGAAAATCGTTCCCCTGCGTACCCTGCCGTTCGCGGTGTTCAATCGTTTGGCGGATGACAGTTTGAAAGAAGGTGGACACATCGTCGTGCAGCAGCTTCAGCCCGAGTCGGTTCGCGAGCCCCCGAAACGTCTTCATGATGAACACCTTCAATGGATGATTGCGGGGTGTATCGAAGTGTTTGCGGCCGATGCGCCGGAACTCGTTCTGAGGATCCCGGAAGCTGTTACACTCCAAACCAAACGCGTACGAACCGATCACGTCCGTAGTGAACCGGGCCATAAGATCGCGTACCTCAACCATATCGTCAGTGGTGTGCTGCTCGCGCAGAAACTCACAGAACTGCTCCGCTATGCTGAGCACCAGCGGGAATGCCGCTTTCATACGTCCGCTCGTGAAAGTGGGCGTAATCTTGGACCTCAGATCCTTCCACCGTTGACCCTCGATTGCAAACAGATGGGCCGAGAGCGGGTCATCCTTTTCGTTGAAGTACACACCCCGATCGGGGAAGTGATGGAAGTCTTCGATCAGAATTCTCTTCGCCAACCGTAAGTTCGTAACGAGCAGCACCGGGTTGAGGAAGATGTACAGTCCAACAAACCCAGGATCAGCGGCATGCTTGTACCGCTCATAGAACCGCTGACTGAGATGGGCCGGATGGATCGATTTGCCCATCTCCTTAAAGTTCCCGTACGGTAACTCCGGTTCCACGTACAGCACATGGCGGGTGCGCCAGAAAGAGTACTTACGCACCACAAAAACGTACACGCCCAGACAGAGCGTCGCGAGGAACGCACCGAAACTCGCCACCGATGCTACCACGAGCTCCATCGGCGAGACACTAACGCCGTGCATTATCGCGACGCGTCGACCACAAGCATGGACATGCCTGGCACTATTATCGCACAGCACAATCAAGCATGGAGCGAAACCTACTTACTGCGGACGGCTTCAATTGTGGCACTCGAAATGGCAGCTACCGAGACCTGTTTTAGCGCAGAACTCCGTTTACAGACACTTTGGAACGCACGCGCGCCACGATGTGATGAGACTCTAGAACGGCGAGACGCGCCTACTGTGTGCGGCTGATGTGTTGATGTAATGGGAGACAGGCTGTGGTTTGAATTATTTATGTTCTCCCACCTTCGGTTGCTATGGTTTTCTTTTTTTGTTGCTTCAACTGACGGCGCGGCGATCAGTTGTGTTTGTATGCATTGCTTGGGGGTGAGCAAGAGATAGTGAAAGACACTGTTAAGCCTATTGTGTGTGTTGAATTTTGAAGAATAGGAGAAAGACGTCCTGGATAATTAAGAATTAAAGACATTTTGTTATGTTTTTTGTGCCTCAACTGAACTTGGAGATGTAGAAGATCTGACAGAGCACAACTTTGTTGATGTAATTTGTCAACAAGATTCTTATCATTATCTCTCGTCAACGACATTTTGGAGAATATGGAGGAGTATCAAGATAACCCCTCAAGATAACTGGCCAGTTTCTGAACTTCTGACTTCTGAGAGTCTGTACTGATCTTGAGTCTGAACTTGACCTTTTTGTCCATTTATTTCTAAAATACTTAATTCTACTAGAATCTCCGACATATCCTACGAAAGTCCCTGGAACGCTCCCTAAAGCTCTTCCGCTCTCAACCAAACACCGTTTGCCGGTCCAAGAATAAAGTTGGTGCGCGAGTACTGTACCGGTATCTGCGTCCTATCGCACGCACTGAACCGGAAGCGATCCAACAAACTCGCCAAACCCACCTTTGCCTGTATCGAACCAAACCGCATACCGATACAGATGCGTGGACCTTCCCCAAACGGCAGATAACAGTACGGATCCCGCTTAGCGACCTCCTCCGGTGAAAACCTTTCCGGACGATATTGTTCCGGATCGGGAAAGTGTGTCGGATCGTGATGCATGGCGAAGATCGGTACCATGATCTTCTGACCACGGCGCAGTACCAGTCCACTGTCTGGCAGTTGGTAGTCCTTATCGGCGTTACGCTCCAGTATCGCTACAGGTGGATGTTTGCGTAGTGTCTCTGAAAAAGAGTAGAAGCGTGTTTTTGTTGATGACCGCACAGAATCAAAAGAGCAAAGCAGATAACCGTCACCCACCATTTATGCACTGCTCGAGATAGCTCATATCGGACACAGCTTCGTACGTTAGCCGCCCGTCATATTTCTGTAGCGTCTCCTTTACGCACTGTCGAGCCTTTTCTTGCGCCTCCGGGTTTAACGCCAACTCGTACAGCGTGTAAGACATGGCGGTGGACGAAGTGTCATAACCTGCGGTGAAGAATATAAACGCCTGTGCGGCAATCTCCTCAAACGTTATGTGGCCGATCTCTTCACCACCACTCTCGAGCCTTCCCGTGTTTTTAAGCTTCAGCAACAGGTCCATAAAATCGTTCCGCACGATCTGTTCGCGTTCGCGATACTCGACCGTGTCCTTGACCACGCGCATGAAGAAGCTGGAAACGTCATCGTGTAGCTGCTTCATGCCCAACGCGTTCGCGTGCTTACGGAACGCCTTCATCAGGTACACAACCAGCGGCGAATGGCGCAGCTTATCGAACGCGATCTTTCCATACCGGCGGAACTCGTTATCGGGGTCCCGGAAGCTGTTACACTCGATGCCAAACGCGCACGCTCCTATCACATCAATCGTGTAGCGCGAAAGTAGATCATGGACTTCGATCTCACTGGACGTTTGCAGCGACTGGTAGACATGGTCGCAGAACCGCTGGCACACTTCCATCACCAGCGGCAGCGTCATCTTAATGCGGCCCGAAGTAAACGTGGGCGACAGTTTGGCCCTCAGCGTGCGCCATTTTTGTCCCTCAATGGCGAACATGTGCGCCGACAGTGGATCATCACGCTCGTTAAAGTACACGCCACGGTTCGGGAAGTAGTGGAAATCTTTCACCAGCAGCGTCTTGATCAGCTTCGTGTCGAAGATGTAGAGCAGTGGAGCGGTCAGCATGAAAACTCCACCGTACGGCACGTTTAACCTCCGGAAGTGATCGTAATGGCGTTGGGTGATAGGTGCGATGTGTTCCACCTTCCCGAGGGTAGCAAAGTTACCGAACGGGAAGCGTGGTTCGATGTAGGCGACGGAACGATCCTTCCAAAACTGGTACCGACGCTTGATCCATGCGAAACACGCAATCGCGAGGGCTAATAGTAGACCGAGCAGTTGAAGGAACATCACTGGCTTAAGTGTGGAATTAAACTGAACTTCATGGGGCTCGGTAGGTTGATCGGCTGGGCAACCCTTTGTGAGTTGTTCGGACGTTTGAGTGAGCGTAAGAGCTGAGAGAACGATGTTCATATTCTCCCGAGCGATCGAAATAAGTGGGAGAAATCGCTTAGAGTGTACCCACTGACGAGTGAAGATGGGTAGTGGGGCTGTTGGATGACCTTTCAAGACGTTTGTAATCAGCATCCACCGTAAACCGTACAGCTGTTTTGTTCGTATGTTTATGACCTGACGATGAGCATTTAGTGGAAAAAAGAGCTTTTAAAAATTATATAATATTTTACAAAATCGGAATAGACTTTGATATGATCGTGTAGAACATTTTTCTGCCGCATTGTACCAATCCAGTCCAGCATATCTTATCACATCTACCACATTCGACAGCCGGCACAACATGCTATAAATAGTGTTTGTTTGGGTTTGTGGCCATGAATCGAACACACGAACACCACTGCCGCGATTCATGAAATATTTTGCGACTCTAGCCTAACTTACGCTTAGTCTTTCGTTGAACAGTGTTAGTTCTGGAGGCAAAAATGTCGCTCTTGTCTTTAGAAACGCTTGTGGCACTTCTGGCCCTCATTGGTGGCCTAGTGTACTACGTCACAAGGAAGCAATCCTACTGGAAGGATCGTAAGATACCTCACCCAAGTCCAACCTTCTTTCTCGGCAGCTTTAAGGATGCCGGCATGAAGAAGCACTTTTCGGATTATCTCGATGAGTATTATCGTGCGTTCAAAGGCAACCATCCGTTTGTGGGCGTGTACATGTTGATATCACCTGTTGTGCTACCTACCGATCTGGACCTGGTGAAATCGATCTTAGTGAAGGACTTTCAATACTTTCACGATCGTGGCACTTACTACAACGAGAAGCATGATCCACTGTCAACTCATCTGTTCAACTTGGAAGGTCAAAAGTGGAAAAACCTAAGGAACAAGCTAACACCAACGTTCACGTCTGGCAGGATGAAGATGATGTTTCCAACGATCGTTGAGGCTGGAAAACAGCTCAAAAGCTTCATGGAAGAAAATGCGGAGCATCAGAGCGAGCTGGAGCTGAAAGATATCATGGCGCGATTCACGACGGATGTGATCGGGACGTGTGCGTTCGGTATCGAGTGTAACAGTATGCGTGATCCGAACGCGGAGTTCCGAGCGATGGGCAAACTGTTTGTGGAACGACCGCCGTCGAATCTGGTGAACATAATGGTGCAGTTTTCTCATAAGCTCAGCCGAAAGTTGGGTGTGAGGTTTATCGATAAGGAAGTTTCAGACTTCTTCCTGAAGGTGGTTAAGGACACGATCGACTATCGGGTGAAGAATGGCATACAGCGGAATGACTTCATGGACCTGATGATTCGGATGCATAGGAACACAGACAATTCTGAGGAATCGCTCACATTCAACGAGGTAGCTGCACAAGTTTTCGTTTTCTTCTTCGCTGGATTTGAAACGTCCTCCACACTGCTTGCATGGTCGTTGTACGAACTGGCCCTGAATCCTGAAGTACAGGAGAAGGGCCGTCAGTGCGTAAAGGAGGTTCTGAAGAAGCACAACGGAGAGATGACTTACGAGGCAGTCATGGAAATGTAATATTTGGATCAGATCTTGAAGGGTATTACTCTCTTTAATCCACAATAAATATCTTTTTGTACACAAATTTTGAAAAAAATACATTACAAATATTCCATTTCCAGAGGCCTTACGCAAATATCCACCACTGCCCATACACATCCGTGTGGCAACACAGGACTATCCCGTACCGAACACTTGCTCCGTGATCGAGGCCGGCACTATGGTGCTGGTCCCGATCTTCGCCATTCAACGTGATCCTGATGTGTTTCCCGAGCCGGAAAGGTTTGACCCAGATCGATTCAGCCCTGAGGAGGAAGCTAAGCGTCATCCGTGTGCCTGGACACCGTTCGGTGATGGTCCGAGAGTGTGCATTGGACTGAGGTTCGGGATGATGCAGGCACGGATCGGATTGGCAAATCTGTTACAGAGCTTGAGCTTCGCTCCGTGCGAAAAAACCTCGATACCGATGAAGTTTGTGACGAACAACATTATCCTTTCGCCGAAGGATGGTTTGTGGTTGAAGGTGAACAAGCTTTGAAAGCTACCATGTCGGTCATTGTTATGTTTTGAAGATTATTTTACGAACTACAAATGCATTAGCGGTCTTTACTTACTTTTATTTTACCCAGTGTGCCCAGTATTATATTTGAACAAATTATACCAAACAGTAATAACGAAGGTACTTAAAGCTTTAAAGGATCCAACTAAGCATTAAAATTTTTCTTTACAATGCCATATTGGAAGAAGCGATCCTCAGATATTTAGGTAAGTCAACTATATAAATACTAACTTAATGGCACAAGTGATTTGTTTTGTGCGGCACTGTAATTTGAATGTAAACATATGATACTGTGAAATGAATCACAAATACATAGGTGGTCGTATCATAACCGAAACTCATAAGCTAGTAGAGCCTAACGAATGTCCATCCTCGACGTATAGCAATATCATTGGCAGAAAATTTTGGATTATGTTAAACAACTAACACTTGCTTTTCGAATTAATATTGGTATACAAATTTGTTTGACTGTATTGTATCAACCGACTGATAAATCTTATCGCTGTGTAAAGACGCTGTCGTCTGAACTCTTTGAAGCATCTGTTTGACCATATACGGGGTTAAACGAAACACACAACTCTATAAACGTAACATGTAGCGCTTCGTCATCGAATGAATGGAGCACACCAACACTGGAAACCACATATCTGTGTACCTATATGTAACCTTTTACGATAGCCAAATTTACGTTTAGTATTTCGCTGTGTGTTGACGGGTACGGGAGATTAAATGTGGTCTATAGAAGCTCTTGTGGCGCTACTGGCGCTACTAGGTGGGCTAGTCTTCTACGTCATACGAAAACAATCCTACTGGAAAGATCGCGAAGTACCTCATCCAACTCCAACATTTTTCATCGGCAGCTTTAAGGATGCCGGCATCAAAAAGCACTTCTCAGAATATCTGGTAGAATACTACAGCCAGTACAAGGGCAAACACCCGTTCATGGGTGGGTACATGCTAGTATCGCCGATCGTACTCGTTACGGATCTGGGGCTGGTAAAATCAATCTTAGTGCGGGACTTCCAATACTTCCACGACCGTGGCACTTATTACAATGAGAAGGATGACCCGCTGACAGCTCACCTGTCAAATCTGGAAGGTCAACGATGGAAAAACTTAAGGAACAAGCTAACACCGATATTCACGTCCGGAAAAATCAGGATGATGTTTCCAACGATTGTTGAGGCCGGTAAACAGCTGAAGGACTTTATGGAGACAAACGTTCAGAAGCAGAGTGAGCTTGAGCTGAAGGATGTAATGGCGCGCTTTACGACGGATGTGATCGGGATATGTGCGTTCGGTATAGAGTGTAACAGTTTAGGTGATCCGAGTGCGGAGTTCCGGGTGATGGGTAAGCAATTTGCAGATCGACCACCATCCAATTTTGTGAACTTTATGATACAAGTGTCTCCTAAGCTGTGCCGAACGTTGGGCATTAGGCTGCTTGGGAAAGAGGTATCCGACTACTTCTTGAAGGTGGTTGAAGAAACCATCGACTATCGGGTGAAGAATGGTATACAGCGCAATGACTTCATGGACCTCATGATTCGAATGCTACAGAATAAGGATAATCCCGAGGAGTCGCTCACATTCAACGAGGTAGCCGCTCAGGCGTTTGTATTCTTCTTCGCTGGGTTTGAGACGTCCTCCACATTGCTCACCTGGACGTTGTACGAGCTGGCCCTGAATCCTGAAGTCCAGGAGAAGGGTCGTCAGTGCGTAAGAGATGTTCTGAAGAAACACAACGGCGAGATGTCTTACGAGGCTATCTTGGACATGAAATATTTGGATCAGATCTTGAAAGGTACATGATAGCTACGCTTGAAAATTCAACTAGGAACTTAATTGTCTGTGCAAATTTCAGAAACGCTACGCAAGTATCCTCCAGTACCGATGCATTTCCGAACGACAACCAAGGACTATCTCGTACCGAACACGAATTCAATCATTGAAGCTGGGACATTAGTGTTAATTCCGATCTTCGCCATTCAACGTGATCCTGATCTATTCCTCGAGCCGGAAAAGTTCGATCCAGATCGTTTCAGTCCGCAGGAGGAAGCTAAGCGTCATCCATTCGCCTGGACACCGTTCGGGGAGGGACCTAGGGTTTGCATTGGGTTACGCTTCGGGATGATGCAGACACGGATCGGATTGGCAAATCTGTTACAGGGCTTTAGCTTTACTCCGTACGAAAAAACTTCCATACCGAAGAAATTTGTTAAGGATAATATTTTCCTTACCCCGCAGAATGGTATGTGGTTGAAGGTGAATAAATTGTAGAGAATTAAGACATACCAGGGATTATCAACCTTGTGCTTGAGTTTACCTACTAGAAGAAATGCTGGTAATCGTCTTGATCGATAGTTTGATATGTTCTTCTTCATGCTAGGTTCAGTATAGGCTCTTAGAAATATATCATGATGAGCTTAGAGAGGTATAACTTGGCAGTCGATTTACTCGATGTACTGAATGAATGCTTTCCTTAGATTCATGTCAACGTGAAGCTTGTGAAGTATGCTAGACGGCGCGAAATGAACTTACAAGAAATGAACTCAAGATGATACAGGTGTTATACGAGAATTGTATGAGAGATTGTTTTACGTTATCTGGAGAGTTAAAGCGCGAGAGAATGCTGCCAGATATGTTGTGCGTGTGAGCCCAACAGTGCCAATAAGAAAACATTCAGTATATCTTATCAATGCATTTGATGCGTTTCCGTATTCGGCAAGGCATGGTATTATCAAAGGAACTCACCAACACACACGCTATACGCAATGTAAATGCCAAAATTTAATTTTGCCATTGAGTTTCGTAAGGCAAGCAAGCCAAAATGTAATTCCTCTCTATAGAAGTTCGCATTGCGCAGAAGTGTTAAAACTTCTTGGCGTGAACGGGATCCTACTGAAATTATCACGGTGAGTTTTCCAGTACCGGCATTTTTCCTGGGTAGCTTTTAGGGATACTGGTACAAAGCTAGACTTCACGGATTATCTGGATCAATATTACAGCCAGAGTTAAGAGAGTTATTAACCTTTCTTTGTAGTTAAACGAACTATTTACTAGGAGTTCGAATTCAGAACAACTATGTCCTTTAACGTTGTACTGAGTTAGAATAATCGCCTGCCTGGAGTCCTTTTACATCACGCTTCGAATGATGATTGGAATGCATCGTGGTTCCCACAGTCTGTTAACTCCAGTACGAAGCCTGGCATCCGTTTATGGGCATATACTGGACAGTTGTGATATGCCGATGAGTGAGATATGCAAGTCCTTTTAAGAAAGTAGCAGATAAGATAATGGAATTCTCTAATTTTCCTTCCCCGACCAATGTTGGGGACCAGCGTAATAAATCTCTTTATCGGTTGATCAGACGCTGTTCCACAAATGGTATGTTAAGCATCCGGCCATCACATGTGGGAACGATTTTTTTTTTTGTGCGGTACTGTAATACAATAACAACATCAAACCACGCCTGATAAATGGAGCACTCATACATTCGCATTCTTTAACGTAAACATTAATTCGAATGGGTGGGAGGAGTGTTGAAGGGGGTTGAAATTATTTCCTCCCAGGTCTTTGTGGGGGCAACAGATGGGGTCTTATGATGGGGAAATATTGCGTCATATACGAGGTTCTCTGTGAAATGAAGTTAACAGTCGAAGCGCCAGTTGGATCAAGCCGGCTTTGATTGTGTGAGATCAACACAGCCAGTGCCAAACATTGCGTTTATCTTATCAATGTATAGACGGGCGTTGGATGCGTTCTTTTTGGCCATATTCGGCGGAGCATCGTATTAACGATGGAACACACCAATACACACATCACACACAATATAAACGTATGAATTAACCTGCGACACTTGCCGTTTTCACAATCAGTCTTGCATCGAGTGTCGTTCGTCAAGGGAGCAAACATGTGGTTCCTCTCTGTAGAGGCACTGGTAGCGCTTCTGGCGCTACTTGGTGGCCTAGTGTACTGCGTGATACGAAAACAATCCTACTGGAAAGATCGTGGTGTACCGCATCCGGCTCCGGCGTTTTTCTTGGGAAGTTTTAAGGATACTGGCCTCAAGGTACACTTCACCGAATACCTGCAACAATACTACACCCAGTTCAAGGGCAAACATCCGTTTGCGGGCTTGTACATGCTGATATCACCCATTGTGCTACCGACCGATCTGGAGCTTTTGAAATCAATCTTTGTCAGAGACTTCCAATACTTTCACGATCGTGGTACGTACTACAACGAAAAGCATGATCCGTTGACTGCGCATCTGTTCAACTTGGAGGGTCAAAAGTGGAGAAACCTTCGGAACAAACTATCGCCAACGTTCACGTCCGGCAAGATGAAGATGATGTTCCCAACGGTTGTTGAGGCCGGTAAACAGCTGAAACTCTTCATGGAAGAAAACGTTCAGAAGCAGAGTGAGCTGGAGCTGAAGGATGTAATGGCGCGCTTTACGACGGATGTGATCGGGACGTGTGCGTTCGGCATAGAGTGTAACAGTATGCGCGATCCGAATGCAAAGTTCCGAGCGATGGGCAAACAGTTTATGGATCGGCAACCGTCCCAATTCGTCAACTTCATGGTTCAGTTTTCACCCAGGCTGAGCCGGCTGTTAGGCATTAGACTGATTGATAGGGAAGTTTCAGAGTTTTTCCTGAAGGTGGTTGAAGAAACCATCGACTATCGGGTGAAGAATGGTATACAGCGTAATGACTTCATGGATCTGATGATCCGCATGCTACAGAATAAGGATAATCCTGAGGAATCGCTCACTTTCAAAGAGGTAGCCGCTCAGGCGTTTGTATTCTTCTTCGCTGGGTTTGAAACGTCCTCCACACTGCTCACTTGGACGTTGTACGAGCTGGCACAGAATCCTGAAATTCAAGAGAAGGGTCGTCAGTGTGTGAAGGATGTGTTGCAGAAGTACAACGGCGAGATGACTTACGAGGCTGTTCATGATATGAAGTATTTGGATCAGATCTTGATGGGTATGTATGCAGTCAAGATATCTGAGAGCTCTTCTTCTAATATATTATTTTGATTTCAATTCCAGAGGCCTTACGCAAGTATCCTCCAGTACCGATGCATTTCCGAGTGGCGTCGAAGGACTACCGCGTACCGAACACGGACTCCGTGATCGAAGCCGGCACTATGGTGCTGGTCCCGATCTTCGCCATTCAACGTGATCCGGAACTGTTTCCCGAGCCGGAAAAGTTCGACCCAGATCGATTCAGCCCTGAGGAGGAAGCTAAGCGTCATCCATTCGCCTGGATACCGTTCGGCGAAGGTCCGAGAGTGTGCATTGGGCTGAGGTTCGGGATGATGCAAGCTCGCATTGGATTGGCATATTTGTTGCAAGGATTCAGCTTCGCTCCGTACGAAAAAACCTCGATACCGATGAAGTTTATTCTGAACTCGTTTGTTCTGGCTCCGAGAGAGGGTTTGTGGTTGAAGGTGGACAAACTATAATGGTGTTACTGAGTTTTCCGCCGTCTATGAGTAAAATAAAAGGCTTAATTCTAAAGAAAAAAAAATGAGCTGGTTATGTTTGTGAGCTAATGAAAATAATAGTAGAGCGCGTTTCAGAAGTATGGGTAATCAACTTGTTGCGTGGGACTTGAGTGCAATAATGAACCGAACTGCGTCAGATAAATGTACCTACACATCGATACGATAAACATGAATGAATTCTGGGGGGTTAATGAGTGTAACTAAAGGGCAGTTGGGAGAAGAGTGAAGGGTCTAATGATTGGGGAAATCAACCTCATCTCAACTTCAGCACATATGATTGAGGTTTGTTCTAGCATGAATGAAAGAACAACTGGGGGTTTCCCAAAATCAGGTAGAGACTATTTATTTTCTAGTTTTTTTAATTTATTCACTTTTGTAGGCTTTTTTCGTAAGCTGTTCTAACCGGGATTGCGTTTTTGAAGTTTTGAAGCATGCATTGCATACATTCCGGCGCTGTCCTCAATGTATAATGTGGATCGTAGTGCTACCAATTTTTGCCGTTTAAAACGATGCAAGGGATTTGGAAGAGCTATTTGAGCTATAAGTATACGTATTAAATTTGTTAAATGAAATACCTAACTTTTCTTGCAAAACTAATGGAATTTTATTCTTCGTACTACTTCTCGCTGACTGGATTTTCTTTACAATTTTTCGACATTTAACCAAAGCCCTCCATCGATGGTCAAAATCGAACTTGATGGTGAGATTTTCAACGGCACACTCATCCTATCCTTCGCAAGCGTAAACCGGAAGTTCTTCAGTAGATATGCCAACCCAATTCTTGCCTGCATCATGCCAAAGCGTAACCCAATGCATATGCGTGGCCCTTCACCGAACGGTAGAAAGGTAAATGGATGACGCTTTTCACTCTGTTGCGGAGAAAATCGCCCAGGATCGAATCGTTCTGGGTTGGGGAAGTGTTCCGGATCGTGGTGTAGAGCGTACACTGGTACTGCAACCATGAGCCCTTTCTGCAGTATCTGATCAGTGCCGGGCACTCGATAGTCGTTCTCGACTCTACGCGTGAGGGTAGTCGCCGGTGGATACTTTCGAAGAGATTCTACAAAAGAGAGTGGGAAGTTCTCGTAATTGAAAATTCTTTATAAAGGGTAATACTCACCATTAATGCACATCTCGATGTACTTCATCTCGTGTATCGCTTCGTAGCTGATAGTGGTGTGCTTCTTCAACACCTCCGTTACGTTCTGGCGTGCCTTATCCTGCAGCTCCTGATGCAGCGCCAACTCGTACAGACAGAACGACATTGTGGTGGAGGACGTTTCAAATCCGGCCAGGAAGAACACAAACGCTTGTGCCGCAATATCGTCCATCGTTAGGTGATCAGCTTTCGGGTCACCACCTCCATCCTGCTCCACCTGCTCCTTCATCACCTTCATCAGCAGTGTCATAAAGTCGTTGCGCTGCACGTTGTTGCTTTTCCTAAATTCGATCGTATCTTTAACGACACCCATGAAAAACTCCGACACGTCCGGAGCTGTCAACGTAACGCGAAACGCGCGCGCTATCTGTGGGAACTGCGAAGCGAGAAAGACCTTGAGCGCACGGTAGCGAGACGCTTGGAACACCTTGCGACCCATCACACGAAACTTGGCGTCTGGGTCCTTCAAACTGTTGCACTCGAGCCCGAACGCAACGGAACCGATAACGTCGGTGGTGAAACGGGCCAGTAGATCCTTCATCTCCACCACGGAGTTGTGGTTGATCTCACGCGTCATACACTTGTCAAACTCTTCCGCTACAGCAGTCACAGTAGAGAACATCAGCTTCATCTTCCCGGAGGTGAAGGTAGGAGTTAGCTTCGCCCTAAGGTTCCTCCACTTGGTTCCCTCCATGGCCACAAGATGGCGCGACAGTGGATCATCGCGATCGTTGTGGTAGAGGTTACGATCGTGAAAGTATTGGAAATCTTTCACCAGCACCGTCTTGATGAGATCCGGATCGATCAGTAGCGCCACAGGGTTGATGAAGAAGTGAATACCGCCGAATGGTTTACCGGAGCTTTTAAGCTGTTTGTAGCAATTCTCCAGTATTCCTGACATGTGACTCTTCTTGCCAACACCGGCCAAATTGCCCTGCGGGAAGGACGGTGGGACGTATGGGACGCCGCGCAGCTTCCAGTAGGCAAGCCGTTGCCGTACCCAGTACACCGCCGCCAGCAGCACTAGCACGAGCAAATTAATCCACATCTTGCTGATGCTGTTCGGATGAACGCTGGAGAGAAACTGAACCGGTGGGCTTGCATATCCGCTCTACGATACTTTCGCACCGCAAGCATGACTCGGTAATGTTAGGTGTGGGTAATTAAATGCTTGTACAGTGTCGCTTTTATTATCGTGCGAGATGCTCTTTTCGCACACCATTCCTGACAGGTCGGACGCTTCCCTTCACAGCTATCTAATCTGAGTGGCTGAGGTTGATGGTGGTTGTTGAAGTTATAGAACGTTGTTTCTCCTGCTGCAGTTGCGAGCCCAGTGCACAATGACCGTTGTATTGACCCTATTTCGATGCGAAGGTGTCTACGCGATGTATAAGCGTGAGCTGGCAAGAATATTATCTGGTTGAGATGGTGTGCTAAGATTGTAAACGCACCAGATAGCATGATGAAATCGAAATTGAAATCAAAATCAGACTCAGATGAGATGATAGCGAAAAAGAAAGGCAAAAGAATTGTTGAGAGCGCCCAACGTGGGGCTCGAACCCACGACCCTGAGATTAAGAGTCTCATGCTCTACCGACTGAGCTAGCCGGGCTGTTGATGAACGGGTAGCATGGTTCACACCAGACACAGCAGCGTTTACACGTGGTAGGTGCGCATACGCATTCGTGTTACGATGGTTGATTGCGCAGACGCAAAGCACATCAGCGTTACAAGCCGGTATGATAGTTGAGAGAGCTACATTTCGCTCAAAATGTTGTAGAGATAAATAACAAAAATCATATTTTTAGACTGTGATAAAAATTTGTGTTATCTGTTTGGTTTCAGTTACTCAAGCAGGGGATATAAGTGTATGGTATAAAATGACACCAGACTGCTGTCTGTCTTCAAGAAGATGCGTTCGTGAAGTTCGCAATATGTATCCTGTGTGATGCTTCCACGATCTATTTCTAAACGCTCTCATGCAATTTTTCTCTGAATTTGATGGAGGTATGTCTTCTGGTGCTTAAATACATCGGAGACTGTGCAAACATACCTTAATCTTCATAATGACCTGGATCTAGAAATAACTGGACTAGAACTGATCTTGGGTCCTTCCTAGCTTATAAAACACGACCCTTCCTGATTAGCCCTTGATTAAATTCTTCTCCACCAGCAAAGAAACCATATCAGTAGTTAAATTTCTCAAAGGAACCTCTGATCTACTCTTCAACATCCGAAATAGATTGTTCGTACTCTATGATTAGCTCCCCCATTCCTGATGCTCTCGATGCCTTATTGACAATTAGTCAATAATTGAACTTTGTTTCTTTTACAGTATCTCAACTCGTGCCATATGAATCGTGCTCGTGCCGGGAGGCGTGTACAGCAAACGAGCCTCTCCAGAAATTGAAGGTTAATGTCACATTTGAGAAAGTGTGCACTGTACCGCGTACAGAAAATAAAATTGCCTTCTAACGTCTATTTCTCTAACCAGCTAATGATGATGATCTGTGTCGAGTGAGTATTTTTTTTTCCTTTGCACCGAAACGATCTATCCCTTCCAAAACTCACAAATTTACCATGCAAACATAGCGCTTCTCATGTTTACGCATTGTTTGGCACATTCCAACGCGACTTTACTCACACATCAAGCATTATGCTTATGTCATCGTGTCTCAACCAACTCCTCCACTGTCTGGTGGCGTTCTCCTTAATCTAATCATTGCGCTGTGTTGTGTTTTTTTTGCTTCCTACTGCTCCAAAACAATCACACCCATGGTGTACACCTCTCGAAACCTCGTGGTGGGCATGCTGCTTTTATGAAGTACACACGCGTAGATCCGTTGCGAAGAAAACCGTCAACTCATCCTGACACACGCGGAATGGGCAGCAAAAAACAGGGGGGGTGCGATAAGATTTCGGGCTCACTGGAGATACTAAGATTTGCAGGAAAAAATGGGCAAATTGCTTTTTGGCGTCTAATTTCGCCTATAAAGAGAACCGGTTTGTGCGGACCGAGTCATCAGTTGGCGGTGAACAGTTCGATCAGTCGAACGTGCGTTCAGAATGTTGAGTTTGTTCGATTTCGCGTTCCTGGTGGCGGCACTGGTAGCCGGCCTGTATTACTATCTCGACAGGAAGCGATCCTACTGGAAGGATCGTGGCGTACCCGGTCCGAAGAGTGAACTGCTGCTGGGGAATTTCGGCACCGTCGGTACCAAGGAACACATTACGGTGCCGATGAAGAAAATCTACGACGAGCACAAGGGAAAGCATCCGTTTGCGGGCATCTATCAGTTTGTGAAGCCGGTCGCACTGATCACCGATCTGGAGCTGTTGAAGTGTGTGTTTGTGAAGGACTTCCAGTACTTCCACGATCGGGGTACGTTCTACAACGAGCGTGATGATCCACTGTCGGCGCATCTGTTCAATCTGGAGGGACAGAAGTGGCGCACGCTGCGTAACAAACTCTCGCCAACGTTCACGTCCGGCAAGATGAAGATGATGTTCCCGACGATCGTGACGGCGGCGAAGGAGTTTAAGGACTTTATGGAGGAAACGGTGAAGCGTGAGAATGTGTTTGAGCTGAAGGATCTGCTGGCCCGCTTCACGACCGATGTGATCGGGATGTGTGCGTTCGGTATCGAGTGTAACAGTATGCGCAATCCGGACGCGGAGTTCCGAGCGATGGGCAGGAAGATCTTCGAGATTTCTCCCGGAACGTTCAAGACGATGCTGATGAATGGAATGCCGTCGCTGGCGAAGATGTTGCGTATGAAGCAAACCGATCAGGAAGTGTCGGATTTCTTCATGAACGCCGTCCGGGATACGATCAACTACCGGGTGACGAACAAAGTGAAGCGAAACGATTTCGTGGACCTGCTGATCACGATGATGAGCAAAGATGAGAACAGTTCGGATGATGAGTCGCTAACGTTCAACGAAATTGCTGCTCAGGCGTTTGTGTTCTTCCTGGCCGGGTTTGAGACATCGTCCACGCTGCTCACCTGGACGCTTTATGAGTTGGCGCTGAGCGAAGAAATACAGGAGAAGGGTCGTCAGTGTGTGAGAGAGGTGCTCAAGAAGCACAACGGTGAGATGACGTACGAAGCTATCCTGGACATGAAGTACCTTGATCAGATCCTTAATGGTAGGTGTTGGTTTGGAAGATTTTCTTATATCTCGAAGTATCTAGAGCTAATTTTACCTTCTCTCTCTGTACAGAATCACTTCGCAAGTACCCACCCGTTCCAGTTCACTTCCGCATTGCATCGAAAGACTATCAGGTCCCTGGCACCAAATCGGTACTGGAAGCTGGCACCGCTGTTATGGTGCCGGTCCATGCCATCCATCACGATCCGGCCGTATTCCCCGAGCCGGAACGTTTCGATCCGGAGCGTTTCAGTCCGGAAGAGGAAGCGAAGCGTCATCCGTACGCCTGGACACCGTTCGGCGAAGGTCCGAGGATATGTGTTGGACTGCGGTTCGGCATGATGCAGGCACGGATCGGTCTGGCGTACCTGTTGGATGGGTTCCGGTTTGGACCGAGTCCGAAAACCACCGTTCCGATGGAACTGTCCACCGAGAGTTTCATTATGGCACCGAAGGGAGGATTGTGGCTGAAGGTGGATAAAATTTGAGCTGTTCTAGTCAATTTAGGTCGTAAGAGTTGTCTGTATAATGTCTTAGGTTTTAAGAGTAGCAGTGCTAGTTAGTTAAGAAAATGTCTGCTTGGATGAGATTATTAAATATAAAATATTGCATTAAAAATTAACGAGGGATATCGCTTTCACTGACGATTAATGACTTGCTACTAATCAGTTTAATCTGAAGTGTGCTTACCACTCGTCAGACATCTTACAGACTAATTAAGTGACAGGAGCATTTTGTGTGATCAAATAGCATACCTTATCTCGCGCAGAGTTTGATTGATCGACAGCAAAGGTTGTGGATTGTCACGATTACTTCAAATTTAAAAGCGTAGCTGAGGGCTCTTTCGAGTATGACTCTTGGCAATGATATGATTAGAATGGTCGTATGTTTCAATCTCATCAGGATTGATCTTCCAGTTGTAAGAATTGATTATCTAGGTTTTATCTCTAGATAAAAGGAGACAGAGAAAGAACTAAAAATAGAAGCTAAGGGGAAAGAGAAAATGGAGAGATGTTTACTACTTCTCAAGCTCAGGAGCTTACGTCTATTTTTTTTGGATAGATTATTTATTTAAAATAGGAATGGCATTCCTTTTGAAGGTGACTAATCGTATATTTGGAAGGGTTGTCTATTTTGTCCCTGGTGGGTATGACTCATATAGCCCATGCTTGGAGTTGGCTCTGTAAAACGTCTCGCTTCGGGATTCTTCATGAGGTTTCTTAATTTATTAGAATGGAATTATATAAGTGAATTCTAAAAAGAAATGCTGAATGGACATTTTTCATTTTCCAAAGTAAACAGTACTCTAATGATATTTCACTACCTGGTTCTAAGATGCCTCAGCATCTTCAGGTTGTTTTATCTTCACTTTACTATCACAACTGTTCCAGATGATTGTTGTCTATGGTAAATCGCAGCGTCACGCTGGCACTCAAATCCAGATTCGTATTCTCTTGCACATTTTTACTGCACCGTAAGTCTCGCGCAAACAAAGCGGGGCGCGTGTATCAAAACGCCTTCGCTATACGCCGCTCGCGACCGTAGATAGATAAGCAAACATGCTGATCATGGTTGGAGCGCGAGTGTGCATCCACGAGATAGCTCTATAAAGTGACCAATGATTGGTTGAGTGTCTAGTAGTCGTGTGACAACGCTCAACGGGATCGGACGGTAGACTGTGTCAACGTGGTTGAAGTGATGTCGTAAAAAAAGAACGGGAAAAGGGGAGCGATAATTAGATTTCCGGTTATTGTGGTGGAGCTACACGCAACAGTATGGAGCCGTTGGACATTTTGATCTCGCTTGTGATGCTATGTTTCGGGGTGTATCTGTTAATTGACAAGCGGTTCCAGTACTGGACCGATCGTAACGTACCACAATCGAAGCCGGAGCTAGTGTTTGGGAATGTGCGTGAGGTGAGCCGTACGATTCATCTGGCGGACAAGTTCCGGGAGATTTACAACGAACTGAAGGGACGGCATCCGCTGGTGGGAGTCTATCTGTTCTTTAAGCCCGTAGCACTGGTCACCGATCTGGAGCTGCTAAAGTGTGTGTTTGTGAAGGACTTCCAGTACTTCCACGATCGGGGTACGTACTACAATGAGAAGCATGACCCACTTACCGCTCATCTGTTCAACATTGAGGGTCAGAAGTGGAAAAACCTTCGGAACAAACTCTCGCCAACGTTCACGTCCGGCAAGATGAAGATGATGTTCTCGACGATCATCGCTGCTGGGAAACAGTTTAAGGACTTTATGGAGGAAACGGTTCACGAACAGGCAGACTTCGAGCTGAAGGATGTGTTGGCTCGCTTCACAACGGATGTGATCGGGATGTGTGCGTTCGGTATCGAGTGTAACAGTATGCGTGACCCGGACGCGGAGTTCCGTGTGATGGGCAGGAAAATCTTTTCTCGCCCAAGAGGAAAAGTGAAGAGTATGGTGATCAACTCGATGCCGCGACTTGCAAAGTTGATCGGATTGCGTACACTAGATCCGGAGGTGTCCGATTTCTTCATGAAGGCGGTGCGTGACACCATCAAGTACCGGGTGGAGAACAATGTGCAGCGAAACGATTTTATGGACATTCTTATCCGGATGCGCAGTGATAAGGACACAAAGTCGGACGACGGAACGCTAACGCTGAACGAAATCGCTGCCCAAGCGTTTGTGTTCTTCCTGGCCGGGTTTGAGACATCGTCAACGCTGTTGACGTTTACGCTGTACGAGCTGGCATTGAATCAAGAGATACAAGATAAAGGTAGACGTTGCGTGAAGGAGGTACTCGAGCGGCACAATGGGGAGCTGACGTATGACGCCGTGATGGAGATGCACTATTTAGACCAGATACTGAAAGGTGTGTAGCGATAATGACTTTCCTGTAGCCGACATTGACTAATCTCTCTTTTTCATCGTCTTTAGAGAGCCTTCGAAAGTATCCACCAGTTCCGGTTCATTTCCGAGAGACTTCTAAGGAGTATCAGGTGCCCGGTACGAAGACGGTTCTCGCTGCTGGTACCTCCGTCATGGTGCCCGTCTACGCAATACACCGTGATCCGGAACACTTCCCCGATCCGGAACGGTTCGACCCAGATCGGTTCACAACGGAACAGGAGGCGAAGCGTCATCCGTACGCTTGGACACCGTTCGGTGAGGGTCCTCGGATTTGTGTGGGACTTCGGTTTGGGATGATGCAGGCAAGGATTGGACTTGCCTACTTGCTGACCGGGTTCCGGTTTATGCCGAGCGCCAAAACAATCGTGCCAATGAAGCTGGACATCAAGAGTTTCATCCTGTCACCGCAAGGTGGTTTGTGGTTGAAGGTGGAAAAGTTGAGCTCATAAAGTTTAGACGAAATGTGAAGACTTCGCTGAGTGAAATGTTGCATTAGTTGTTAGTATTGCCTGTAGTATTAATTCAGAATAGCTCTAAGGAACGATCTGCATAATTAATAATAAAAGTATTAGAATCGAACGTAGTAAATGTTGTCCTGCACTGTGCCGTTTATCTAGCACGTGTTAACAGCTGTCAAAATGCAAGATAGTGAAGCTGATAACAACACTCGTGGAGAATCTTCCTTTTCAGAGCGGCACTTTCAGATTAAACGCATTGCATTATTGAATGTGACTTGAAGTGGGATAGACGGCTCTTCCACTGAATTTGTTGCATCATCTCCTCAGCAAGATGGAAGTACTGGACGTCGCAATAACTGTGGGCATGCTGTGCATAATAGTGTATCTGATACTCGTACGAAGATATCAATACTGGACCGAACGCAATGTGCCTCAGTTGAAGCCTGAACTCTTGTTTGGTGATGTGCGTGATGTAAATAAAATCTACCACATTGGTGAGAAGTTTCGTCAGCTGTACATAGCACTCAAGGGAAAGCATCCGTTTGGTGGAATCTACATGTTTACTAAACCGGTCGCACTGATCACCGATTTGGAGCTACTAAAGTGTGTGTTTGTGAAAGACTTCCAGTACTTCCACGACCGTGGTACGTACTACAACGAGAAGCATGATCCACTGTCGGCTCATCTCTTTAACCTGGAAGGGCAAAAGTGGAAAAATCTTCGCAATAAAATCTCCCCAACGTTCACGTCTGGCAAGATGAAGATGATGTTCCCGACGATAGTTGCGGCCGGGAAACAGTTTAAGGACTTTATGGAGGACACTATCCGGGGGCAGGAGGAATTGGAGTTGAAGGATGTGCTAGCTCGCTACACGACCGATGTGATTGGGATGTGTGCGTTCGGCATCGAGTGTAACAGTATGCGTGATCCGGATGCGAAGTTCCGTGTGATGGGAAGGAAAATCTTCACAAGGCCTCGTGGCAAGCTGCAACTGCTGCTGATGAACGCATTCCCGAGAGTGGCCAAGCTGGTGGGTATAAAGGTGATCGTTCCGGAGGTGTCAGACTTCTTCATGAACGTTGTGAGGGACACGATCAAGTACCGAGTGGAGAATAATGTGCAGAGAAGCGATTTTATGGACATACTCATTCGGATGCGCAGTGATAAGGAGACAAAGTCGGATGACGGAACGCTGACGTTCAATGAGATTGCTGCTCAGGCTTTCGTGTTCTTCCTGGCCGGATTCGAAACGTCATCCTCGCTGATGGCATTCACACTGTACGAGTTGGCGCTGAACCAAGAGGTCCAAGAAACGGCCAGGAAATGTATTAAGGAGGTGCTGAAACGACATGATGGAAAACTGACGTATGAAGCGGCCTTGGAGATGGACTATTTGGATCGAGTTCTTAAAGGTTTGAAACAAAACTAGGTTTTTTTTTATTCGAAGCCTCATTAAAAGCCTTATTTTTTTACAGAATGCCTTCGAAAGTATCCACCAATATCAGTCCATTTCAGAATCACGGCAAAGGATTATCTAGTGCCAGGTACAAACTCTATCCTCGAAGCTGGAACTTCAGTCATGATTCCTGTGCTAGGCATTCATCACGATCCGGAATATTTCCCCGATCCGGAACGATTCGATCCGGATCGATTTACTGCGGAACAGGAAGCTAACCGTCATCCGTATGCTTGGACACCGTTCGGCGAGGGTCCTCGGATTTGTGTGGGACTTCGGTTTGGTTTGATGCAGACGCGCATAGGATTGGTACATCTGCTCACAAGTTTTCGATTCGACTGCTGCACTAAAACACCTATTCCGATGAAGTTTGACTTGAAGAACGCCATTCTATCACCCAGAGCTGGCATGTGGTTGAAGATAGAGAAGCTTAGCAATGAATAGTGGAAGGTGTATTTGTTGCAACGGGCCCGTTATGGTTGATTCTTGTCAACAGCTCCCGTGTATAAGACTTTCACAAGTGAAGTTATGCCACGGTGCCGGTGACGGTGTCCAGAATATCCAGATGTGTTGCTCACTGTGCAATAAACCTGTAAAGATTTAAATGAATGTAATAATGTGTTTTTTGCGGTCAACGTCGCTCACTACCGTGGTGGAGTTAATGTTGGTGCAATTTTGCAGATGACTTTGCACTGGTGGACTGTTGGACAGCAGCAACACACCAACTAGAACCGCGCAAACAATCAACACTGTTCTGGCCATTTTGATCTTCTCTGTAGTAAGGTAAATAGATCTGAGCTGACTGTTTAAAAGCCGCAGAATTATATACCCGTTCTGCAATGCGCTTAAAATAATTTGCTATTTGTTGATAGTTGAATGGAAATCCAGTGTAACTCGTTTCCATTAATAATGATTGCTCTTTGTTGATTTGAAATGTTTTTTTAGTCGCTTAAAATAATAATACCGTAATGATAGCGCCGAAACATTCGCAAAAAAGCTTTTGAAATTTCATCCAATTCAACGCACAAACGCTTCAGAAACGCTTCAACGGTTGAAACTTTTCGAATGAAATATTTCACAAAAGATATTCTTTTGCAGGGGTTGTTCAGAGCACTTTATAATTTGAAAAAAATAATGAAGTAAAAAAAATAATGAAGGGGCGGTCCGGTGGCCGAGGAGACAGCAGCGCCAGTCTTCACACGGCAGGGCCGCGGCACAAATCCCATCTAGACCGCCTCCCCGTACGTAGGGCTGACTACTTTACTACGGTAAAATTAAGTCACAGAAAGCAAGAAATGGCAGGCCGAGACCTCTCGAGGTTGTAGTGTCAAGGAAGAAGAAGAAGAATGAAGTAAAAATGCAAAACTGCAATATACGACACTTCAACTTGGTTTGGTTTTTGCTCGGAACCTGGCTAGTCAGTTCAGCGTAATGTAAAACCATCCGGAAGCGATAAGATTTACTGTAGAGCCGTGTGAAGGCCGGCGCCGCTATCGGATCAACCGCCTGACCGATCCGATTTCATATACTTTTTATTAAAAGTTGTGATATATTTCGAAATCGATTATTATCTCAATCCGATCTCAGAACTGAGCAGAAAAAAGGCTCGTCATGATGGTATTCACATGTATTCACATACTTGGACTAATAACAATGATATGGCACTTATTCAACTCGTTCTACATAATGGTTGCTGGTGTAAATTAATTCAATGAAAATGTTTCAATAGATTTTTTGAAATGGGTTTATTGTGATAAGCAAACCACTTCATCCTTTAAATTGTTTTGTGTGGCTTTTTTATACTACATATAAATCCAATTGCAGAGCCTATTTCATCACTCGCTTCAACTCGTTTAGGTCAGTTCCATTCCATTGCTATCAGCGTGTACCCTAGAATGATTTTGTCACACTTTGTTGCGCTTTATGACGAATAAAAAAATGTGCCGTTCATTTTTGGAACCATGGAACCAAATGTTATTATCATTGAAATGATTCTATTTTCGAGTGAAGTGAACGGCTGAATTCACAAGAAATTTATTTAACCTTACCTTATTACACCCATAAAACACCCGTCCGCTCATCATGCTACCCTTTACAAAGAGACGACAACCAGCACCCAACCGAAGACAACATATCAAAATCAATCTCTCCCTTCGGGCGGCACAAATGAACGCCCGCGAGATGGGAGCGCACCAAACAATACGCAGATTTCGGTTACCTACGCAACCTACGGTCACGTACCAAGCGCAAGAAGATGGCTACGGCCGGAAAGAAAAACATGGTGAGAAAATTAAAGAAAAACATGCCAGCCGTATGACGCCCGGGTCACCCTTCTTTCCATCCCGCATGGTCGTGAGTGGGCTGTTGTGGCGAGTGGTTCGTTAGCCAAAGGTGAAAGTAAACCGAAGTGAAGAAAATTTCCATGTAAGCATCCTGCCGTGCGGTTTGCTGCGGGTGTGTACCGTCTGCGTGTGTGCGCGTATGGGAAGTTTTCCCTCGGTAAAAAAAGGGACATGCACACATACACCCGGCAGGGCAAGCGCCCGTAGCTTTTAGTATAATTTCATAAAAATAACACCGTCACGCTTGTACCACGGCATCCTCCCAAGTGCGTATGTGTGCGTACATGTGGCTCTAATAATCAACCAAAACCCCTGTACAAAATAGTCCCCCGAAGCGTATGCAACCCCGCCTGCTCTGTTTCGTTGAGGTTTCGGTTGGTTTTATTTTTCCTTGCGAAAACTTTACAACCCAGCAAACAGCAACCAATATTTTTGTTTCCTTTTTTCCGGGAAAAGGGTGCCCGTGTGCGAGTGTGTGTGTGTGAGTGTGTGTGTGGGATGGGTAGCGGAACAAATGATGGTGTGATGGGTTTTTCGGGTTTGGATCGTAAATCCAACACCCGGCCCGTAAGTATATTATTAACCAGCTCGTAAGCGAATAACGCCACCAACTGCTGCTCGGTGCCCGATGCTGCTTTATTTAACCCCACTTTGAGCGACGAGGGGTTGATGATTTGATATTTCATCCCTTGAACTGTCTGACACCCCACTGGTTTGCCCTCTTTTTCCCCGCAGCACGATAGCAACGCGGTTGCCATGGGTTACGCCAGCTGATTTTCGTTCTCCCCTGCAAAACGATTCGTTCCATTCGAGCAAACCCTGCTCGAAAAGCTTTCCCTCGCTCGGTGGAGCTTTTCGCCGGCTCCGATACAGCATCCCCACGGTGCTGGAGAACGAACGAATGGAGGCGAAAGCCGAAAGAGCCGTTCGGATACGCAGCATCAGCTACAGCAGGCTCGTCCTTGCCATGTCAGTCGTGCAGCAGGATACGCGTGTGAAGCACACACAACACACACCGAGTGCCTGTCCAGTGGGTTTTTGTTGGTCGCGGTTCAGTCCGGTCCGGTTAAGGTTTGCGCGCGCGTGTGCCGAATATTCTTGACGCGAGTGTGTGTGTGTGCTTGTGTGTGCGATACTTCTCGATCTAAGTGTAGGCTAGTGGGCCAGTGAGTCAGTGAGGCCACCAGCAGTGAAGATCAAAGCCAGCTTGAAAGTGAAACGGATTACCCAACGGCTAATAGTGTTGGTCCGGTGTTTGCAGCTTTAAACCAAATTAACAAGTGATTCTTAAAAGCTAGTAATTAAATCCTCTCCCTTGAGAAGAGGGACGCTTTTGTGTCGTATCGTCACCAGTCCGAAAGTTCACGTAATTCCCCCAGGTGGAAAGTGATGGGAAATTTAAATGTCTGCTGATCGAACCAGCTGCTGCTGCTGCTGCTCTCCGGGGACCAGCTTTCAAATCTCATTTGCCCAACCTGAGGAGGAAATTACGGCACAGAATTGCGAGAACTAAAGAGGCAGTCTTTTTCAGGGGAGTTCGTTTGCATTACGGCTAGCCCTAATTTTCGCGTCGTCGTCGTCGGCGCGTCGTGGCGAAAGTTTTGAATTCAATTACAAAAACGGCTTATTAGAAAATTGCGCGCGTGAGTGATTTCTGTGTGTGCTGTGTGTGTTTTGAGTGTACGTGTTTGTTTATAAGTGTGTGTGTGTATGTGTGTAAATGGTGTGTATATGTGTGATGTTAAATCTTAATATTATGAAGTGAGCCTATGCGAGGCTTTCCAGTTCCGTCTGCACGGTGTAAAGTTCGTTGTGACGGCGTGGTTTTGTGTCGCTGTGCTCGTGGCTCTAGCGCTATCAACTAGCCTAGTATCTTCTGATCTGCTCAGTTTCAACCATCCCAACGCTGCTTTACGCTGTAGTTTTCGCTAACGCTTTGCGCTTTTTCCGTCAATTAACGTTTTGATCGCGCTCGATTCAGCCCGAGAGGCTTAAAAATTCATCGAAATAATTAATTTCCTTGCTCGGTTTGGTTTGGACGGAGAAAAGGCTCTCCTTCTTAACCGTAGCTCCTTTCGCGTGTGTGCGTGTGTGTGTGTGTACGTGCGAGCGTACGTGTGTACCAGGAGCAGTATATGGTTGAGTGAGTGCGTAAATTGTGCGTACCGTGTGCGTTTGTGGGTGGTGGGAAAATGAAAGGCTTATCCTACGCTTAGCATTGCTTCGTTCCTTTGCGAAGTGGTGAAATTTTGGAAATCACGCCACCATTTGCTTGCGATACGTAGAAGCATCTCGGTACCGTGCGTCTTCGAGTGTTCAGTCAACAGCAAGCACACGTGAGATTCTTTCCAACCAGCAGCATCCATCCGACCAATCGGTTCTACTAAAGCGACGAAAAATAACACTTCTTTCAGCTGGTCACACGGGTAAGTTAACCAACCGTGAGCGTACGTTTTTCTTTTCCCTTTCCTTTTTTCCGACATAGTGTCATTTATTTTGGATATTCGAAGAAATGTGATCGGAGATTGTGTTATCGGTTTTTGTTGTTGAAATTCGGCGTAAGCGATGAATAATGCACCTGGGCAGCACGGGAGCAAACATAATTTACATCCGAACGAGCACAACAATGAGCATTAGAACATTTTTCCGAAGTAAAGCGTAAAATAACTGCAGTGATGGTGTTTCAAATAACCTTGCCGTTGCGTGTCTTGTCGGTTTGAAATCGAATTGGGAAATTCAATACATTTATTCGTTTTACTTAGAAAAAGAGAGAGAGATAATTTAGAATGTTTCAGAATTAAAAAGAGGTTTGGGATATGTAACAAATTGATTCTAAAAATAGTTACATATTATTTTATTTCTTACATTTTAAATGGCCTTAATCGGGTGAATGTTTTGGGCCACAAAATTAGTGGAGGCTTATGTAAACATCATAGAACGTGTTATCATAGACCTCACAGTCTTCCAAAAATCTGGATCCAAATATCCATAATATTCTTGAATGACACTGAGCAATGTTCGCGAGTGTTAAAAATAATTCTGGAAATTGGGTAGAGACTTTTGAGAATAGGAACTGCACCCAATATCTACTGGAAGTGTGTAGAACCGCTGGTAACATCATAACAAGCTCCAGAGAATTTAATTGTTATTGTCAGTTGTTAAGGCTCGCCACTGTTCGGGTTTGGTTTTGGAATATGTGGAAATGTTCGGGTTTGGTTTTGTTAAGGCTCGCCACTGTTCGGGTTTGGTTTTGGAATAATGTAATGAGATAAAGTGCGATGGCATGTGTCAACTGACATAACACTTTCATCACCAACATTCCTGAAGCCTTCCAGTTCCTTTTCTATCAAAATGATTTAATTGAAGATTTTAGGTAGTGAAACTGATCAATCCTGAAAATCTTTGCCCCAGCTAAAAGACTCTTGAAGGTACGGTTTAAAAAGAAAATATTTGATGCCAAGAGAAGGTTTCTCTAACGCTTCTCGCAGGGCCACAGGTGGATTGTGTAGTATATTACTGATGTCCATAGCCAATCTCATCAGCGTAAGCCAATAAATCGTTGTTGACTTGTGGAAATGCTAGGAAGTTGTTCGAACTTTTAAAGTCTTGTACTCTTGCTCTAGGATAGCGCTCTTCATGCTATAAAGTTCACCAAGAGATCGTCAAACTCCTTTCCAAGGTTCTCAGTTCCATGTGAGTTGTAAAAAAACCTGGCAAGTTTTCCATGTACCGTGTCCGGGAACGTCTCGTTATTATTTTGTAGAATTTATTGGTTCAACCTTAAGTCACTGCTTCAAGAAATGTTTGGCAAAATAACTGAACGAAACGTAAGAGTTATCAGACGTTTGGAGGCTTTTTTTTGAAGTCATTCTCCAAAAAAAAAAACGCGTTTTTCCATGGGCAGTAACAATTTCCACAAGCCAATTTGTTTAACCATTAGCGTCTGTTTATCGCCACTGCCAAACAGCTTACGAAGGCACACAAGACACCCACAGCAAACAGAAATCTAATCCAACTAAAAGCTGCCAGTCCAGCAAACCTACGACCAGCCGCAGCTGACCGTGGGACGTATTGTTTTCCACTCAGTGGAAGGAAGAAAAACGCGAAAATAGCGTCCCAGTTTTTTTTATCTCACATCATGTTTCAGCAGCCCCATATCTGTCACGTGCCAGGCGTTGGGTGAGGGTAAGAAACACCACACATCCCACTCTGGTGTGAAAAGGCAAAGGGAATCATTTGCTGGCAACTTGGAATGATTGTTTTGTTTGATGGCCGACCAGCGTAATGCTGGCACACGGTGCATTGAAATCACCATGGTCGACGCATCAAAGAGAAAACATGCCAGCCCACAACTCCGGTAACCCGACTGGACAAGATTAATTATGATGGATATGGTTTGCTCCACACTCGGGTAATTGGATATCGTTTTCAGCACTGACTGGCGCGTTTGTCGTGATGGTCTGTGGGTTTGAGCTCCAACATTATGCTACCACACACACACACATATGATCGCATATCGTCAAAACACCAACGCCGCCGCCGATGAAGATGATGGTTATGTGTGCTTTCAGTCGGAGGATTTTTTCTTACCTTAATATCACTCTTGAAAACGCATAAAAAACGGGAAAATGTTCTCGAGCACAAACTAGGTTAATGATGTGTGTGTTTTTGTGCGTGAAAAGTCAAGCGTAAGGAGTCTCCGGGAGCTGAAGGAGGCCCCGAGAACAATCACCGAGTGTTTAACGACGGGAAGATTGCATCGGGCCTAATTTAATCTTAGATCTGCTATCGGTAATTGGATAGCCCTGAGGATTCAACGGGGCAAGATTTGGGGGAGGGGAGGGGCCTTGAGGTGTTATGTAACACTGCCCGTGAGGGTCGCTACTCAACAGCACCCAAATGGCCCATCTGTCTGGCACGAGAAACCCAACCAGCAATTCAGGTCATCGTCGCCCAAGGCTACCGCACAGGCATGTAAATGATATTGAAAAGATTCGCAATGGCGCTCGGCACGTGCCGCCGAACGTTCGGCCGAAGTTTCGGGATCGATTTTGCTCTGTCGTGATTTCCATGCGATTTCCAGGAAAGCGAAACAGAATCGCAGAGTGCGAAACAAAACAGACGAAAAGGATACACCGACACAGGAAATTGTGAGGCACGGACGCTCGGTAACCAGTAAAAGCTGCAGGATCTTTATTCTTCGCTTTGCGCTTTCTCCCTGTACCAGCAGCGAATGGGTCAAAGGAAATAGGCCGTATCCGTCACCCCTTGGGTCATCCTCTTTCCCCCCGATGGTGGACAATTTGAAGATACTGTACTGCGGAATGCGCATCATCCACATCATGATATAAACAAGTGCAGAAATGGATGAATGACCAAACGGAACTGAGCGCGCCGTACAAAGCACCCGATCGATACGTGGCAAATACGTATTCCAATTCAATCGTGTCAGTTTGATGAAGCGATCTGTATGAAGAATGAGGATACCTCCCCATACTGCCCCACTCTGAAAAGGGAAATAAAAGGGAAAAGAAGTAATTTCGCGGAAAACGAAGGACCACAGCACGGTGGGACAGTGGACGGTCATAAGATAGGAGGATAAAACATTAGAGTGTTAGTTAAACGTATCGATACTCTCGGTGGCTAGTGACTTAAAAAAGAGCTTTAGGTTACTAATTGTCAACATTTTTGAAAAATTTAGGATTTTTCAGTTTTTTATTCATTTTTGGATTTTTATTTGTTTATAGGACAGTTGTTTACACATTTATTACATATTATAAGAAACAGCGAATGCCAATTGACAATTTAGGGCCGTTTGTCGTTTCCAAAACTCGTACTCTAAAGCACTGAACGATAACGTCTCACACACTTAGACACTTAGATTCGAATTTCGAAAGTTGTGAGCGTCTCGAAAAAAATATTTGTTCAGTTGTTCAAATTGTTTTCTGACCGTGGAATCATACATCTAAAGCTTTATATTATTGCAAAATGTTTAAACTGATCCAATTCAGAGTGCAACGCACGTGTAGACACAGCTAAAAATCTTGAATGAAAATACTAAAATACTCAATCATATGAGTAGAATCAGTACAGTAGCGCCATCTGGATGTGAAAATACCATATATGCTTTAATATAGGATTACATGTATCGGCATCGATTTATTATTATTTACAACTTCTGAGAAATCTTTTGAAAAATATTAAATTGTTTTCCTGTTCGTTTCCACGCACTCTCCCACCGTGCACCGGTTTTGCGTAACGAGATGGATGGGTAAGACGTCCATTTGCGTCCCCTGTGCGGAAGAATGTGGCACATTTCCGAAGGTATCGAGCAGGCCGGTATCCTTCGCTGCTCCGTTCGATGGTCGCCACTAATCCCCGGCTCGGCGCCGTACGAGCACTGCCAGCAAGCATTATTGATCGGATCACATTTCAGCACGTCTGCTAAAATCCCTCCAAATACCGGGAAACGCTGGCCGGAGTAATGATAAAATAAATACACTTTTTATGGGTCTCCTGCGCGCCACCATCCATGTCTACCGAAGAGACCGAGCTTCCGACGGGGGAAAATGGACTCGATAGGTCTCGCACGCCAGGGAGGAAATGTAGCGTTGTCCCGGCGCTATTTTGGAGGGTTTTTATCAGTTTAGGCGGCAACAACGTTCAATACATTTACTGGCTCGTTACGTTTTGAAAATTAATTTCAATACCCAACGCTTCTTGAGTGCCGGAGTATGTGCGTGGGGTTTCCCTTAGCCCGGTGTGCAGATAATCCGAGACAGACGCTGATCTTTGTAGATATCATCATCATCATCATCAAGATTCCAATAGTCGGTGTATGAATTAAACGTTCCTGGAACGGGATAATTTTATTACTATCATTTCCGGCATTTTCTCCGCACATAAATTAGAGACAATTTGCGATTTAACGCCAGACGAGCGTGTGGCAACGTTACAACAAACATCACTGAACTTTTCCACTTGCTTGCTCAACCACAGTGCAAAAACCACCGGGAAAGGGTTTTTCCCGATCGAATGGGATTGATAAGTTGAACTCATCCAAAATGGATACAAATTGATCCGGGGAATCATTCCGGTGCCGGGCCACACGAAAATCGTTTCATCTTCGCTCCAGGGACACATGCTTTTTGTGCTTTACTTTTATCGCCTTTGGAGGAGGGCAAGCGAAAAAGGTTAACGCAATCGTTGGGAAAGCCTCTAAATGAAAGACCTAGCTTGTCGTAACGGGAGAGGCTAATGGAACTATTTATTCGTGCAGCATCCCGAAATGTGGTGAAAAAGTTTACGTCCCACCTTTGATCTTTCTCGCTCTGGCAGTTCGTTTTTTGCTTTTATTGTTTTAATGTAAAACGTTTATGGATATGGATCTTTCCTATCCACTTTTGCGCAGTCCCGGGAAGTCAAAATCGGAGCACGTCTGAGTGTGTGTGTGTGTTTCTGTGCTCGCTTCCGGAGAGTCACAGTCGATGTGCAATAAAAACAAAGCACCATTTTAAAAGCTCTTTACTGGCTGTAATGTAAACACGACTGTTCCCCAAAATTGGACCAATAAAATAGAGGATAATCGTTTTGTTGGTAGTTTTACTGAGTGATGACAGATAGGAGCCGAGCATTCGAGCCGAATAGTTTTGTTGAATTGGGTGTGGTTTGCTTTTGTTGGTAAATTAAAAAGTTATTTGTCGGGACGGAAGCAACAGGGATGCCATTTTAAGGTTTGTACAGTAGAGTTTACCGCCACGGTTTTGTTTGCTCATCACGAGCAGTTGGGTTGGGTTTATCAGATTGTTTATTCGACGGGGTTTTCCTGGAAAATGGAAGAATATACTGGAAAGTGGTTGTCGTTGTCGAAATATTCCAGGAATACATGCTTTTGAGAGCAATATGCCTGGGGTTTAAGGCAATTATCACTCGAAAGCGGGATAGAAATAAGTTGTAGATCTCACGCACGCTTACAATTTATCAGACAATAGAAAGGTGTTTATCTTTGAACTTTGCGGATAATGACTTCATTCTATGAGGCCTCACTTTTCTCACAGCTGGAGTCGATCGAATAATAGACAAAGTAATATTTATAGCATAACCTCTTGAGCGATGGTACCTTAAGCCTACGAGATCTCTGGACGACAAGGCTTTTTGGTGGACAAAACATTTTGATAGATGAAGTTTCGTGGTAGCTAAAGATGCTAAAAGATAGATACAGATACTTATGTTATCAAAACTAAGATTTGTACTTGAGGTACTGTTTTGTTGACTGGTGCCATGCAGATGATATTAAGACGAGGAGAGGCCTTTAAACTTGTTGTTGATTATAGACATTTTGACTGGATTTATCTTACAAATTAAAACATTTTAGTGTATGGTCTCCAAATGTCTCGAATATTGAGCTAGATATATTTCCTCTAGCGATTCTAGATACTCTAGTCTTGAAGAGCTTTATCCTCATAACGGTCGGCCGATGGACTGGATAACGTTGCGGTTGAGCTATCAGAATACCGCACTAACCGACGACGAAAGCGCCATCTGTCTGTCAACTTTCAATCAATACCGGCAGGTTTGGTAAAAAAAATACCTCCAAAATACAACCCAGTTCTCCACACTCTTTCACATATTAATGACAAAAGCCCCGACAACACAGCAACACCATTTCCACGTACGGCTTTCGGAAAGATAGTTCGTGAAAATTTGAGCTCAGTAAGCAGGAGATTTAATTTTCCGTTTCGCACCGACAGCTTCCCACAAGCCCAAACCCCTTTTTTCACCATCCCCAAGAAAAAAGAAGCAAATGAGTAAAATACCGAGTGCCACACACACCGATCTACTAGCATGCTGGATTATCCCATTAACATAATTCCTCCCGGGTTGTGACTCGTACGCTGAGCAGGCCTCGATTTTCCCCCGAAAGCAAAACCCCCTGTGATACGGAAGGCTTACGTGAGCCGGAAATGAGCCTACACCATTTGGCACATCCTTTAATCCTTGGGTGCGTGCGTACGTGTGGATATTGCTGGTGGAAAGTGGATCACGTACTGACACGAGCGTACGAGCGGCTAAGAATCCGGAAAAAGGCGTCCCATTGGTCACACGGGCGTTGTGGTGGTGTGATTGTTCCGATTAGTTTTCACACCGTTTGCTGATTTCGAACCCGGGCGAGGCTCTAAGAGGACGTGCACACGTCGGGCTGTAGATATACGGTTGGATTAATTAAAGTGAATCTTGGAGTGGTATCGAGGTATCGTTTCCTGGTCAGGTTCGGTTGGTTCGAAGGATCAGGTCTCTCGAATGCAACATTGTCGCTGTTTCGCACAGAAGCTTAATGTAGGCTGTATGTAATTGTTGCGGTAAAAACAGGGGGGGCGTAGAAATAAAAACTGGCACACCCTTAGCACGACTCCCGGTCGCTTCCGGGACGGAACACCTCGAGCTCCGTGGTAGGTCATTTAGGTCGTCACTTCCTGGAGGTTCTGGAGCTTCCATTTACTGGAAGTGAAAACAGTTGTGCAGTGAAATCTCAAACACCTCCGGTCCCTACTTCAACAACAAAAGAAATGAGTTGGAAAAAAAGGATTTCCAAACGCGTCCACACCATTCCAGCTCAAGAGCTTGTGGTTTAATGAGAGCGTTCTGAATAAACGCTAAATTGGAATTTCATTATCCTTCGCCTTACCATTCGCATCCGCGCGTTTTTCCGCTTCAACACCAACGCCAGGTGCAAAGATATTATGGGCGAGCTTTTCTAAACAATTCCAACCGAGGTGAGGCAGATTATTCGCTGTGTTCCGCTTTCCCGGGAAACTCTGTACTCTCTTGCCATAGGTTTGTTTCCCCCCCTCACTGTTGTCACACAGTCGAACGAGTGGATGGATGAGTAAATGAATGGAGTGTGAGAGCGAAATTCCTGATCCTGAAATTGTTTCCTTTTTATACTGTGTGCTGTTTTTTGTTCGCGAAGTTTAACCGGAAGCCCACAAAACTCCGGACGACTCCGGTAACTGGTAGGTTCGAGCGTACAATTTTCTGACTTTGGTACTGTGGTTCGGTGTTGTGCAGTAGGTTCGAGGTTTTTTGGATGAAAATAACTTGCATACCAACCAGCAGTGGAACAGCCCTCGAATAGGACACATCACACAAAAAAAAAAAACAGCCTCCCCCCGAAGCTCAGGGATTCGCGTCCTCGTGGTTCGGTTTTTCGAGGTTTAGAGTCCGCTTTCCATCAATAGCATTGGATGGCCTGGTGGATGTGAGTTTCGGTGTAGCAAACGAAAGCCGGATTTTACTCTCTAGCTAACAGTATGCGAAAGTGGCTCAACATAATTTATCATCGTTGATGCGTTTGGTGGTACGTGCATCCGGAGCGGTACAGCTCGGTAGGTGCCAGTAGGATAAAGGTTCTAAACGTCTAACTGACGCACTGTTGCACAGAACGTTCAGAGCGAAAACCCCTTTCGCTCCGACACCACCGTACAGAACGAATTCCAATTGTGGTGCATCGTGTACACGGTAGGATTGATGATGTTTCATCCCCAGCAGTGACGTTAGAGCGACAGATCAAAACGGATACCCTTGCCCGGCACGCACGCTTTGCATGGAAGGGGATTCTAGCTTTGGGACAAGCTGTCCTTTTGTTCGATGGCATTTTCGGGCAACCGTGTCGGCGCAGTCGGTATAATCGCTATCAATCATTCGTAAGTTGGTCGGATATGGGAGGTGCTTTCGTCGAGTTATCGATTGTTTGGGGACGGTGTTGGGTTCGGTTAAATTTTGTGGGTGTCGATGACGACTCTTTTAAAGGTAGGGTTTAAAGTGGTGCCACAAAAGCCGCGTGTCTCAAAATTTGATGTTAAATTATTCAGGACTTTGGAATGTTTAGCATTTGAGGTTCCCCTTAGAGGCTTTAGCACGGTATTTCGACTATGTCGACTTTGCATGCTACTGAGGAAATACGAAAAAAGAACTAACAATTTTGCAATTCTACTTTAAGTGAAATTTTTCTCGTTGTGTTAGAGCTGAATATCGACTATGTTGACTATGTCGACTAGTGTCAGATGATTGCTAATAAACCATTACTATTTATCACAAAATTGCTTCACATCAGTTCTAATTATTGTAAACACAAACACAAAGCCTTTTTCGACTTGTTTTTCCATTCTGATGGCTGTTTGCTCCAAATCAATCTATTCCTTGAACCACAAATCCAAATCCACATTTAGCTACACAATCATGCGTCATTCAATAGTTTTCCGAATTGTCATGCAATTTAATTGCTTCTTGTAGGCCGCACTCGACCGCATTCGTCGTCTCGTGCTACGTCGATAAGAATCAGACCGTCTGCGGATCGATAATTTGCACATTCGCCCATGTAATTGACATCGTCACGTGCTCCACACTAGTCACGCATGGAGGAAACCTGCCACTTGCGTCGTAGCTCATCTGACGCAATCGTACCCAAATGCCGTAGGGTACGGGCACGCAGATATATCATCCCCGGATCCGGATGATACTATTTCGTACACCACGCGCGCGTGTGTGTGTGTCTCTCTCTCTCTTTCGCATCCTGTGTGTATATATGTATGAAGTCCCATCGCGTGGCTTCCGTCGATTAGCGACCCGCGCTCTGATTGGCGGCCCGGAAGGCGTACGTTACGAGCGTGCTAAATTGTTCGATCAGATTGCTGCATGGGCGAGAGTCTGCCGCAGAGATCAGTGCCATGTTAACTCGCAACTCTACTACCTGAACCAATTTACCCATCCACTCCCAAGCACAGCACACTCAAATTGACTTTGTCGGTGCGGTGCGTTGTTTGGGTGGCACGCTATAAGGATAAACGTTGTTCGGATCTCGCGTTGGGAGAAAAAAAAAAACGCCCTCCGATATCGCAGGATGTGATTCATTTTTTCGCTTCACATAAGGTGTGTGTGTGTGTTTTTTTTTTGTTCCGGGCTCGTCGGCCTCGGGAACCAGAAACCAGATAGGCTTCCAGTAGAGTTTCTTTTCCCGTTACCGTTACGAGGCAAATGAACCCCCAAAGCCAAATTGAGAATCGGAAGTTGCATTATCATCATCGTCCCATCGTCATCATTCGCACCCATTTTCACTGTGTGTGTGTGTGTTTGGGCGAGTTCTTGTGGACCGAACCGTGGAGTCAAAGTAGAACGACACCAAGCAAGTTTGGAAATTGGTGGGTTGTGTTCAGGGGGAGATTTTTTATTTCGTCCTGTATTTTAGAAGAAGAACATCACGATAAGGGTTGACTACGCGCGTTGATCCTTCGGGTATCGTGCGTCAATGATGGTGTTCGGCCATAAACGAGATTTTCGTCTCGAGCGAAACCCCTTTTTGTCGGAAACTCGCTCCGAACAAGGAACGAGAAAAGCTCGTTCGATGAAAGCTTGTGAGGTGTTAAAAAATGATGAGACTTTTTACTTGATTCTCTTACTGTCTGCGTAACCGATAACAGGGTAATGACGTAGATTCATTATTATTTATGGTGTGGAACAGTTAGGGTGGAAGGATAAGAAATTTAGCGCAGTTTCGCGCTACCTTCCGACAGTATAAAGTTATATCGTAATGAAGGTGTGTTGTTAGTGTTATTGTCTCATCTTTCAATTGATTTCGATTGGAAATGAATTTTTATTCGTTTCACAGAACATATTCACGTGGAACAGAGCCCATAATTTATTTAAACCCATCACTTTTCAGCACAAAAGTTAGGAAAAAAAACAAAGATTGCATAACTTTTGGGGATATTGACACAGCAAAACCCCTTGCAGTATGCAATTTTTTAATTATATTTAATTTTTCATTTTCTTTCAATCAGTTTATTGCAAAAAGGGTTTCTACCTTAAACTACTGAATAAATTTCCTCCAATCATGTACGAAATGTCTCCAAAGCCCTCAATAAACTATAAAAAAAAACCCTCGTTAAACCCGGAAACGTTACATTGTTCTTAATGCTTGTCACCGTGTCATCGGTTCACTAAACATAATATAACGACTTTGCTGCAATAACACCACAGGAAAGACTCCTCACGCTCCAGTTTTTTTTTCTCTTTGCTACAAAATCTTTTATCCTTTAACCGGGTTCGCACCCATCATTTCGAAGCACATCACCATAATACGTACAAGCGTCATCCTTTTTTTAGACGAAAAACTAGAAACCCAGCGCACGGATATGAATTGTGTGCGTGAAGCGAGTGTGTGTGTGTGTGTGTCCCGGTTTTTTCATTTCTTGACGATTCATGGTGAATGCAGATTTTGTCCTTGCGAGTCGTGGGTTTTCCGTCACTACACTCAGCTTCGTTGGAATCGTTCTCGTTGCAATCATTTTTGTCATCTTACTTACAGCTCTTATTGACACTTGCAGGATATAGGGAAGTCTTCCCCGGAACTGTGTCACTGACTCTCACACACACACACCTACTAGAAGAAAAAAAAGCTCGTCGTACCACAACAACACACGGCAGTTTCGGCAGGGCTCTCGGTGGGTCTGATTGATGTGCGGCTTAATTTCGCTCGTTCGTTAGCATGCTTCTTCTGGCTGGCTGTCAATTTCACGTTCACGGATGCGTGATGTCCTCCTTTTTTTTTTTGGCCAGCCATTTAAGAGGATCCCTCCGGCCGTTGTGATGGCGTAGATGTTTTTTTTTGCTCCCTTCTGCATCGTCTTTCCACAGGGAAAAACCATCCAAGGAGTATATTTCTTCCAGGAAAGGAGCAAAAAGAAAAAAAAGTTCTATTCTCTGCACCCAACCACCATCAGCAGGTTTATGTTTTTTAATCATCGTCAACTTGCCTACCTTAGCTGTGACAGAGAAATTCCTTCGGGAATTATGTCTTTCAAAAAGGTTTTCATGTAGAAAATTGTCCAAATAAAAAAACATGGATGGATGGAAGAAAACGTGTTGAGAAAACGTGACACAAAAAAAAGTGGAGGCAAACATAAACCCGTAAACGGTACTCTTTAATCATTGCTTGGAAATTGAACACAAACCCTGGTTTCGCTCGTTTGGATTTTTACACGCGCCAGAGGTTGATGTTTGTGTGTGGCGCCGCTGAAAGCCTCTAATTGTCGTACCCGCTCAGAATGGTGTGAGTGAAAAATGAGCTAACGACTGTTGAAAGAATGGAAGCAGCGGAAAAGCCTCAGCTCTCCACAAGCATCATCTCAAATGGTCGAGATCCATTTAGAACCGGGGTAGGCAAAGAAAAATATGAACCGAGCGTGATGTAACTCGGAAAAGCGCGAGAAAACCGGAGGGTAAAACGATACTGTTTTAAAAGGCACACACACAAGGACTTGGCCCAGCAGCAACGAACCCGAGCGATGTGGATTGAGCGAAAGAAAACACAAGCTAAGCTTTCGGCTAAGCTGCGATGAAATTCCTAACGTTCGGGACGTTCCCTGTTTTTCTCCCCGTGAATATAATAAGAGTAACGGGCGTGTTCCATTCACATTCCACAGTGTCCACAGTCCGCACGGGAAACAGACGCAATGGGACACCCATTTTCGAAGGTGTCCCTTGGTCGAAGTTTTTATTTAAAGCGATAAAAAATTCAACAACCATCCCCAAATGGGATCCCCGCCCAGCGAAAGCCCTTACTACGCCGGGCGAGCAGCGATCCGATGACGATGATGATGGGAAGGATAAGGTTGAGTCCTGGGCTATTGTGGGGCTTTTTATAAGCGAGAGGTCGTGGTCGCATTCGCTGGTTTATCTGCAGGACACTCGCGAAAGGACACTTTTCCATCGGACAATAATAGGTGGAAAAAGCCGAAGCCGAAGGGAGAAAAGATTGAATGAAATATTAGCCACCTTTGCTGGTGGCATGTTTATGATTTCACATTTGCCCAATGCGCCATTTCATTTCCGAGTATTTCTTTTGTCTTTTCCGTCGCACACTAGGCACACGTAACGATACTTTTCCCGTTTTTTGTAAGTCCTCTCAATGTTTTTTTTTTCGTTCCCCATCCATTGCTTCTACAATGTCCTCCAATACAGGCCTTCCCTGTACAGGAATGCTGCGTTAGGAGAGGTTATGGATGACGGTGAGTTAAGGTAAAGGACATGCAAATAAATTTCCCTCATCATGTCACCGTGGCTAGAAAACCGCCTCGTCGTAGCCTTTTTGTGGCGTGCAATTTTAAGTGCGTGTGTATGTATGAGTGTGCGTGCTTGGATGGATTTGTGTTTTTGTATTCTGGGGAAAATGTGCTCGTGTAAGTGATTTTGGATGGAAAATTTTATACGCATGCCATGAATAGTTAATGGACGAGTATGGTTAGCGGAGCGTGGGATTTACGTTGTTTTAAGATTTTCCAAAGAAAAGAAAGAGCGGAAAAATAATTACACGTACGGGTGAAGTGTTCGGTACGATATGATGAGCCTGAACCACGTTCTACTATAAAATTGCCATAATTTTTAATGGGAACTCATTTTATATGCCGCTTTTTGTTCTTATTGTTGCTGTGAGATAGGTTGAGCACGTCTTGCCCTTGTATCCAGGTTATCAATCTGTTTCCAAGAAACTTGGCTTCGAGAACAAGCACGTCAAGGGCACGACATTTCCCAAAAATTGTATCATTCAAAATTTGGATGTCTTTGTTGTGATAAATTTGGAAATCTCTAACTCCTCATGCCCTAGATTAGAGCCCCAAAATCCTAGCTCTATTTTTGAAGAATTCTGATACTACTTTCGATACATTTGACTTGAGTTGAGCCCCATTTATTGAGACCTTGAATAGATTTCAAGACCATTAGCCATACTTTTCCGGAATCATCCGTAGTTTGGTTCTGTATCTCAAAATATGCTTTGATGTCTATGGTCTAATGGTTTGCCTCAGCGTGAGGAGACGGTCTGATGTGATTTTAGTTAGAATTAAGGAATTCCGAATTTGACCTTGCAAATAAAAAACCAGTTATGGTCACCAAGAAATCCCTCCGGTTCCATAACCATCACATTTAGCCCACATTGAAACATTTTACCCGAAGGTTGCTTTAAAATAAGTGAAATTTGACCTGTTTTATGACTCTTAGTACATCTTTCACAAGACTTTTGAACAATAATTCAAATACTCTCAGAATTTATCTTCAAAAACATCCATCTCGAAACACTTACCCACTCAATCCTTTGAAGAAACGCTTCCCCACTCAATATGTAATTGTACGCGTTAATCGTTCGTTGAATAAGTTTCACCTCAAACCCTCGCAACATCGAGCTCTACGAAACAACTGCCAATTTCCAAACCCCTGCAAACGATAAATATATTCGCCAACCACGTTTCAAACCAACGCCAAGCTTTGCCCCGTTCAACCCTGCTCGAAGTGAATTGATACATGCCGATTCATCCTTACGAGCCGAGTTGGCAAACTTTTCGACTTGCGCGATAAAATGTGGCAAACTTTTCTCATTACAAATGGCAAATACCTCCACGCGTCCCGGGCAGACCGGACCGCTTACATGACGATGACCCTGATGGTGCTGCCGGTGCTGCTGCTATCGTCGTCTTGGAAGCTGTCGTGTACTGCCAACCAGTAGTTGCTATCGGGTGGGATATTAATTTCATTCGCCTCGCTTTTGTTTTTTCTCCTTGCTACCAGCTCTTGCTCTGGGTGTTCTTTCACCCAGGTGACGATGATAAGATGGCTTCGCTAGTTTTCGCTCCCGCTGCTGGGAGTATGCTGCTGCGTCCCAAAACCAGCTTTACCACCCAGTGAGGTTCCGTTAAATAAGAGAGCGAAAAAGCGGCAAAAGAAAGTTCTTGGAAGGCCTTCAACTTCATCGCATCAGACCGCCGAGGTGTACACCATTATCCTTAGGATCTCATTTCGGTTCTACCTTGCCGGTCTCTTCCACACTGGTCGCGGTAAGTTGTCTACTCACGCTGTACTATAATTTGTCCAAAACACCTGCACCAAAAACAGCAAGAAAAAAGCCCCATGAACAGATGTGTGGTTGACCTCAAAGCTACCGTCGAAACGGTTGGAAGCCAATTAGATAGGGTGCGGTTGACCAATGGGTCGCCCGTAGAGACCTGAGATGTGCCTACCATCGGTGGAAAAATTACTTTCCTATAAATGCTTTCATCGTCCTGCTCCTGTTTTCCTGGGACCCTGTCCCGGGTTGGAACCTGCTGAGAAGCAAGTATTTTTAGTGCTTCCTCGCAGACGGCGTAAAAGCTCATTACTTTTCCTGTACGGGATGGCTAGCAGGTCGGTGGAGGTCTTGATTGAATCGATCGATTTTGGGTGTTCTCTCGAGCTGGCTAGTGCGCACAAGGTGTTTTGTGGTAAATAATTGTGTGTTACACAGCCGGGAAAGAGGTCAGGCACACCTTCCTTAGTGTACGAAGCTTGGAAAAAGGATTGTTTGAAGTAGTTAAAGACTGGGTTTTAAGGTGGTTTCGTACAGGGAACAATTTAATTGAATCTTTTGGGCGTGGATGGTCTCCTTCAATATTGGAATTGGAAAATTGTTTCTGTCAAGCTCGGATGGTCCCAGAAGAAGGAAGAACAGTAATGTGTGTATTGCCTTAAGACATCAAATCATTGCTGAAGCTGTTCCTAACGTAGTGTGTGTCTGCGTTGGAAGTATAGCTTGAAGCAATAGTGGTGAGTTCTTTGAAGTTGCTTGTCTATTATCGTAGGTATCTTGGAGACTAGAACATGTGGTCCTATGGGTTTGTTACGAACTGCAGTTCCTTCAATAATAATTACATTAAGAACTTCACAGGGCAAGATTCGACCTCAATCATTTATTTTAACTCAAAATATTTTAAACAACGTTACTACGCAAACTTTGAGTTCCACAGTTTCATATTGCAGCTATTAGCACAATTTCTTCATTGCCCACTTATGCGTAAAGCAGCTGCCATTCCATATGAATTGATCCTTCTGACGTGAAAATAATTGAACCTGTCGTACGGGATAAGACTGGTACTGGTTGCTTCCTTGGTATGGGGGCCTTCTCCACGTCACATTATTCACAGCTCGGTGAGCATCTCAGCTTTATTGATGTTTCTGTCCGAATTAAAGCGCGTTTTTCTGCGCTCATATTAAACGCTTATTGTTCTAAGCGGAAGAGCTGTTTATCTACTTCCTAGAGGTCGGTTGTCCGCATTCCTTCCGCAAGGATTTGTTTTTAATTCTGTGTCTTTGTGCAAATTGCATTTTATTTTTCTGAGAGAAGTAAATTGAAAACCTTCACAAGCAGCTGATAACAGCAATCGTTAAATAAATAAGCAAAGATATCATCTATTTGCCGAACGGGGACAACAAAAAAGTGCTGATCAAAAGTCATCCGGAGCTCGGTTATGCTCATGAAACCCTATCTGGAGAACCTTATGTGTGAGTGTGTGTGTGTGAGTGAGTTAGCAAAAATCACCCACCTCCTCCTACCCTATCCAAGCCCAACTGGGGTCGAGCTGACCAAAGTCAAGAAGTTTGATGGCAGGACATCAATTCGGCCAGGGGGAAGAAAAAGGACGAAAAAAGGCAAAAGCGAGTTGACAGAATTGAAAGTTGTCTGCTTGTGCTTAACAGTTTTCTCGATGATGAGTTTTTTTTCTTCTTCCATTTTGGTGGTATTTTCTCCCGAAGATGGGAAGAAAAAAAGCTTTGACAATAGAAATGTTCCTTCTTGAGTTGCAGCTCCCATTTAACGACTCACACGAGAGACACAGGGCACAACCAGGACCACCGCTCTCCCGGGATTGTGTGTCAGAAGCTTGGCGGACACATGGGACGTGCTCGAAATTAAAATCACCAACTGGGTCCGTGCCGGAGCGTTCGCTCGTTACGCGCTTAAGAATGTTGTAATAAAGATGGAAAATTTGACAAGATTCTTTACATCGCTTCGCTGCGGGCGATCTTTGGCAGTTTGGAAGGGAAAAATTGGGAAAAATAATCTGAAAACCGATCCCTCCGGGAGATCGACGGTTCGAATGGAGTTGACTTTATTTTACTTTTTCGATTGGGGGACGAAATTTGTGTCGCTTATTCTTGACACAATTGTTTAACTTTCTGTTTTCCTTCTTCCTTTCCTTCAGTCGCCTGAGATAGCATCTCTGCTGGGTTCTAGTTGGTCTGGTTAGTTTTTTCTTCTGCTGTTTCAGCTCACAAGTATCACGAGGCGTGAGTGTGTGTTTGCTTTTGTGCGTGCTCCAATATCGAATCGATACCTGTGTGTATGTGTGTGTGCAGGTTGAAAGTTGTTTGACGCACTAACGGATGGAAAGTTGCCACGTCGCAAAGAGACGTCCTTGTCACGTGTCTGTTTAGTGTGGTGGAAAATGGCGAACAGCTGGTTGGATTGAGTGTTAAAAATGTTTTATTTTGTTTATCATATACAATAAATTGTGTCTTAAATCCAAACCCAAGTTTAAAATTTGTGTAAAAGATAATATTTTCTCTTCATGGCGCCTAAATGTATGCAATTAGCAGTTTAAAAATTTGTGTAAGCGACCAATTTTTAACCTTCTCTTCACATCACACGTTTGACTGAACCTGTAATCAAAAAGCTTAACCAATTGAGCCATCACGCTGATTGCAAGCATCTGCGCTGCTTCCACCACCACTAGGAGGAAATGAACCAATTTATATTCCATTTTAAAGCGATTTCTTTAATTAAATCAAAATTCAGCAGCAGATGAGCTGTTTCCCTGGTAACCGCCGAAAGATACTGACAGTGTTGCCCAAGCTTCCAGTTTATTAACACACACACACACACACAGGCAGCTGGGGCAAATCTTTTCTCCCTCATCACGCACTCCATCAGCGAGTGTGCGGCGGGCTATTTAACCGTAGCCCCGAAGGTTTTCCAAAGTTTCCTTACGCAGGATAAACTTCCTACCAAACGCAAACCGTCTGGAGGCAAGTTTCAGTCCACCATTCCCTGTGTTGTTTGTTGGTCCTGGTGGGAGGCACGAGCTCGAGGGAGGAAAAGTTACCGGCGCAAAGCGTAAAGACTGCGACGGTTTCTGCAAACATAAATGGCAACAAATATTTACCGCAGCGCGATGCTCCGAATAGGAGGACTATGGTGAGTGCCCGTGGGATTTCGGTGCGGAACGGTTGTGTTGACGCAAAAGTTGAGTTGCAAAAGTGGAAACCGTACCGGAAGCAAATGGGACGAACAGATTGGGAGGAAATGATTTTTGATATTGCAAAAAGAAATTGTTTGTTTGAGCTTTTTTTTTCTCTCCCTTCTGAGAAGCGAAGTAATTTAATGGTTGCGCCTAAATTTGTACTATGTAAGCGACATTCCTTGAATATAGTCCTATAAAATGGCTTCATAACACTGAAACTCATTCCCTTGAAGAATAAATAATCGTTGAGAGAACTATTCTCAGCTATAAACACACGTCGTGTCCTTGCTTGTGCAGAAATCCCAACGGTAGAAAGACCATTGCTGAGTAAATTAAAACTCTGTCATCAGTTAAACGCATCACAAAGAATTCTCTACCCCGAGCGTCACAAAGCTTTTGCTCGCCCGAGGCACTCTTCAGCAGCATGCTCTCCCCTTCATTGCGTTGAAGTTATTATTTTGATTGAGTTTTCTTTTTCTCCCGTCCACACCAGCTTCTCCAAATCCCTGCCCGAAAGTCACCAAAGTTCAGCAGCAAAGTTTTATCCCCCGAACGAATCCCAGTCCGGGTGCATGTGATGTCCCGGGGAATGACAAAGAGCGGACAAAACTACAAACCTCTTCGGTGACTAAGCGCACCGGAACCGTACCGTACCGGTACCGGTTTCGCGAGATTTGTTTCCATGTTTCAGTTTTGTTTGCTTCCCGTGGCATCGCCAGGAGTCAGCAGTGGGACCTGCTAAAGAAGCGCCGAGGTTTATCAAAAAAAAAGGCCGTTGAATTATTCATGAAGTGTTCATGATGATCCGCGTATACCCAGTCGCACGGCTCAGTGTTGCTCAGTTGCTCAGTGATCTTCGGTGACTACTGTGTTCTCCCGCCCGGAAAGGAGGGTTTTGCTATTTTTGCAACGATCCGGAAGATAAATCTTGCTTAAACTCTCCGCCGTACTTCGCCGTGAGCTCGCAGTGGCTGCACGGTGGTAGTTGGTATTAAAAATAATAAAAAGATTATTGAAATGAACAACGGATCAGCGTATGAAGAATGTAAATAAAATGTTGTGTTTTTGTTTGCATTCTAATAGGACTACGCTCGTAAGAGGGAGAAGGATCAGCCAAAAATTAAAAAAGGAATTTAACAGTTAGATGTTTTTTCCTGTATAGCAAAGTAAAGTTTGAACAATTTTTTTTACAGAATTTTTATAAAAAATGCTTGAAAAGCCCCAAACAATTAATAATTTATAAGTCCCGTTGGCAAAGTTGCCTTCAAGTATGCAATTTGAATGACAAAATGGCCTTGCTCTGGGATTTATCTAGCTTGATACGTTCAGTTATTCGTCTCTTGAGATTCATTCTAGTAAATTGTTCTGACTAGGAAGAGAGAGAGAGAGAGACAGAAAGAGGAAGAGAGATAGTTAGAGAAAAAGAGAGCGAGAGACCAATTTTTACAAAATAATCAGAAGGATTGTTGTGACCATCACATCTTCATATCAAAGTCTCTTCTATACGTCAGTCGGAGAACTGTTAAAGCGATGTAGTATATAATAAAAGCGATAAAGTAATAGTATATCAAATTATGTCATTATTCTCATAGCTTAAAAATCCAGGAAAAAAACAAATTTAATCGAAATGAAATTTATCAAACATGAAAAATGTTAAATCTCATAATAGATTTTTAGTGTTACGCCCTAAAGTATGCAATTCGCTTGGCACAATTGGTTTGCATTGGGGTATTCCTAATTTGATGCTTTGGATGATTTGGCTTAAAATAAATATTTTCCACAGCATACTTAAGGATAATTGTTCTCGATAAGATAATTTGATTAGCTTCCTTCCAGACGATAAATACTTCTACGTATTTTGCTCCAATTGTGAGACATATTGAAAATGAACCCAAATTCCTGTCTACAGGAGCCAGTGTAATTGTTGCTTCTTGTGTCGTTTCACTGGAAGCAAACCAAAAATCGCAAGGACTCACGCTGAGCTCGATTACATTCCTCCAAGGCAAAATACAGATTATTACATCAAACTGTCGGTGCTTCTTCGTCTGGCACGAAATGGTTATGCCTATAAATAGTACGTTCTCATTTCATGCTTTCTTGCGAACGCAAGGCCGCCAACAACAACAAAAAAAGGCCACAAAACCAAATACCATCAAACGGGAGGGATAAATCAGAAAGAGTTGTTCGTCTGTTGGGGGTTAGGAAAAACGGTATGATTGGATCAAAGAAATCATTTCCTGCAGGGAAAATCGGGCGGCTGCAATACGGCCAGGCCGTTCTTTATGAATAAAAAAAAAAAAAAAAAAAAAAAATCGGGCGGCTTTTTTTCATCTTCTTCTGCTCTCATCTTCAATAACCACACACATACACAGAGTACATAGTGGCGTCCATTTCGATGGCTAGAGTGGTTGGGCTGGTACTGTTTCTTCTACTTTTTTTGTGTGCGCTCCCACCCGAAACGGTCGAGTCCCAAAAGTATCCTTTTCTCTGCCACAAAAGCGCCCCCAGAGTTTGATTACAGTGTGGTGTTTATACCTTCAGACCTTTCTTTTTCTATTCACTAACCGCATCGCATCTCGCTCCCGCTCTTTCCAACCCGATTCTAGGACTGAAGAAGCATCAAACCTCAACGGAACTATTTCATAGAATTCATCGTTGGTGAGTGAGCGTTTGTGTGTCTATGGGGAGGGTTAAAGTCTTCCGAGACATGTACCCGATAAATGGTCAAATGTAAAATTCAAAAGATCCGATCCGGAGACCTAGGGATTGGTTCCAAAATGCGAGGCAAAATACGGTCCAAAATTCGTCCGAATCAGTCTGGTGTCGCTGGCAGGGAGCAAGATCCTTATCAAATTTCGACCACGTGTGGTCAATTCAGCATTTGGAGTGTACCATTTGAGTGAAGGGACTGGGTTGCCTTTGCTTCGAAGTGGAAAAAAGCGGAGACTCCTGCTCTGACGGTCTAATAATCTGGTACGGAATTTAATCCTTGAGTGTTTATGATAACTTACATTCAATATATGGAAATCGTTCGGATCGTTGATGTTGCGCTGATTATGGTTCGGAGTTTGGAAGGCTTAATCAAATATGTTATCGTTTTAAATAAATGTTTGCTAGAAATAATATTATTTCGACCTTTTTATGGTAAAAAAATCCAATCAAAGCTTATGTCCATCTGAAACATAAATAACAATAATTTAGTCCCGACCTAATGCCAACGCATCTATTTAATGTTGGTGGGCTTTTGTAAAGCTTTGCTAACCAGCCTATCCGTTGTACTGGGGCAGAGCAAAAGCAAGAAAAAAAAAATGCACAGAAAATGGATGTCCTTTCATTACTTGCCTTAATGAAAGCCTTTATCGCCTATTATGATGTTCGGAGTTTGTTTTCGCAGCTTTATTTATCGTCACTTTACGCACTCCATGGTTCCCAGCTAGTTGACCCTTAGCCCGGACGGACTGACATTACTGTCAGCTTTTTTTTTTGGTTTGCGCTTCGAATAACCGAATGGTACGAAAGGGATGCTAGGGCATCACAGTGGGCAGTAATGGACTTTCCACACTTTGGGTCTGGCGAGCGTAGCGTTTTAATAACTGCGAGATATACTTTTTGCTTCCAGCTCCATTCCATCCGTGGGAGCTGAGAACATCCTGCCCAACTGGCAGAAATGGGAAGAGGTTTTTTCCGGGGGTGTTTTAGACCAGCACCAGTGGCAGCTTAGAACAACAGAGCTGGAACCCTTTTTTGTTGGCGGCTGGAGCTCTGCTTGAACCCAAATCAACCCATCTTGGGAGTTTGGGTGGTGGTTAAGGCTCAAGGGATTCAAGCGTATTATTCGGGGTATGGGGTGACGAATATTCAGGATTTCGGGTGACGTGTTCAAGATGGGTCGTTAAGCAGCATGTTGACATAGCATTGTTTCAATAATTCCATTCCACTTTTCGGCAGCGGGTTGAAGACAAACAAAAATAACAAATAGAGAAAAAACTGTCGAAAAACGCGACTTTGAAGAAGAAATTAAATAAACGTCTCTAGTGAAGCTGCAGAAAGGTATAGATGTATCCACCAGAAAAATCGATTGTTACGCAAACTTATTGTTTAATCAATCATTAATTTGCGAAAAAAAATAACAGCATCTACAGCGTCCAACATTTCAACGTTTCCTTGACAAGGTTCTGGAGAGCCTGGTAGTACAACGGTCGACCCGATTCTAAACAGTCCGCTGAATATTCTGCATGCTGCTTGCAGGCGTAGGTGAATCGGGCGTAAAATTTATTCTCATGCTGCCGAGCTTTATCGACCATCGTGTACAAACAATCGCTCGATAGCTATTGGGCGGGACGAACGAATCGAATAATTATGAGACTCGAATGTTCAGTAATACCCGACGAACCCGATGGAAATGTGTACATACCTTTGTGCCTTTTGGCAAGCATAACGCTTTCTGCACCAGTGGAGCACGCAGATGCCGTCTAATGCCAACCTTCACATCGTCCTGGTAGACACTGTTCTTTGTCTTGTCGAGCTGGATACGGCGGAAGTAGCGTAGTAACTGCCGGGCGTGCCATGGTGTGGCGTCGACAGTCGAAAGCTGGGATAATTTTGAGAAGTGTAAGCAAATGTTCACAAACTAAAAGAAGTGTATTAAGTCACACCTGAATCACGCAAATCAACCCGAGCGCTGCTAGTAGCCAGAGAGGCTTCGAAGACATCATTTTTTTCACGTGGAATGGCTTGCCTCACAGTTGCTTATATCAGTGAAGATCGCTGTATAATGTTGTTGTGGACACAGTTGTTAAATGCTCTTGGTAACAGATTTGTAAATAAAATCGTAATTAGATGCAATTGCTCACCTTCGTTGCTTGTCAGTGAGTTAATAGCTATTTGAACTCAGCTATGTTTGTTTTCTGATGAGTGGTTGAACTATTTTTTATCTTCATAAACAACCTGTGAAGTGATTGCTCTTGTTATGACACAATGGCGGGACTAGGTATCGAGTCCATTCGAGTTAGCAGGAACTGAGAATCCAGCTGCGGATAATATTAAGTCTATGAAGCAGGAAATCATAACCATAAGCCAGATAACCATAAACCAGATAACCATAAACAGATAACGTAACGTTGAGGTATGAGATTTTTGTTTAAAATTGTATGAATCTTAAAGAAAATTCGAATGTTTTTGCACAACGTTACTCCATTCACAATTCTTTAATTCTTTTGTACAAATTTAAAATAGTTTCAGATTCAAACAGTGATGAAAAAGTTTTAAATATTCGGAACACTAGTAATAGGATTACGGTTTGCATAATTTTAGGCGCCTATGTTTATACTTTCTTAAGACTCTAATTGAATTCTTTTGTGTGCATTCGTGGTCTTAATTAGTTGAAAAAATATTTATAAAATTGTTCCCTTGTTTTGAGGCGAATATTCATCTTCCATCAGTAAATGACGCAAAATTGGAAAGCGTTTCACTAGTACTGCAATAAAAATAAATAAGCGGCATTTTTATGATCTAGAGCTTTCTAAATTCAATTCAAACCTTCTCAAAAATTTACCAATCGAAAGCATAACTTAATGAAGCATGAATTACCTCCCCCAAGAAAACCACCGTTCGACCCAAAGGACCTTTCGTCCACCTAAGCAGCATTGAATATTTCACATCTCGTTGACGCATAAATGATTTATTGAAGCAAAGCAACAATTCCCATGGTTCAGATAAATTTATTATTCGTTTCAACCGTCGTCGTCGTTGCCGTCGTCTACTTTTGCACCAGACACTGCTCCGTGCTGGCGGCCAGCTTCTTCAGTCCGTCCAAGTATGTCGGCTCGGCCGCCTCCAGACAGTCCATCGAATATTGGTCATGGTCGTGGCAGTTGAAGCTGAACCCGGCATAGAACGTGCTCTCAAGATCGTTCACCTCGTCGATCATTTTATTCAAGCACGGTTGGGAGAGCTTTGCGAAAGCAAAAGGGTTGCGGATGAGAGGAATAATATTTTTTGATCATTTTTCCCCAACGGGGAAAAAAAAAACGCTCCTCGAGAATTGTGCGAAAATGTCGCAATATGTTACCTTAGCGCTACGTGGAAGCGACATTGCTTTCAAGTAAAGTGGATTGCGGAGCTGGTTCTGTACGCCGTACTTGGCCCGATGAAGGTAGAACGCTTTCTTGGTAAAGTCAAAGTCGATGGCTCGGAACACTTTCATCAGTTGTTGCACATGCTTTCGGGTCGCTTCGGTCGGGGTGGTCTAGCGAAGAAACTAAACTGTGTGAACAATGGGTGTTCCTGAGCTGATGCTGACCGAGTTCGGCGGAATCAACTACTGACCTGTAGCAGACAGATGACCCCACAGGCAATCAGGGCGAGCACCAGTTTTGTCTCCATCTTAATAACAATCTTGTGAACTGATGCATCTGCCGGGGCACGGTTTCATATTTATACTCGGGTCGTAAATCTAGCTCGCACTAGGGGCGGTGTTTTGACAAGGCGTCCATCTTTGAACTGCGTTTGCATATGATGGAAGTAAAATTAAATTCAAATAGAAACACTCTGTTTGCACAATCAGTGTGATGTTTTGTTGTTGTTGCTGTCGACGTCCTCTGACCAGTTGAGTAAATCTTGGCTGACTTTGATGAATATAGCAATGCATAACAACGAGTTGCTTGATGGAAATTGCAATCCAGAGTCGGAAAACTCACTCAACCCCTGCGGGCGATGGTACCGGACTATGGGGTGGAGATGGTCAAATATTTTCTAGATCAGATTGTTTCGAGTAGTGTTGTGTAGTGAACTCGAGAACTTCATGGAGTCCACAACACATCAGGCATTAGAGTAGTTTCCGTTTCGCATAAAATAATCTAGTATAGTGGTACCCTCTGGTTGTGAAATTTCCTCAAATTTTAGTGATTTCTTGAAGACCCAATCAGAAGTTCGTTTAGTCACAGATTTCAGAAATGAAAACCATCAAAAGGGTATTTTTTATCAGAAGACCTTCCAAGACGTCCCATAGTGCATCGGGACGACCGTCACTGTGTACGGGACGGGTACATGTAAATAAAATTACAACTTCCATAATCAGTTGTTCTGTGTCTTGTTTCAACATTAGTTTCGACTACCTCGCCAAATGTCCCCGAGGTGGCCGTGTGCACCTACGAAAACGCTCTCGGCACCTTGCCAGCCAGCCAGCCAGCCAGCTAGAATCGCATCGGAAATGTTTCATTTTTCCCCGGAACCGTTCCCCCGGTCGAGCTGAAAACAAATAAAAGGGTTGGGGTAGTACCGGCCGGAGGTTGGATTGTGCCCGGTTGCTCCGGATCTTAATGCCTTTTCTGATTCAAACGAATCATGAATAAATTTGTACTTTATTGTCGCTACGTGCCGCTGCCGCATTCGGAGCTTTATCCCAGGGCAGGCCTTGTAAATCAGGAATAATTTGGTCCTTCGAACTGCCACTACAACGGGGACGGTAGGGGACTGGGAGCAGAAGCACGCCGGACGTGCTGGGCGCTTACCACGATTCTGTTCCCAGCCATCCGTCCGCCTGCCGCCACGCTGGGCCAGAAACAATCGACAAAAAGGGTCACCCATGGATGGCAAGGGTTGTGAACGGTTGCCTGGGAAAATGGTCGCTTTATGGATTATGGCAACTTTTTGGATGCGTTGTGCTGTGCTCTCGGTCTGTGTGCTTATTTATATTTGCTTGATTCCAGCAGAAAACCAACACGAGGGCTTCGGGCAATTGAGTGAGATGTGGGCCAAATGCGTTCTATGGGGAAACAGTTCAGTAGAATTCATTGTAAAACCAGGTTCGAATCGGAATTTAATGTGAGGTACGTGATGAGGTTATGGATGGTGCCTTTAAAAATCGGAATCGTTGCAGGTAGTGGTTTTATGGTTCGTAGTTCATACGTTCGTTTTATTAACGAGTGATGACAGACAATTTATTCTGTTGATAGGGGAATACAATTCCGTACCGAAGTTTCTGTGATAAATATTTTCGTCAACTACTTTTATTGTGTGCCATTTATCACGGCCAATTAATTAAACGATGCAGACGTTTGGGAAACGCACAGTGAGCATTTGACGGAAGAAAAGTTTTTACAAAAAAATTAAGGTTTTGTTGAACTGGATTTTGAGAGACGACGCATTCTAGTAACTCCACTGCTCACTCAATGCGAAGAGCATGCAGAGAGAGAAGAGCTACCTAGTGAGGATAGAGCTACAATGTGCAGGAAGGGCTACCAAGTAAGGCGAAGATCTACCTTGATAAGATCATAGCTTTGTGAAGTCAAAGCTACCTAGGGAGCTTCATAGTGAGTGCAGAACTACTTTAGTAGGGCAAAGTTACTAAGTGAGGCCAAAATTTCCTAGTGAGGAAAGAGCTTCCTATTGAGGGAAGGGCTACCTAGTGAGGATTGAACTTCCTGATGAGGTCAAAGCTATCTAGTAAGGGGAGGAACTACCTTATAAGTACACAGATGCCTATTAAGGACAAATATTCTTAAAGAGAGCAGAGCAACTTTGGGAGAGAAGAGCTACATGGTGAGGCCAGGGTATCCTCATGAGGCCATCTAGTGATGAAAAAGTTTCTTTCTGAGGTAGGGTTTCATAGTGAGGGTAGACCTCTTTAACGAGTTCAAAGAAAGCTTCCTAGTGAAGGCAAAACTATTGAGTGAGAGAATAGCTACCTAATGACGATAGTTTGGGTGCATAGTGAGGGGTGAGCTACTTTATTGAGACAGAGTTTCAAAGTCACATGAATCTTCCTTGTAGGGAAGCGCAACCTACCTAGCTAGATCTTTGTAGTAAGGACTGAGCTACTTTGCAAGAATCGAGCTACTTAGGTAAGGAAAGAGCTATCTAATATTGACAGAACGATATGAAAGCTTCCTAGTGACGGCAGAGCTATCTTTTGAGGATATAAATAACTAGAAATCGCAGAGCTATTAAAGTAGGGAAAAGCATTCTAGTGAGGCAAGAGCTCCATAGTGAAGGAAGAGCTAAGTGCTGACGGCAAAGCTACCTAGCGAGGGATGAGCTTCTTTGAGAGGAAAGAACTGCCTAGTCAGAGTAGAGCTACCTAGTGAGGGAAGCGCTACTTAGTGAGAGCAGAGATACATAATGAGCGCAGAGCTACATTGTGAGAGAATAGCTTCCTATTGATAGCTAAGCTTCAAAATGAGGCCGAGGCCAGGTGAGAACACACATGGATGATATACTGATTTATCAAATTATTAATCAATACTACAAACAATACCAGCTCTAAGAGCTCACTATAGCTTAAAGAAACCAAATCTCCCCTGCCGTTTAACAGCTTCCACGAATGAAAACGGTCTATGAATAAATTTAACTATCCATGCAAAACACCTTCATAGCCTAAGCAAATGGTGTGAAATATTTCACGATCATAAACTCCTATACACACGCACATGCACACATACCAACACGTTCGGTACTCCATCAAAACCTCCGAAAGCCCGTCAAAAAGTGCTATGAATTATGGAAATGGTTCGGTTCTTTTTCCACACCATTGAGCTCCGATGTGCTGCACCTTGGTGGTATAAATCAAATATAAACTTCAAATTAACTTCTGCTTTGCTTCCAACACTCACACACGCACAAAAAGAGTGCAAAGTTGTGTGGGTGCGTTTCTTTTTTTTTCTATTTGAAAAGCAAACCCAACATGTGAAACATTTCACCAGATTGATGTAAAAGAATAAGGCACAGTTGAAGCGGTGAGACAATAGGACCACCGAAGCGGAATGCATGTGTCCGTGTAAAGCAATCTTAACACACATTTTAACGGTAGCTTTAACAGAAAAGCACATCTCATGCCGGTACGATTATAAAAGCGAACCTAAATCAAAACGGTGTGTGATGAGCAGGAGGCAAAGCGGAAAGAAAGGCAATGAATAAAATTCATCTTGAAGCGCTGCTGGTCGCTCGTGATGAGACTCCATCGCGTTACTTGGCGCATGATTTATTGGTGGAAATTTTTGAGCATAAATTTTCATAAAACCTCTTCCACTTGTCTGACTTCTTCTGCGATACTAGTTGTGATAATTATTAAACAAAAATCAACGGTAAAGCACAAAAACGGCGGCGCACACAAACTTCCACCAACGAACAGTGGCCAATCGAAGCGAATGGGAAAAGTTTCCACGTTTTTCAGTGGAAAAATCGGTACCGGAAAATCGTAAAAACCGAGCAGCTGTATCGTGGACACTCGCACAATGGGAAAACCTCCTCGATTCCTCTTAGATCCGGAGCTGGGAAAGTGGATTGGAAAGGAAAATTAATGAGCTGTTGATTAGCTTTGAACCGGCGCCATTTTGCGTGGATTGAATGAAACAATGGCTGGGCTGGGTGTATTTCGATTCGGTGAGTTTGCCCCACTCGTAAACGTTTTGCCGAGAGCCTTTGAAAATGGAAATTGTACGAAAAGCGTTTCTTCCGGCGAATCATTTTATTGCCATCGTACAATGTAAGCGGTTCCTACTTGAATCATTCCGCTGCAGGTTCGTTTTGCTACCTGATAAAGGAGTTTGTTCATTAGGATAGTACCGTGCACATCAATCGTCCATAGCTCCGACTATAGCTCGGGTGAGTGATAGTCAATGTCTTACCGCTTTCCGTGGGCCAATTTTCATCAACAGGAAACGACTTTCCTTCCGCATCGAACAAAGGATTTCTCCCGGCTGGCGAAAGAAAGCGGCCATTTGTGCTTTGCCGTTTTGCATGTTCAATTGTTTTTCCCGCACGGAATCATCATCATCGTTACGCAAGAATTGCTGCCGGGTGCGCGCTTTCGTTCAGCAGGTACAGTGCTGTTTCACGTGCTGTTCACATGCGTGCCCCCGGACGGTGCGCCGACATTTTGAATTCATAACTCGTTGCGTCTCGCTATGAACTGTGGGATGGCTTCGTACAAAGCGTGGACAAGCATATCTGGTTTGATATTTTATAAGACTTTAAGACGAGGACATCTAGAAGGAGTTACTAAACGCATTGTACTTAGTGTTTCAAGGACAAAACTCGCACCAATTATGTATAACACCAAAGTATAGCTTCGGGCTCGAGGTACTGGGCGCCTCCATCAACGTTTGTTAGTACTTTGAAGGATAGTTTAGCGAATCAAAAAACTCTCTTAAATTATGCTTTATGTGAGTGAAGCCTCTTTATTCAATTTTAATTCTCATTAATTGTGGGTTGTTATTCTTAAACTGCACTAAAGGGAATAATTTCAGGATATTTTTTTTCGTTCATGTACCCTGAAACTTTAAAACTCGAAACAATACAAAGCAGAGGATTTGTCCTACTTTTGACCGCTTCAATTAAACATTGCTACACGCTTTCGGGAAGCTCGCATGACTTGCATCCTGAGCTTGTGTCCAAATCCTTGCAGGCAAACGATGTGAATAATAAAAGGTCCTTCATGATGATTGTTATACTTTGACGGTTGGGGGAAAAAACCTCTTCTGTCGGTGGAAGTCTTCTGCACCATCGTCATCCACCTTAGGGGCTGTGGCTGACCATTTTAACCGTCCGTTCACCTCATGGGAGAGAGTAAACTGACTGGACGACGGCTCAACAGACTTTCGTCCGCCATGGGAAACGCCTTGGGAAATTTTGGTGGAATGGTGGGCCGGAGTGACAATAAAAATTGATGGCAATACGCCAACTTTTTTAATGGGAATAAGCTTTATCGTTGTTTTCATTTCACCGTTTTGGTTGGGTAGAGGGGAGAGGAAGAATGGAATGGCTGGAGAAGCCTTTTGGGTTTGACTGGCGCCAGGAGAATAGGGGTTTAAAGCTGGCTCCGTAGTGTTGTTGCTTTATCCTTCACTGTTTATTGTTATGTTTGCATCATGTCGTAATTTTAATTTAAAATCAAATGAGCTTGAATGGAAATCGGTATCGTATGGTAAGGTGCACTCAGTAAAAGTTTTATTTTTGGTTTGAAAATTAAATTAGTTTTCTTGATGGAAGTAATCTCATAACAATTTCTGTACGTAGTCATTGTGTTTAAAATTATATCATTTTTCGCTGGAGCAGTTGTCCTGCAGCTGATAACATCTGTTTGAGAATTTTTTGTCAACAGTAGGTGCTAAACTGCTTTTGTTCCCATGTTGCCTACATTCAGGGGTTACTTTCTTTTTGGTTGGTTTTTTGAATATTCAAAAACGAGAACTTTTTTTTACAATTTGTGTACAAATCTATCGAATGATCAAGAATAAAAAAACTTTATCTATTTTTCCACATTTTCATTGCCCTCCTTTAAAAAATCGCCTCACATTTCTTTTCCCTCCCGATCGAGCCATCGAGCCCTTGACAACACAACTGCAAGCTTTCATCGTCGACGCACGACAAAAGCCCGTTAAGCCGTCGGCGGTAATCATAGCCTTGGGAGAAAGACATATTCATCGAGGAATCGTGCAACTATAGGCACTCAATCATAAGGGATTAGGCATCCCAAGCTCGAGACCTGGCCTGCGCTGCGGGCAATACGGCTACCAAATTTGTCATCCACCGACCAACCGTACCCAACCGTACGCCGTGCCAGAATCCCCGCAACAATCTTCCTCCGATTCACTTTCTCCTCCCAATTTTACCCACACCCAGAAGGCTAGTGATTATGAAAAGTTGGGCATTCGGGAAGTTCTTGGGGGGAGTGTTCCTAGCGCTCGGAGCTGTTGCCATGCTGACGATGCTGAAGGTTTTTGCTAATGATTAATTTTTCAAACGCTCTTGGCTTCCCTACCGAACCTCAAAAATAGTCGTGGCGTCGGCAGCTTCTATCGTCTGGTTCTGGCAACGAACGCTACACGATCTTTGTCTCTACGTTGTCGAACATTTTATTCGCACTCGTGTTAGCAAGGAACGGGCTTCTTCGTAAGATTGTTCGAATGGTTGAAGGAGGAGGTTCAGGAGAGGATAAGCAGGGTGTGGGCGTCCCATACGACTCGTTTCGTTTGCATCGTTCCGAGCTGCTGGAGAAAACTTTCCTACGGCACAGGCTGGAAGAACTCATCGGGATGTTACAATTTTGCAATAATATGGTGCCAATGGGCGAATGGCTCTCGATTGGCTGGACAAAACTAATATATATATTTTCTTAGCGTTAGTTTCTATGTATAAAGGTTCTAAAGTGTGTAATGAATATTTTATACAAGATTTATTTGATTTTATTTACATACAACAGTCATGTTGAAACAATAGCCAGTCAATAGTTTTTATCCAGTTTGCCCTCATCTCATTTCCCACTGTGCGCGGTAATTTACCTCCGGCCAACGCACCACGCAAGACGAATTGTGTGCGTTCGTCAAGTAAATTATGTTTTATGAACGCACCCCGGATTTCCCGCCTCAAGGCAACGACTACTGCTGCTGCTACTACTATTCCGCGTGGAAGTAACACGACATTAGTTGCTATCAGGCGACCCATTTCCGTTGTCCTTTGGGAGTGATTAGGACGGGTAGGATGCATCGCAATGTAACTTCCCCACACGTGCGCACACACACACACACACACACATGGCATCCCGATTTCCCCTGGTTGACACAAACCGGGGATGGTGGCAAATAACAACATCGAAGTCCCAACGTCAATCCGCACGCTCGTGCGAAAGAGCTCATGCTAATGAAGTCGGAAGCATTTTCCCGGCACCATAATTAGCGTGCGCCGGTGGTGAAAAGCGGGTATCCTTCGGCTTGCGGCTTATATCGCGAACAGTGCGAAACAGGAAAATTCATCGCCCCCGAGGAGGGTTGTGTGGGGAAAAAGGAGCAAAAAGGGGGGGAGGAAAATGCATTGGAGCGTTTGCTCAAAGCACGGCGAAAAGACATTCCGCACAGTGTGCGCGCGAAACTCGTTAAACAATTTTCCGTTACCTTTTTTCTCCTATCAATCCATCATTCGGCGGTGTGTTGTTTGCTTCACTCGAACGGTGATGTAAGAGCAAAAAAAAAAGGGGAAGAAGCAGAGAAAGGAAGTACTAAAACTGCCGAAACAACCCAACCTGTGAAGCTGTGAGGGGGGGTTGTGAGGAAAAATGCCAAACATGCCGACCACGGACGACGATCGACGGTTGCCTGACTTGTTAAGGTTAAGGCAGGGAAATATTTCATTTTCTTCTCCTTGGGAAGAATTCCCCACTTTACCGCACGTAAAGCGAGACCAGCGGAGCAAAAACTTCCGCATTATGGCTGACGGCTCAATAACAGTTGTACATCTGCATTGAATATTACTCCGATGTCTTCCAAGGCAAGGTTTTTTTTGTGTTTGTCGTTGTGTTTCTGTGGTAGAAATTAAATTATATTTTATTTTCCACTTTCCCGGACCATTCATCAGCTCATTGGCATTTACTGTTTTGCTGAAGCGCGACAAGGAAAATCAAAAAAGCAAAAGGGAAATAGAAAAAAAAAACACCTAAAGTCTCAAAAGTCGCGGAAAATGCTTTGAACTTTGCGTGCCTTGAAGCGACCGCCATCCACCGGTTAGCGGTTCTTCATCAGTGCAATGTAATTTTTATCATCTCTCTCTCTCTCTCTCTCTCTCTCTCTCTCTCTCTCTCTCTCTCTCTCCCTCTTATACATGCCAACTCTCAGGCAAGGTCGAGTTGAGCACCATATGCAGTAAAAGCGAGTGTTTGAGTGGGAAAATAAAACATTTTCCCCGCATCGAATCATCGCGGACGATGATTTAAAGGAGGAAATTTGAGCTCATTTAAAATTTATAGGCCGATAACGCCAAACGCTTTCCGTTTTCTATTCCCATCCTTCAACACACTGATTCGTTTCACTCTCTCTCTTTCTCTCCTTCCGCTCTATCTTTTGAGGTGCTTCCCATAGGGTAGTAAACGAAAAATTCCATCCCGTTTCGATTTCCATCCAATCACACAACTTGGGCAGGAAGTTCTATCAACGCAGGTTGTCGGTTAAGTGCCAGCGATGGTTGTGTTTGTGAGTGTTTTTTTTCTCTCTCTCTCTCTCTCTCTCTCTTTTTCCCCATTTGGTCACGAAACGACCGGAAATGATCGATGAAAACGGAAAAGCCATATTATGAAGCTTCCAACGTGGGCAAGTTGCCACGCACTCCATCGACGACGAATGGATAAGAGCTGTTTACGAAGCAGGAAATTTGACCTTCCCGTTTGGGAGTGATTTGTGGGGGGTAAAAAGGAAGGGGAACAAGCTTTTTTGTGAAAAATCGGTGTTTGTTGAAAATTTCTTTTAGATTGAAATGTGAAATGAAAGTTTTGCAGAAGAAATCATAAATTGATTCCAGAAATAGTATAACTTTCAGCTATTTGTCATGCGGATTGCATACCCAGTAGGCGGGTTTGTGAATTCAAATCATCGTGCATATGATAACGCTTTTTTATTGTTTCTTTCGAACAAAAAGTAATATTTGTATTAATGGATTCATTATTCATCCGAAAAAAAAAACCATAGCAATACATCCAAATATAATAAAATCCAAGAATCTGTTAAAGCAAATCTCAATCGCTTTCTGCTTAAGACCTGGGCAATGCGTGTCAGCTTCATGACTATTCATCTCATTCCATTCACCTTCACTAGAATCAATTTTGATTCTCTGGAACCTAGCAAGAGCTAAATTCAAATAGCTCTGCACTCTTGACAACCTATCCCATCTATAGCACGACCACCGATACAAATAGAAAAGCAAAAGTAATAAAACAATATTTTTTCCCCATTTCAAACGATCGGTAAACTAGGCCAATGTTGTATTAACCTTTTTACCCACAGCCACACTGGGTTTCGGTGTACCCGGCCCGCCCTAAAGTTTTTCGAAACCCTCACCCAAAAACCGAATCTCATTTTCCACCTACGTTAAAAATCATCCTTGCCGAGATTGAGCAGACACGATCGATGGAGGTCCTCCCAATGCCCGATTGATTGACGGGACACACTTTTCGGCAGGTCGGCAAAACAGATTTCCTACTGACCTGTCATCCCAACCCATCAAAACATACGCCTACACTCACTCACACACACACACACACCCGTATTGCCATATAAATCCGGTCAAAAAGGGATGTGACGGTTTTGGTTAGCGCGCCACGGCGAGCCTGTCTTCGTTCCATTGATGGGTTTTGGGGCTTTTCGACATGTTTGCTTAAGTGAGGGAGATGTCTCAGATTTAGAGCAAAATTTCTTGTGGGTTGTGGTGGTTTTGGTTTGAGTTGTGGTTAAGAAAATAGGGCTTTTGCCCCATTTGAAGGGATAGTAAGGTGGAAAAACAAAAACAATTTAAATAAAATTGTTTTAGTGATTTTGCTCCTCTATTCCCCAAATGTCTTAAAACTGTCACGCGCAGTTCTATTGTGAGTATACTCCACTAAGCTTTTTTTTACTGATAGCTGGTATCTTTATGCACGCCAACACTCACACTCTTAGCCTTTTTATCGGTGTCTTTAATTAGTGCTACTCGAAACCAACGCAACAGCCAACCTCACGCCAATGACTTGAAGGAAACTTCTCCAACTGTGACGGTGCAACTTTCGGGAACGGTACAGATTTCTGTCTAGTCATTTTTCGCATTTACACAATGTCACGCTCCCAGGGGCTGGTAAAATCTGGTCAATGGAGCAAGATAAGGGCGTTATCAGGCCGAGACTGTTGTTGGGTAGGATGGGGGGGAGAATGTCAAGTGCGAAGGGAAGATATCAATTAAAGACAAAAGAGAACAACGGTTTCTGGTGTGATAAAAAATGCTCTCAAGATAGCTGGACAGTCGCAATAAAAGTCGAGCGACAAGCAAAGATTAATATTTTAATTTTGTTACATTAATTACGGCAAGGATTTGCTCCAAACATTGGTGATTATAGCAGAACAAATAATATATTGTGCTAATATTTACTGGCAATTATTATAATTTGATTTTTTAATTAAAAGTCTTTTGTAGTTCGTCTTTTTTAAATTATATTTTTTATGTTTACCCTAAGATTATTTAATGCCTTTTTCCTTTATTGATTATTGATTATTTATTTTAAAAAGCGTTCAATTGTTTTTGATATTTTTCTCAATAAAACCTAACAGCTTCCTGTTTTTAATATTATCGAGAAAGGCTTAGCCATAACATTATTTTTTCTCAATATATTCTAAATAATGGATTGGTTTTTAAGAACAATACAGCCAATTATACAGCTGTCTTATGTGTGTTGTACGTTACATCATTTATTTAAGCTTAACAATTGTTTAATACTACTTTACGGTTTATATTTGTACCCTTATCCTTATCTTATCACAAATCAGTGGAGAAACGCTTCACTTTCTGTGCTCTACCCGCATCGGGAAACCTCCCTCGGGCGTAAGCCCTACAGTGGCGGCTGCAAACTTCACCTTGGCTGGTATCGTCGACTTGAAGTTGTACTTGGATAGCAACAGGACAAGGCCAATCTTGGACACAAGAACCCCTTGCCGAAGACCTACACGAATAGATGAGAAAGAGATGTTAGCACAAGAGTTCTGCAAGACCCAAACATTTGCCAACCTACCAATACAATTGCGTGGTCCAGCACCGAACGGATAGTAAGCGTCTTGATCGTAATTCTTCGTAGCCTCATCAAACCTCTCGGGCGAATAGAGTTCCGGATCCGGGAAGTACTTCTCGTTCATACTGATGCTCAGCAGGGGAATGACAACCTGAGTTCCTTTCCGAATCACGACGTCACTATCCGGCACCCGGTAGTCGATCGTACACTCACGATTCAATATCGGCAAGCCCGGATACTTCCTGAGCGTTTCCTTCACGCACAGGTCCAGATACTTCATCGCCTTGATGTTATCGTACGTAATTTCACCATTGTACCGTTCCATCATCTCGTCTATTTCCTGCTGCAATTTCGCCATCACTTCCGGGTTGTGTGAGAGTTCGTGAAGCGTAAACGAAATCGTGGCCGTAGACGTTTCCGCTCCGGCTATGTAGAACAGGAACACGTTCGCCGCACACTGTTCGATGGTGAGGGCCTCCTCGGAGTTGTTGCCCGCCTCACGGCGCAGATCTATTAGCAGCTGCACGAAGTCTTTCCGGGTGATCTGACTCTTCTCGCGATGATCGATCTGGTACGTGATAATGTCCATGACGAAGTTGATGAGCGCCGGTTGAAGTGAGGTAAGTCCGGTAAGCTTTAGCAGCCCTGGACAGATAAACACACCCGATGAGCGGAAGTTGTCCAAAAATCCACGACGCTGGTTCGTTGCTCGAAGTGTTTTTAGGAAGGGATCTTCCGAGTTGTGGATACAGTTCGCCTCGAACCCGAAGAACACGGAAGCAATGTTGTCAAGCACGAAGCGTGACGCAATGTCACGCATGTCCACGATCGATTTATCGTCCACCAGTGCGTCCATCCGCTCGATCAGCTTGCCACCGACGGCCAGTAGCGTGGGCAACATGTTACGCAGTTGACCCGAGGTGAAGGTTGGCGTTAGCTTCGCACGCAAGTTCTTCCACCGCTGGCCGGCTAGGGCGAATAGGTTGGCCGAGAAGGGATCGCGCTGCTCGTTACAGTACACGCCCCGATCGTGAAAGTTCTGGAAGTCGTTCACCATGATGCGTTTCGCTAGGTGCGGATCACGGATGAGGATGGCTGGGCGGAAGAACAGATAGAGACCTAGCAGACGATCCGACGACTTGTGGTACAGGTTGTTGATGGCGATGCCAAACGATTCCTTCTTCTCCGCTACGGTGCGGATGTTGCCGTACGGAATCTCTGGCTTCAGGTGGGGCAGTCCATGACGTTCCCAGTGGGAGTAGATGTATCGCAGAACCAGGAACACTACGGCCGCAAACAGTGCAAGTGTATAAACAAACATTTTGTCACTGTGTACACGGCACTGCTCACGGTGGGTAAATGGAATCTTGCTCGAGAACTGATTGCGACCGAGACGTTTCCATCCAAGGCCACAAAACACAATAAACGGTCGCGCAGCTTGCCGGCAGCCTTATAAAGCATCACCAAAATGAGCCTCTCCCCCCCCCCCCCCCCCCCAAAAAAAAACCGGGTGCGCCTGTGGTTGTGTGGCGCAAGCGATGTTTTGATCGTTTATGCTGCTGTACATGGTTTGAAGCTACAACAACAAGCTCGTATGTGTCGGTGACGGCTTGGACGTGTGTCCAAAAAAAGTTAATCTGATGCGCGAGGAGATAGGGACGCTCTACTCTGGAAGATTCGATCAATCTCGGGGACTGGTTTGAATGTAGAGGTGTGTTTGTAAACAACATGAGATAGATTCGGCGATGCTTACAGTGTGGTGCTACATTTTAGGTGGGAGAACAATGATTATATTTGATGTTTTATTTTAATTTATTTATTCTTTTTAATGTAAATTTGAGTCCTTCATCAAAGTGCTAATACTTTATACTAGTTTCATTAATATTATGATTGTTCAAGATTAATTATAACCGTATAATAAAGGCATGTTTTTACCTATTGAATAAAAATTTCGTTACTTCAAGCATCAATTTGCGAAGCAAAATAAAATGATATTACTTTATTCCTTAAATATTAACTAAATTTACAGACAAGATGCATGTAAATTCTATAAAAAATTTAAATTTGATAGTTATTCTATGCTTTCAAGGACAAAGAATTGCAGTAATTCTGTTCAAAAGTCATTCATCTAGTGCTGAATGTCAAACAAACGTGGCCGTAACCATAACCATTCATACAACGCATTTATTTTACCATAATTCTTATCCTAGTATACGATCTTTGATCGCAGCTTTTTTAAGCTTTATATCACAGTTAATGCTATTATTGTCTTTTCCGTTTAACGATCCTCATTGGAAGACCGCCTTTCGGTGCTAGTGTAGCAGCAACCGGTTCAAAGCTAAGCTTTCGCGGTATTGTTGAAGAGAAGTCGAATCTGGACAACATCAGCACCAAAGCAATCTTGGAGAGAAGAAGCCCTTGTCGTAGACCTGAAAAGATCACCATTTAAGAGTTTAAAGTGTCGAAGGTTCGTATGTACTACCTACCGATGCAATTGCGTGGACCAGCACCGAATGGATAGTAAGCATCCTGTTCGTAATTCTTCGTGGCCTCATCAAACCGCTCCGGAGAATAGAGTTCCGGGTTTGGGAAATACTTCTCGTTCATACTTATCCCCAGCAGAGGAATGATCATTTGTGTCCCTTTCCGAATAACGATGTCACTCTCCGGCACCCGGTAGTCTATCGTACACTCTCGATTCAGAACAGCCAACGCTGGATAGATTCTAAGCGTTTCCTTGATACACAAATCCAAATACTTCAACTCGTTAATGTTATCGTACGTGATCTCGCCCTTGTGTCGTTCCATCATCTCATCGATCTCGCGCTGCAACTTCCCCATCACTTCTGGGTTGTGTGTAAGCTCGTGCAGTGTGAAGGTGATCGCACCAGTTGAGGTGTCTGCACCGGCCGCATAAAACAGGAACACATTCGCCGCACACTGTGCGTCGGATAGCGATTCTTCCACATTGTTTCCCGCCTTCCGACGAAGATCGGTTAGAATCTGGATGAAATCACGCCTTGTAACTTGACCCGTTTCACGTTGATGCAGATGGGAGCTGATCACTTCCATTGTGAACCTTTTCATCGGTGGAGCGAGTGAGCTGATACCGGTAAACTTAAGCAATCCGGGACAAAGGAACACACCGGTCGTTCGGATATTGTTGAGGAAGCTATCCGGGTTGTTAAAGTCGCGGAGCGCTGTTCGGAACGCATCGTCCGGGTTGTGGAGACAGTTGGCTTCGAAGCCGAAAAACACGGACGCGACTACGTCTAGCACGTACCGGGACACTATGTCACGCATGTTCACGATTTGGTTGTCTGTGGCCAAGTTCTCGAGGTAGTGCTGCAGTTTGGTGCCCACCTCCAGAAACGTGGGCAGCATGTTTCGAAGCTGTCCAGAGGTGAATGTCGGTGTCAGCTTCCCTCGGAGACTCTTCCAACGTTGTCCAGGCAGGGCGAACAGGTTAGCTGACATAGGATCTCCATGCTCGTTACAGTAAACACCACGATCGTGGAAATGCTGGAAATCGTTCACCATAATACGCTTCGCGAGATGTGCATCTCGGACCAGAACGGCCGGACGGAAGAACAGATACACGCCCACCAGTCGTTCCGGCGACTGATCGTACAGATTGTTGATAGCCACATTAAACGATTCCTTCTTTTCGGCCAAAAGTCGAAGATTGCCGTACGGTATCTCAGGCTTCAGGTTCGGCAATCCATGCCGATCCCAGTACGAATAGACGTACTTGAGCGCCAGAAACACAATCACCACAATCAATCCAACGCTGTAAAGGATCATGTTGAGCTGGGAACTGGGAACTGGGACTACTACAACTACTAGCTCCCCCACTGAAACAAACTGTCGCCACGCTAGTTGCGTTCCCTTTTATACTACTGTGGTGTGGCGTGTCAATATTTAGAAACGCATCAGCACCGCCAAACCCCATCGGCCGGTCCCGCCCGGTTCCCGTATCAACCGGTTTACATGCGATGTGCCCAGACGGTAGCAGATCTTTCACTGTCAAGGCGGTGGTGTGTGCCAGGGTTTTCGTGACGACAGAACCCTTCATCCGTCCTGCCGTACGATTATCAGGAGAGAGCTCGTAGCTGTGGCAGCTCGTCTTACCAGGTACAGACGGTCACATGCGTAGTCAGTGGAACATGGTGATGAAATTTCGATTGTCATCGCCATTATTTTGATTTGTGTCTAGATGGTTGTTATTTACAGACATATGCCGTTATGATTAACCCTTCCACTATCTGGAAGGTGTTGCAGGGTTGGCGTGGGAATAAATACTGTTTACTAAAGTGGCTTGAAGTGGCGGTTTATTTTTAGATTAGAAGCGTTGTGACAAAGAAATCAATATTAGCATACAAAACATGCGTCAAAGCTGTCAAACAGGTTTGCGTTGAGTCATATTAAGACGTACAATGTTATAGAACTAGATCATTACAGTATAAAATGTTGAAATAGCTTAAGGGTTGAAGATTGATTGATTTTCATTTAACTTTGAAGATTGCAGTTAGAAACCCTCCAATTCAACCTTATCTTGGGTACTTTAGACAGCTTTAGCAAGCAGTTGGGGAACCCTCTTGTCTAGGATGCACTCTAGATAGGGTTTAAAGCATTTCGTAACTGATTGTCATTATGTGAAGATTTGGAAATCTGTCAAGTGACCTTGTCCTCTTCCCGGAACTATCATCAAAGAAATGGTGTTGGTAGGTCAGTTTAAGATTTGATGATTAGTCATCTGTTCTATCAACGACCTAGAGTAATGAAGCGATAAGGCTTTAGGCTTCGAATCTAATTTTACGAGACAAAATGGTATGTTAGTTCTTTTAAATTTGATTTTTTTTAAATTAAATAAAATTTATGTAGTTGCAGCGTCTAGATTTCGAACAACACTCCAAAATTCCAAAGGTGTCGAACCTTAGAACATGAGTAATATTAATTGAAAGTTAGTTTAAGCTACAAAAACTGCCCCTTCTCGAGGCTCCTTATAGCTTCAAGAATGTTTAGCATTACAATATGTCTCATCGGAATGAAAATAATAACTAATAAAGTACCGTAGAATTCATCAGATTTACACACAAATGAATATTTCGAACTTTTCTGCGTCTCGGATTACGACCAACATTCATCGCTTACCTCAAACGTGTGGCTGTAATAACGAAGCTCCTCACTAAAACACATCCAATTCCACTAATGTTTACATGCGGGGCAACTTTCTGCGAACTAGCAGTGTTATGGGGAAACCTATCGTTTCATTGGCAGCTATTTGAGGTTTAAGTATAACGCAACCGGTGCGGTGATAGAGAGAGAGAAAGCAGGTTAAGAACTGAGGCATAATTGTTGGAGCAGCTGTTAAAATTTCGTGCTTAGAAGGGTAACTTAAGAAGCGAGAATATCTGGGAAGCAGCTTTGTGGCTTCATTGTGGTAAATTAAGCTCCACTTGATAGGTTTCCGAATTGCAGAACTACGATTTATTCCCATTTGTGCTGGCGAAACTAAAGCCCTTCCTCCAACAGGATCCATTTGTGTCACTATGCAGCAATTTTCGATCGAAATTCAATCCACGCCACATATTTTCATCAATTTAAAGCACACCGCCAACGGACGTCAGCAGAACGTTTGGGGGGGGGGTGACACTCATCGACTGGCTGCAGTTTAGTGTCTATTTCCCACAGATGCCGCTAGGGTCGTTTATCATGCAATGCAAATGGACGACGTGCGCTCTAGGAGGTGTGAGACGATGTTCGCCCCCCTTCGAAGCACTCGTCCAGGTCACAGTAGGCGACAAAAGCTTCCCCGACGGCCATTGCTCACCGGTGCTAACGGGCGACACTGGCGTCTGTGTTGCGTTTGATGATTGATGGGATGGGATCGGTCGGTGGGTGTTCGAGTGACGTCTGCGTACGCGTACAACTGGCTGCGCCTGGTGGGGGGAGGGGTAGCGATTTAAACAAAACAAGTGCTTGGGGTGGGTCAGTGGGGCTGGGTAAACATCTTCTCCCATTCATCGAGAGAGGCATCTGGTACAGTGGTGGAAATGATTTTAGAGCTTTGCGGTTTTCGTAAAAAAGTATTCAATGGAGGAGATAAAATTTGATCTTTTTTAAACAAAATTTACCATTTAATAAAGCAAGTTTTTACTAACTAAAATAAAAAAAAAATCTCATCGCACGTGTCGTCAAATTTCGTCACGCTGTGTGCTTCCCAGCGCTCGCATATCATGCACATCCATCCACCACAAGCGAGCGCCGGCTTGTTTCTGGCTGCAAGTGCGTAAACGGGCAATATGTGAAACACACAGGCACACGCACGCACACACACACATTGCTTGTTACACGCTTATCTTTGGACTGATGATGCGTTGGCCCATTGGCGTGTGCGTGTTGGCCGTGCCGTACCGCGAACGCGACCAGGTTATTTATATGTTCGTTGATAATTTAATTAAACTTCGGTTCAATGTTTTTACTCTGTTTTTCGCTCGCTTTCGCCGTTTACTTTGGTTCCGGACGAGCTGATCGAAGAAGAAAATAGGCCGGTATGTGTTTCACTTTCGTTTTTCGCTCATGTAGCGGTTTCTCATGCTTTCAGATTTGATTAAGATTAGCGAGGTTGAGAAGCAATCAAGCAAAATTGGCCCTATGTCAAAGCAAAAGGAAACAAAGGATGTGTGTGTGTACGGTTGGGAGCGATGAAAAATAAATAAAAAAGTCATCACTGGTAACTGACCCCGACGTGATTTGAACACGCAACCTTCTGATCTGGAGTCAGACGCGCTACCGTTGCGCCACGGAGTCGTTGTTGGGAAGGTGGCGTACAAATCAGACCAGTCTGTTCGATACTCTCTTATTAATATCTTTTCGTATTTGTGCTTTCTACTAAATTTTGTTTTATTTACTAAAATGAGTTAAAATAAGTTGTCCAAATAAAAATAAATTCTATCGATATTTTGAATTACTGATACACCTGATGATTGTTTACTTAAATAAGCAATTTGTTCTTCATTTTAACTCCTGTTTTCGAATACCTACCTGAAATCTAGTACAATTTACTAATTAAAACAAATTTAATTGCATTTTACTTCTTCCTCTTAATCGCTCGCCATTTCGCACACGACTCAGTTCTATTTTCACAACAATTTTTCTAGCTCTCGGGGCAGAAAAATGACCCACCCAAGAGGACATTCCGGAGTATCTGGAACGGGGCGAAATGTGTCACTGCTAGTGAGATACCATTAATTATAAGCTTTTTATTAGCAGCGTACCCCTTTTCCCAACTTGCTGTGCTGTACTTTATTCGTTTTACGGTCCTGTTTGGGTGCCTCCTCTTTTTAAGTATCTTTCCGTGTCTTTCTGAACTAGAGGCGTGAGAGAGAGGGAGAGAAATGTATGGAGGAAATGCTAACAATTACCCCAATTTCTTGGAATGGGTTGTGCTGTTTACTGTTTACTGACGGGCAGATGGTTGCGCTATTTGTACTGCGTTTTCCCATGTTGTTCTATTTTTATTCATCTAAAATCTTTAATTTTCTACTGTTTTCCCAGCTCGAAGGCACTAGCAGCTTAAAAGGGAAAAGGGATGGTTGTAATTTTTCGAGATTAAAAACGACAGTTGGTCTTTATCCTTGGGGTTAGGGGATTTATTTTGTACTGGAAAACCAACTCTCAATGTATTATTTATTTATTTATTATTACGGACTGATACTGATATATAAATTATTCTTTTACGTTAAGTTATGTCTTTTTTTTTCAAATAAAGAAAACGAAATTTGACTACTTTATGGCAGCATGAGTGTCCCGAAATGACAGGGAACGATTGTTATTGAAGCTTTTCTTTATTGGATTCGGGCTTTTTATTTATTCTTCCTCGTGTTTTTCCCTTGGTCCAATAAAACAAACCATTAGGCCATAATAAAGTGCAGCACAAATCGGACAAAACTACTTTGCCAACCAAATCAATGACCCATAAAGACCGCCATACATCTTTACCACGTACGTGTGTGTGTGTGTTTTTGCTGTTGTCCGACTATTATCGAAAGATGACGGTACGGCACACACGGTATTTCCTTTTTTTCAAATCATTACAGTGATTTCCGTTCCATTGGGAAGGCGCAAAAAGGTACAGGAACGTAATGATTATCGTCAAATCGTCCTTCCAAGCTACACCAAATCAAGGGCAATTCACTTCTTTATTGGCACAACATTGGCCACAGGAATGGTGGGTTTTGGTGTAATGCGAGTGTAACGTTTGGCGAGGCACACACACACAGACAGGCAGGAATTTAGTGCTCATAAACTAACAACATCAGCTCCAGAGAAGAAAACGTGTGGAGAAAAAATGCTGGTGTCAGTGCTCGTTTAGGTCCGGTAAATCATTTGTGGAAGGGCTGCCAAGAGTGAGCGAGTGCTCAATTTAGGGAAATGATCGATTGTTCGAAGGTTCCGGTAGGTAGGAAATCAAACGCTAAATCAACTTGCTCGCAAGCTTGGAAGGAGATCTGGATGAATGGGAACGCCAGAGAACGTCGGATTTTTATGTTGATCTTTCACACTTTCAGCGATTGCCCTGTTTTGGGCCGAATGATGGACTGTTAATAATACTTTGCTTTTATATTCTTCTCTCTCTATTTAAAGGACTACGGACGGAGGAATAAAAGAGGAACGCTTAAAGGATAAAAATAGGAAAAAAACGCTTTTCCTCTACCCAATCAACGGTCCAGCTCGAGGATAAAGCTAAAGCAACAATACAAACACACACCCGGAAACGTCAGGAATAATCAGCAAACATGGCGGCCACGATGCGAACCGGTGGTAAGTTGTAAATGCGAAGGGTGCCGAGATTTATGAAACGCTAAATCCCTATCGCCAGGTTGGGCAGGTTTTCGGGATGATTTCCTGTTGGTAAATGGATGCTGGACGGGATGGGTTTTGTGTAAACATTGTTTAGGTGATCCTGGGGCAGAAGCAGTGGATAATCGGCACGAGAAATCATTTCCTTTTTTACGCGTTGGTTTCCGCAGTCGTGTGGCTGTGCGAGTGGGATAAAAAGATATCGATTCAAATATTGAACCGGACGTGACGACCGTGAGCATCGTTTCCGCTGAGCAAGGCAAACCAGAGGGAAGGATACCGCTTTTGTTTTTACACTTCCGGGGAAACAGTAGCACCGAATCTCCGGAAAGACACCTTGATCGATGATGATGATGATCATCGTGCTGAAGAGGCCGGCTTTTTTCCGAGGGTAGCGTTCGCTTGCACTTGTGTTTGTGCTTACAATTACATCATTAATTCTGGTACCGGGCTTGCTGAGTAGTGAGGTTTTTGTGTTTGTTTTTCCTCGGTATGGGAAATCTCGAGGTTTTTCCTAGCTCTTTTTCATACGTGTTTTCGGCTCTCTGCTGCTTCTTGTGGCATGAGTAATGGTCCGGCATAAAGAAGCCCGTTTTTCCGTTGACCAGTCCTGGGAGGCGTACTCCGGGGCATTTTTTTGTAGCTGGCTGGAGTTTCTTATGTGTGTATTTCTTGTGTGAGGTTTCGGAAAATTTATCGCCCAGAGAGGTAAAGCGCAGGTACCTGATTGTTCTCGCTGAGAGGATGGGGATAGCTTGATAGTTTTTTTAATGCAGTTCTTTGTTGCTAAGTGAATAAGCTCACGTCCGTTACGTTTAATGAAAGCGAAGCTAATATGTGTTTGGCTTCGGAAAGGCGAATGTTGCAAAGCAGGACTAGAATACTTTAAACTTAGTATTGGTTAATTAGTCGTTAGATAAAAAGGTATTTTCTCATTTATTTGTAGTAAGTTGACATATCGAACTTATGAAACACTCCTGCAGTTAGAAATTATTTCTGAAAAAAATAAGAAAATTTTGTAATCAAAGCCGTGAAGTACCTAAAAACAATCTGAGAGAACACACAATGATGAAAACATTTTTCCTCCACCAAATGCTAACACTCTGTTCCAGTTGACTGCCACGAACATGTATCAAATACATTTAACGCTTCTTGAACACATTAAAGCTTCTCGTCTCGAAAGCTCACTACAGTGCGCTGTGTCAGTGCCCCCAGAGTGTTGCCGGCATAATGAGTAAATGTATAAAAAAGGCGGAGCTCTCACACTCAAACACCGCGCTCCCCCTAAAGCTCAACTCAGTTGCCAACGACAACCTGATGAATGTGGCGACACCCGCTCGTGTCAAATCGTATTAAGGTAGAACACCAAACACACCGGCGTTTCGTATGGCTTTTCTGCTGGCTGGCCAAAGCAAAGCAAAAATTCAACAGCCAGCGAAGCTCGTACCGACAGAACGAGACATAATTTCACGCGCTTGCCAATTTCCATTCCGACGGGAGAAGGTTCACATTTTCTGGCGCAATGAAAGGATGTCACATCTAACTGAACGCAAACAGGGCGTATCATGAGGCCTCGTTCTGGCCCGCCAGTTCTCGACGGTATCGCACCATGGTAACGTCGCGTTTGGCTCATGCAGACCTTCTGATCCTGGTGAGCCAAGTGTGAGCCGATGTTTAACGACGAAACGCACTTGATGCGCAGAGAGCGAACCAGACGATGTTGAAAATTAGCAAAATCAGAAGCCTGTTTTCGCTCGTAGCATTTAGTGTTTCTTTTCCACCGAGCCGGGGATAACCCCGGAGGGGTCATAAGCTGGCGAGGCTTATCCGCCACCGGACCACGGCGCTTGTTGGCGTTCTGGGCGTAATTAGGCTAATTAATGTTTCACGTACGCAGAAAAATTCAATTTCATCCCCTACTCCACTCTGCCACTCCAACCGGCCACCACCATTACCGGTGCAAAGTGATGAGTTTCGTTTGGAGTGTTTTTGTCCCCTAAGGAGGAGATTTCGGTTTGCTTTGGCTGTGTTTCCTATTCAGAGCATTTTTGTTTTCCCTTGGCAGCGTGTGCACATCGGTTTGGTCAGCTAAAAGCATCCAGCAGTGAGGCCCCCGTGGTCGAGTGCATCGGGAGATTAATGTTCAGCCCAGCTCGGTTGAAACCCGAACCTTGAAGCTACCGGATCGGCTCGAACAGGGACAGATTACAAAACGTAGAGCGGGAAGCGGGACGAGCTGTGATGCTTGACCTTAGTGACAGGATCGTTTTTGGCACTTGAACCATCACAAAGGGCAGCAGCGAAATAATTACCCTAATGAAGAGACGAACACTTGACGCTCAGGGTCTCCTCTTAAGCCAGGGTGATGCAGTTCAGTGCTTAAAAGCGACCCGAAAAACGTTTAGTGGAAGAGAGAGAACCCATGTGTTGTCACCTGTTCGGTGTGTCCCCGATGAAGGTCCTTCCTTATGGTCGTGTTGAAATGTAAATGTGATTTTTAAAACTTTATCAGTGGCGTTACATTTAAATTTGTCGTGAGGTATGTGCGAAACATTAAAAACGTTAATAAAATTAATTTAATGAGGAGCCTGTGGCTCGTTAAAACCCTTTGAACTTACACGAAATTATTCTAAATTGTTCTTAGTTTAGAGGGAATTTTGGGGTAAATTGGTAGTTTTTGAAAGGACGGGTATCAAATTTCGTCTGTATCGTCTCTCTAAGTCACTACTTGGTCAATGAATTCGGTAATGGTAGGCCAAGGACTCTCGAGTTAGTAGGACCATAGAAAATCAAGGCAGCATTGGGATAGACAGGTCATTTACGACCTAAGCAGCAAAGTTTTTTTAGGCCGTAATCATGGTTAACGGAGACCTTCCTTGCCAGGCTTCTTTAAATGAATCCAGAAGTGCTAGAGCAGTCAATTCTGTTTGTGGCTAAACAGGTCCTGTGGCATTTAATAATTGACAAATTCGTGGTAGCAACAATCGTCACTCATGTTTAACCTTTAGGTTTTGGTCTTCAGAGGAACAATATGGCTTGATTGGACGCTACAAGGTTTACGATGATCTCACCATCGTGCAGCGAATTATACTAGCCAGGTTCTGGTGAGCTGCTCATGTCATGCGAATGGAATCGGACAACTCAGCCCATAAAGTTGTTTTAGAACGTCCACATGAGCAAAGGAGGCATTTTAGGCTCAAATTTCAATGGAGTGTTAGCTTTGATGCCTCATAATGGATTGGCATGCAACGGCGCTAAACCGTGTAAAGGATTACTGATGCAGGTCAAGACAGCGAGCAGTTTTAGCATTTGATAAGTATATAGGTAACATATAGCCTGGCTTACAGTTGAACAAATAGCATATTCAAGTATTGAAGTTTTCATACGTTTTGCCAGTAAGTATCCAGAAGCTTGGCAATGGGAAACAAAACACATGAAATTTCTGCTATGATGTTGGAGGCTCTCAAGACAACTGCAAGAATAGTCCGCCGGTTTACAAATTTGCTTAATCAGATCATAGTGATAACATTAACCCTGCTTCTTCAGTGTGTTCGATACATGCACCACAAGCGGCGTGTTATCGATCGACCCGATAACACCCGAACACCCCAAAAACAAACGGTAGTTTAATTTGCTAACCACGTAACCACGTATCCCTTCGGGTCCATCGTTCCCGCGACCAATCTGACCTCAACCGTTCTCCAACACGGTGCCGGGAAATGCATTCGGTGCGGAAAATTAATTGCTTACACAAACGAAACATAGTTCGGCTCGGTGAAGATAATTAGCGACCCAACATGTTGTTGCTGTCCACCAGGCGAAACATATGCGCAACAGCGACGATGTATGGGTGTCGACAATTTAACGCTCTGTTTGCGTTGAGTGGTATGAAAAGTTTACGCTAGTTAGCCGCACTAGAAATGATTGTGTGTGAGTGTGTGTTTGGCGATAGAAATGGGTGGAAAACTTCATAAAATGGCAACTGCAAGCGCATTCAGCTTCTTTCATCGTGTCGAGTTTCGGTTTGACGGGGGAGAACGTCAACGAGCGTCGGTAATCGATTTGCACACAATTTGACTTTATATGTGTGTCAATAATTTGCCTCCGTTTGCTTGCTGTAATTTTCTTTCCCTCTCATTCCTTTCCCACTGGTGGCTGTTGTCCTGTTTGCTCACCCATTTCCCTAGGGCAGGGTCCCACATCTGGCTGGCGTGCTGGCGTGTTACGGTCCTTTTCTTCTGCAGTGCCTCTTCATAACAGAATCGATCTCGAGTGCATTGAATGCGACACTTGCGGAGTAACGGAAAGCACATTCACGTCGAATGCAACTCCCAAGCACGGTACCGTCCTGCTGTGTCACGTAAGGACCTTTTTCCGTACACGAACGACACAAGTAACGTCGTTCGATGCAGCTAGGACGTGCAGTACGTACGTGGCGTGCCGCAGTCAGGCGGGAACGGCTGTGAAAATGCTGATTATGCATCGATGCTTTCATTTCGATATCAATCGAGTGGCAGCACTGCCAGTTGCAACCGCATTTGCATTTCCTTTTCCCCATTACCAGCGTCGCTGCGATGGAGCTTCTTCTGCGTCCTTACGAATGACGCAGAAGAACGCCTTCTCTATGGGCGACCAGAAAGCGCAACGACAATTTATTGCTCAGGGTTCCATGTACGTTGATTTTTTTCCTCCGGTGGCCCCATGCTGCTCTCGTTATTGCAATAATGCATCGGTATTTTACAATGCCCGTTGGAACTGTTTTTTCAGTGGAATTCGCATCCACAGGGTGCGAAATAACCCGGTATGCATATCGGTATAATGCATTGTGATGGGTGGCAGGCAGTGTGCGCTTCGCATATTCAGCTGAACCGCATTGTCCGCTTCCGATCCGATCAGTCGATCGAGCGAGCGGCACGTTTCGTGGTGCAAAGCTGGCTGGCTGGCTGGCTGGTTTTGATGGATCCGTGTAGTAGAACAATGGCGCACGGTACTGAACGGGGTTTGGTGCGAAAGCCTTTAATGGGCTTTTGCAGGTGTGAAACGGTTTCTGCAGCCCATTGTTCTGTGGCAGCACGAGTGCACTTGCACGCGTCGAAACCTTTCGCTCAACAAGTGCTTTGCAGATGGCACAAAATGGTGCACAGCGTAGTAGGGCTTTGAATTAGAATGGTTTTTTTACTTCTATATCTTGTTGTTCGGCGTGGATGACTGTTTTGAGGCTGCAAGATGCGTGCCAATAAGGGAAGTGAAAGTTTGTGTGAATTTTGTGTAATTAAACACAGATTTGTTTGAAAGGAAAGGACTTTTAATATTATTATTTATTTTAAATCCCCTCTTGGAATTATCCTGAAATAGTTAAGTTATATGATGTGCAATTAATTGTTGGAATAATTGTATGGTTCATTTTAATGATTATTATCAATTTAGATTTTACGAAACGCATTTAATTTTGTTTAGTAATATATCGAATTAGAAACATGATCCAATGTTAGTTATGCAAAAATAAAAATTTCATTAATAATAATCGACAATTTATTCATAATGAAACAATTAAATTATTTTATTTTAATGTGTTTTTTGGGCAGGACATTGAAATTGTATTGCTTATTTATTGTATTGCCTCCATTGCTTTTTCATGGAGGTGCCCAGTACTTCATCAACATGCTGAAACATAAGATAAAATAAAATTTTAATAATTTTAAGTTTTTTCACGGTAAAAGACTCGAGAAGGCCCCCCCCTGACAAAATTTGTTAGGCGCTGTAGGATTTACGCCTAAAGGTATGCAATCCGCAGTACACGTTGCGAGAGCTTCACAGTGAGCTTTCAGTGTGCTTTCAGTGTGGTCAAAATTGGTTGAAGAAAGTCGAATAAAATATTGTTATTATTTGATTAAAATCCCCTCTCCGCTAACCCTACCATTCATTTTGGGTTACAGGAGCTTCGTACTAGTTTTCAATCGCACTAGGGGTGAACAATCGGGCCTAAAACATGCTCGGCGTTCTCGGACGGTAACGGAACAGTAATTCGATGAATACTTGTTACCTTGCATTGATATTCAGCAAAGGAGGAAACATAAGAATATCATAATCTCAAACCTCTTGTTAAAATGTATTGTATCAAGTTCTACTCGCTGTCTATTAACAGTATTAAGGAACAATGCACAATGTTTACATCAAATGGGTTTTGACCATACAAAAATCCCTTTGTGCTATAAAAATGACAGGCCACAGTGCTGCACACAAAAGATTCTAGGGGGGGCCTTCTCGAGTCTTTTACCTTTTTCACATATAAAAAATTATTTAACTTTGTTTTTTATTATTCAATAGTCAATTCAAGATATGAGTAATTGTTTTCAGCAAAATTCAAAAATATTAAGTCAATGGAGACGCCTGGTAGATTACGCAAAGAACCAAAATTATTTTTCTATCTAAAACGAACATTTTTGTAGCAATTTTACGAACCATTTCCAATGCAGCCTCGCTCACGCGTCCAATACAGCTCAAACCCCTTCGCAGCAACGCACGAAAATATTGCATCCGCTGGCGTGTGTGTTGGTGTCCACATTTAATCCTTCCTTCGTTGCTTTTTTTTCTCGATTCGCCTCACTGCATGAAGCTGTGTACGTGCCACCACACCGAAACTGCTTATTCAATTCAAGAAACCACGGAAACACACGCACACACACACACGGACACACGGGCGTTCGAAACGGCATTCCAAACACAGCGGCTCCCATTCCCATTCGTCTTCTTGCAACAAACCGAGCAAACGGAGCAAACCCGAACCCGAGTCCGAAGCACCCGAAATAGCTCATCTGTTTTGTGGTGAGTTTGGGGCTGTCCCTCGGATGCTGGCTGTGGTGAGTTTGGCTGCTGTGGTGTGCTGTGCTGCTTCTCACGCTCACTAGCAAACCTCCGCTCGGTTGGTGTTGGTGCGCCCCGAAGCCCGGTAGTGAACGGAGGAAGATGAATTTTTGCGCTCGGAAAAGCTCGTACCACCGCCTTCTCCGTCACGGTGGCACCACCGAGCCAAAACCAAACAGCGGGAGCAGCACAACATTGACAGAATTGACACATCTGACTCACTGACTGTGAAGACTGGTGGGACTGTGTTATTGTTTTGGTTGCTCGGTGTGGTGTGTTTATGTGTGTGTTGGCGCATTGTGTTTGCTTGCGTGGATGCAAGCACAAACAAAATGCTTGTTGGCTTTCGACAGGAACGTAGCGCTCTGCTCTCTGTGCTCTGGCTATCGCTCTCGTATTTTGCTCGCAAACAATTTCCAATTCTTCTCTTACTGGGTGTCGAAAACAGGGCCGTCGGAAAAAAGGGAAGATAGGAAAAACAACGCATGGTGAATCATAAGATCCTCTTTAAACCCATTCGAAGGTCTACCGTGACTGTGAGTGTATTGTGGCAGCACGCGCTAAGGATTAATCTTAATCGTGTTGTAAGGTGTAAGGTGGCTGGATAAATATAATTAAACATCAGTGGAAATGTCATCCTCATAACGTTGAGACGGGAAAAAAGAACATTCGTAGGAAAAACTCCTTTACATTCCTTTACCATCTTGAACGAACCGGTGGCAGAACAAAATGCTTGTGCCACCTAGCTTCCCATCGAGCATCACACAGAGAGAAACAACTAATAGTACCGCGCGAGAGCAGCATCCTAGAGTCAAAACCTAGAGCAATCTCCCGGAACAGAGTGATGAGCTTTTCCCGTTCGGTTGAGGCGATGAGTCTCACGTGAGCTCATCCTCTTGGTGAGATGAACCATCGCCGAGTCCTTCTCGCACAGTCTCACAGCAGAAGATCTGCTGCGTGAGTCAGCTCGGCTCACATCTCACCAACTAGCAATTGACACATTGTGCAGTGGCATTCGAGCGGGGACTGTTTTTTCGGGAGGCCAGCACACGGAAGCGAAAAACCAGGCACCATGTGCATGGGGGTGATACTCTTGATGCCCGACAGGCATCCTTTTCACGTGTGACTATCTGTAGGCGCTTGCCCAACGCTCTCTGTGTGTGTATGTGCGGATATTAATATAGCGTCTCACTATGTGCGTGTGTGTGTAGGTTGTGTTTGTTGTCTTCAGGCGATCCTTCATCGTCCCACACACATCGAGCGGCGCTTTAGTGAGTGACGTCACGGCGGTCGGAAAACACGTACCTCAAAACGAGGCATTCCGTTTTTCGCGCACGGAATCGTGACCGTGAACAGGAGTCGTGCATTTTATTGCGAATTCCAATAACGCAACCGGTTCCGCGGTGAGTGCAAAAAAAAAACGCGTGCGTGTATGAGTGAAGAGTTTTTCCGGTCATTTCGGGGTGGTTTTTCCTCAGTTTTTTCTCTTCCGTGCTGTGCCGAGCTGGCCGCAAGCCAAAAAGAAAGAATGTTGCTGCTGCTGCTACACAGGAGCTAGAAATAGGCGTAATCTGTTGCCCCTTACGTGAAAAGTGAAAAGTCTCGACCCCGGGAAAAGTGCTCACAAACAGTGGAATTTATTGTTGTGCAAACACAATACCTAGAAATCATAAATCGAAAGCAAAAGCTTCTTACTGTAATAGCAAACATTGCGGGTAGGAAAATCTTAAAGAAAATGACCTTAATGGTGGTAAGCAGGCTCCATTTTCACGGCTCATTTGGGGGGGAAACCGTAACGGCGTGCCAGCAAAGCGAGGGTGAAAAATCTGTTTTTCCTGTGGACTCACGCACACCTTCCCCCGAGGGTCGATTGTTTTTCTTACTTTCCACGCGGTAAAGACGCCTGTGCCGTTCGCTTCTGTATGAGTCTTTTCGTGGTGCGTGTCAGCGCTTAGCGATAGTTCTGTTGCTCGGGATCGAGACCATACAAATGAAGGTTAAGGAAAAGTCATTATTTGATGACGACATAAAAGTTTGTCATCATTTTGTCACCACACTCACACACATTGGTGACCATTTTCATCTTTATCGCCGCCTTAAGATATGGGGTAGTTTTGTGTCGAGGAATAACTTTCTTGAGTTAAACTTCTTCCCGAAACCGTCCCCCCCGCGCTAACACTTCGGCCGACCAGCAATAGCCCGCTCACGCTCGTGGGAAAAGTGGGAAAATTGGCGAGATTAACTTTTTGATTCCTTCGTTCAACAATCCCAACCCTTTTTGATTACTCGCGCCGCCTCTTTTCTCTCGACCTTCCCGGGACAATCAATTTTCCTGGTTTTCCCTTTTGGTCCAGGAAAAAAAAGGGATGCGTCGTTTTGTCGCTGAAACGAGTGTGTCACCTCCATCTGTGTGTGTGTGTGTGTGTGAGAGACTGACGGTAGTTGATCTGGCCTTGAACGCACTCGGAACCAGCTGAGCCTTCGGTCGATGAATTATTCATAAACGTTACCGAGGAACACTGAGTGTCAAATATCTCGTTACGCTGTGCCGTAGAGTTGGGAGTTGGAGTCGGATCGGCGTTGAAAGTCTGGATGGGGAAGCTTAGAGGAGATGAAGAGAGCGGATCATAAAGTTTAAGGATGGCGTTTCCCCGTTCCTTTAGTTTGGAGCCAGAAAAGAAAGCACGAAGAAGGACACTCGAATACGTTCGGTCTTGTGAGTGTTTGCAATAACTAATCAAATGACGATCGGTTTGTGACAGTGTGTGTGTGTGAGTGCGAGGGTGTGTTTGTGCGAAATTCCCTTGAGGGAATACGGCCAAATGTGTACGTGGTTTCAGGCACACCAATGGAAATGGGGTGTTAAGAAAGAAGTTTTTCATTAAGATTATTGAAACCGTTAAGCTCCGGTGTAGACAGCTAGTTTTCATCAGCTATCAACGGCGGGCAGATAATAATATATTCTCGGAGGAAAAAAAAAAAACGCCAGAAGAAACAAGCAGCTGCTACACGATGGGATAAAAGAGCAGGATTACAGCGTAAGAAAAAGGAAGAGGAAGGCGGTCTGATTCGCGACAAAGGAGATACAACGAACCCGGCTGTTTTGGTGAGCGACATCATGTAAATTATTTTTAACGCTTTCTGTCCTATCGTGGTATGAGGTAGAGCTCTTGCACGAGCAATTCTTGGAGCTTTTTATTTTTTTATTTTGATGCCCTTTTTTGTAAATAAGCTAGTGAAAGCAATGAAGAAACATAATTTGAAATTTAATAAATACGAATCCTGCGTAAGTAAATATGCACTCGATTCTATAGGGACTGTCAAGACATCAAAAGGCGATATCTATAAACACTTTAAGTTTTTAATGATTACATTTGAATATTAGCATCGAATTGCATAACTTTATGATGAATCTGATTAAGAGCCCCTCAAAGTATGCAATTTGTGTAGCACATCCTTCAAGCTTGATCACTATTCGCCACGCTTGCTGTTCCTAAACGTGTTTTAAACGACCATTAAATGAAGCAAATTATTCTCCACTTGCCATTATACATTCACGTGTTATTGAATGTAAACTATTTTCCACTCCCGCTCATTATGCATTTCCCCGGAACAGTACCGTATAATTGCGTTTTGATTTGCAACAAACAAAGCCACAACACCCGACAGCTGCGTAGAGCGCTGGGCTAGGCATTAAGGAAAAACATAATTTATACGCCAAACCGTATGTACTTTAAATTAATTTGACTCCATTTTGCTTCGCTTTTTGTCCGACCCCCATTCTCCCCCCCCCCCCCCCGGCATCTCCACAATAATACCAAAGTAAGATTAATAATGGCCCCAAAGGTCGTAATTTAAATTTCAAAACTAAACCTACCGAGCACCAAACCCCAGCTTCATCGGTGGTGTGCAAGCCGTTCCGGTGAGTCGGGCGGGATTTAGCTGCGAAGTCGGCGAACAATTTCATCACGCGTAATAAACGCGTGTGTCTTTCACCCTTTCCCACTGTGGGTGGGAAAGGAAATCCCTTCCCTCCTCTCTCGCCCCCCCCCCTCCATCCCATCCATGAGGGGTGCAGGGTGAGGGTGTGCATTTGGAAAATTGTTGTTGCGTGATGTTTTATGGTGCAATACATAATCGGTTACACCCGTTTATCATCTGGTTTTGCTGTTCAATGTACAGTGCACATGGCTGCGGATGCCATTTTTATGAAAGAAGGTACCCTGGGTACGGTAGTATTGGTGAGCCTTTTATTTGTCTGCATGCGGTACATTGCGGAGACAATGAGCAGAGTTACGACCCTCTCGGGAGCTATTTTTGCGTCTGTTTATTGGGTTTGCAGTACCGTCACACCGAACATGTGGGAAAAGGATTCCCCATTTTTCCCTTCGTTCGGTTCATGCAGGTGCGGCAAATGCGAAAGCACATCCTTAGCCATCTAATGATCACACATGGTGCGTTTGCGAAAGGGACTATCCTTGTGGAGCTTTTATTTTGTGTTTGTACAATTTCTATAGCTCCGGGGAGGGTTTTTCGCACGAAGAAAGAACCGTTCGTTGTGCCTTCTTGAGGTTAAGGTGAAAATATAAAAATGAAGCCTGACTGACATGGGGTGGAGAAAAGTGTCCCCAGTTCGATGAGTGATGATTGATTGGGTCAAAGGTGAATGGGAAAGTTATTTTTAAAAGCATTAAACCATTCCTACCCTTGGCTATGAAATGGCTGCTCAGTTTGATCGGTTAGAACACAAACAAATTCATTGAGCACACTTCATCAGTGTTAGAATTGGCATTCTATGTCGCCGAATACCTTCAAAGTGAACAATTGTTTGTTGGAATATATTCAAACACACACTTTAGCACAATAAAAGCGCAACAGATTATTGGACGATTAAGAGCCCCTTTGTGTCACGAGAGGTCAGATCGGTTAGCCTTCTTTAATCCACGCCCACCCTAACCGCAGCAACCGCAAGCCAACCAGGGATAAAACTGCAGACAACTAATTGGCCTGACACACTTCACACTGTCATACAGGTGTGGGAAAGAGCGAATGATTGACGGGACACTTGTGGTTGTTGTGAGTCGTATTTTGAGTCAGAAGGGTAAAAGTTGGAGGTCATCAAAAGGGGTGCCAATAATTGAGCGGGAGGTTTTTTCAAATAAAGCGAAAGGTCTGCTGATTTCAGACAGGTTTCCCTTCAATTTCAAATCATGTTGAAATGTTGAGGCTTGACGAGAAGTGCGAAATTTTATTCCATCCTTTGTAGTGCTTGATTAACACTTCGATTATTTAAGAGATTAATTATAATTTGCTAGACTTTGTATCGAGTTGAACGTTTCTATCGACTAAAAATAGACAATTTTCAACCACCAATTTTATAGCGAAATTTGTATTCATGCTTAACAATAGCAAGAAAATTCACCGAAAAAGGGAAAACTATGCTATCAAACCTTGTATGTGCCCATAAATAACGATCAGAACAAAAGGCTCTCTCTCTCTCCCTATTCTTTCCCCCCAATAATGACCTGGTTTTGTCCAACGGGTAGCATAATTTCCCCTCCGAAAAGGAAGTGTTAAGTACGGGACAGGCATTTTAATGGCAGAACAGGAATTTTGGTTTTTATTTTATTGTTTTGCTCGCCGGCCTGCGTTGGAGGTTCTCTTGCTACATTTCCCATACAAAAATCGCTAATCCTTACGAAATTATCCAGCTCCTGCTCACGCCTGTTTCGTGTTGCCTTGTGTGTGTAGTAGTGTGTGCGTGAAAGAATGTTCCTCAACCACAAAATCTACACTAGCAAGGCTGGGAAGTTGGAAAATATATTCCTGTTGGAAGGAATTTCTTGTGTCAAAAAATCCCACCCTAACTGAGCATGGGTGAGTTGGGGAGGTTTAAGTATTTCGAAGGAGGATGAAAACGTTGACAAGTGGCCAGAATACTCATTCGATGGAGAATGGAATTTCGGATGTGCCAGATAGGCTCTCCCACCCCCAGGCTGGAAGTGATTATTACCTTACATTTCGCTCGTTCTCGCTCACTTAGTACGCGTACAATTTGTATCCTTGAGTCTGCACCACTCAAAATCCATAAGCGAAATGAGTGCTGATGGTGGCTGATTTTCTATTGACTCGTCGGATTATGGCGCGCTTTCCCAAGTACGGCACATGTTTTTGGTTGTGACATTCTAATAAAGATTCGGCAAAACCAGCAAACCAGTATCGGTATCGGTTCAGCCAACAATGAGTCCAGCTGACAAGTTATTTCGTATTTCATTAAGCAATCCGAAATGAACCATCGAAGCTTAAGGGATTCGGATTTGTGGAGGGGGAGTTGGCAGAGGAGTGAAATGCAGGCACACACACACACACACACAACATTGTAGCTGTCGGTGCGACCTTTCTCCAATCGCCCACATGCCCACTGCGTAGGAATGCTGGGGTCGGGTGGGTTATGTTTGCCATGTGTCCACCCACAGCCAGACACTGTCTGATGCAGTCGATTGTCGAGAAATTGGACCACAGCGTATGTCTTTAAATAGCTTCGACTACTAAAACAAGTCAGACTCATCCAACCGACTCTATTGAGGGTGTAGGCTAGTGTTTGCTGAAGATAGGGTGTTGGGAAAAAGAAACCATCGGTATGCTAAAAATAAGACAAAAACTTGATGTGGTGCTAGTTGGCCAGAGTTCTTCTAGGCAATTTATTGCATATTACTTCAGATGGGGGTGATCTATATTTACTGAGCTGAACTTAGCAGCTTAACCGAGCCATCTTAACGTGAAATTGTATTCTTGCCGGGGAGTGTTTGATATCCTTTGCGTTTAAAATTCTCAACCCACGAGCGCATTATGAAGCCGAAGCAATCCGTTCACGAAACCCGCTCGTCGTTTCCATTAATCATAATTTACTGGAAACGTGATTCATGGCACGAGCGGAATGCTTCTGGGCTGTACTGTGTGCGCAAGTAAACAGCAACCACACGTTCACCCGCAACCCGATGACGTTGCGAATTTGAGGTTAATTTTAAAACCAGATTAGATAAGCTTTGAGCGAATCGGGGCTGAGAAAGACGCCTTCTTCTACCATGTATGAAGCTCGGTAGAAAGGCATGATGAACTTCTACCTCGTTCACCCATCTCCAATTGGTCACTCTCGAAGGTCCCACGTTTGGTTTGGACTGCAATTTATCATCCACTGATGACTGCGAACAACCATTTTGCTCATTTTTTTCCCCTCTCCTCTCTAGCTCCAGCTGACGGAGTGTTGACGAGCATACACACGAATCAATCCATCATCCTTTTTTCGGTTTCGGTTGGCTGTGTTGAAAGCTGGCTTTCAAATCATATGTTAATCTGTCGTGAAGCATCTCTATCTGGGTGTCCCAGTGGCCTGTGCTGGGCAGAGATAGTGCTCGTCTAGGTTTATGAAGGTAAAGATATCATTTGATAACGCTAGTGAGTCCGAGTCTAGTAGATCAGGAGCTAGTAGAAAGTGATTTTGAGAATCTTTAAAAGCTTCAGAAGACTTAATCGGAACAAGATTAGAAAGCAGACGGAATGGAGTGCCTTTTCATCCTTAATGTTCTTCCCTCAAATGGATTCTTGGAAGGAAACGTCTGTTTACAATGACCAATCGTATTCCATCTCAAGGATTTTTTTTTAATATTTTTGATTGCTTATTTGCTAATTTTATTCAGTATTACAAATAGTTTTTTTTTGTTGTTTTTTTGTTATTTTTTTCATGAAAAATGTTTCAAAATGATCCATAAAATCTTATCAAATATCCATTTTTGGCCAACCTTCTCTCCACAGTAGGTGATTCTTTCTTTAAAAAACTTTTCTTTCCATTCCATCGCGTATCTTTCAGACCACACTCCACTAAGTGTTGGTGTGTGTCCAGGAGTCTTTTCCCTCAAACTGGACCGCTTCCCACTTTCTTCTCCTCCCTATAAAACCCCAGAAAGCGGAAAGCTGTTGGCACGGTGTGCGGTTTGCATGCAAATTATCACAACCACCACCGTGGGCCCAGTCCCGGTTGGTGACCGGTGGGCCTGTGCCCAGTGGTTGCGGTTGGTACGCTGCGCACGTGAGACCGATCCGAGATTAATAGTTACTAAATGAAGCGGAAACCTTTTCAGACGCTCGAACCCCATCGTCCCGGGTGCTCGGGATCGGGAGGTTTAGGATAAAGCTGGGAAGATGCTTTAATTGCACGGGACCAGGCCGCATGAAACTGATCTGCTTGATCCTGGCTTTTTTCAGGTCCGTTTTCGTTGGAAGAAGAAAACTGACCATTCATGTTGTGAGAAGGAAAGTGAGTGAGAGAGAGAGAGAGAGTGATTGTAGGGCAAATGGAAGTAATAACAATAATTAACCAACAATCAGGCTCGTTTGGATTATGCAGGCATCGTGTTGCCGGTGCTAAAGATGATAAGGGTTTTAATGATTCTTTTATGTAGGAGGACGTTTTTTTTAAGTTTCGATTCATTATGAATATGTTTCGAAGAGATTTATCTTATCCTTTCTCTAAGTTCCCTTTTCTCAAAAGCAGGAAGAAATCTCCAAACTCCTAACAGGGAAAATTTAATTCGATTTTCAAATTCGATCAAACACGCAAATGTAACATGCGGAAGTCCGGAAATGAACTTGGTTCCATTCAGCGGACTACCCATTCGCATCCCGGGCACGTCCACCCGGTAATGGTCATCCGTTGCTAGGTGGGCTGCCTTCGGTACGGTGTATTTATCCTCTCAATCAATCTGCGTTCTTAATATTCATGCCCACCGTTTTTTTTTTGCTTGCTGCTCGAATTCTATAAAATCAATTCAATTTCGCAGCCGACTGGAAATGGAAGAGTTTTATTTTGTATTTGGCTGCACATCGATCGGACGAAAATGAATAGATTTTGTTTTTTCCGGTTTTGGTTTTCCCGCTCCACTGGGGGGAGAGAATGGCGATAATTCACTGGGCGCGGAACAATACAGCGTAGCTTGAAGCGTTTTAAGCTTTTTCCGAGGAAAAACTCAAAGCACCGGACGTTGGCGCTATTGTGAGTAGGAACATAATTGAATATTTTCTAAATTGTTCAGCAATTTTCAACCGTGGGGAAAATTGTTGGAGAGCGAAGAATGAAGGTGATGTTTAAAGTGCCATTTAATAGTTTGATCAATTTAATTTTGTTATTCAATCTCAACCATCATTGTATTACATTAATCCGGAATGATTTTGATAGCTTAATGTCGTTTGTTGGGATGTAGTAATAAAGCTGTTTCTTGAATTTAACACGTTTCTCACAAATCAAGATGAAGAGCTTTATTAACTCAATCATCACCATTAGACGCCCAAACTGTTGTGATGGGATTCCTAATAAAATGTGATGATCAAATTGATAGGCTTCCTTGAATAGCTCTCTCTCACTCTCTATAGCTGAACTGTAGAAGAACTGTAGATATCCAGAATCCTGACACCAGGGCACGAATCAGAGTGAATGTCTCAAAATTCTTCTCCTTTTCAGTAGCAATAGTTGATGGCAAAAATTGATTCAATTTCGAACCAATTTATGGGGTGGTCCGCTCCTCGAACGAAACATCAGTTCACACCTGCACCTATCTGCATCCAATCTTTACCCACTGTTGCAAACTCGATTGAATTAGCTTCACTTAGGCTTGGATGACGTACTTACACTGGTACACCAATCACCGGGAATCCGGCAAAAGTCTCCCAAAGCATCAGCATCAGCCCGAATCCCAGTGAACCCGATAGTACCGAGCGCTGACGGCAATATCATTCACTTTTAATTACTGCTTAATTTGGTTTAATTTCATTTTGCGTTCAACACCAACGGGAGAGTCAAAGAAAACAAGTAAGAGTTCGCCAGATCTTGACGGTTTGAGTAGCGTCGAATTGAAGCTGTTGGAAGAGCGACAGAAAAAACGGAAATTGAAGTACCTCTTTCGCACACCGCGCTCTTACTGTCTGTTGTAGGCGAAGCCTTTTTTTTGGAGCTTGGTATAAATCTGGAGCAACATTTACAACAGTTACAATTTCTGCAACTGCTTCCTTATTGCAATCTCTCGCCGTGAGCAAAAGTATCCTTTTCCCATTCAACATCATCAGCTTCATTAATATGCACAAAACGGTTGCATCTCCTGGGCCGGATTTCGGAGAGCAAACGAGCGTCCGTATTAGCATCATCGCGCAGACATCGGCTGCCTCATCCTCCTCCAAACCGCTTATCGTTGCTGAGCATCGGAGCAGGATAGAACACCGGCCACTTGCACCCCCCGCTCATCCACCCATAGCTAATCACTTACCTCGTTAATGAAGAACGGGGAGCAAACCCTCGGTGGCTCACTCTGCTTGCTGATGAAAACATTCCCCGACGAGAAGATGCTCGTCTTTAAGCGGCACTGTTCACTCCATTCACTGCTTCCTTCTTAAGCAAATAATCCCACTTCTGGCGCTGCCGCTTTCTTCCCTTGATGTTCAAGTTCGCTGGGAAACGTGCTTTAATAATGCATGCCCAGAGAACCGGAGCGCAAACATTAAAGGATTACGCTTCATTGCAGCGTGCGCGTTCTAGCGTTGGCTACCAGGGGGCCTGCGATTCTTTCCAGGCCACTCGTATCGTCCCGGCATGACATGAAAATTGGTCGTACATATTGCGCCGGGGGTCGAGTTATTCACACGTAACCATTCATTCGACCGACAGCACCCTCGTGGCGAGCGTTACTTTCTCCAAATTGTCGCAGACGTTCAACGACACTCCCGTCGCGCCTTGCTCTCCTAGCCACCGCAGTTTCCCTTTCGGTCCCGTAGCTACGCCTCAAGTGCATAATAAATATAGCAGGCACAGCACCGTGCGATAGATAAGTACGGCCAGGCGCCTCCATCACACGAATTGCGCAGGACGACATCTTGAGACGATACACGATCACTGGTGCAAACTGCAATTCGTCGTGGTGGTGTTGGTGATGAAGGCACCACCACTCACATACATTATTATCGAACCGAAAGCATGTGCTTGAACTATTAACGTGCAACCGTGCTCGAACATAAGGCGCTGAATGCTGCTCGGAAGCCGTTCAGAAAACGTTATCACGCGACATATTAGGGAGGAAGATGGCACACGGGATTTACGGTTCAGTTCTGGAAATTAATTGACGAATGTACTGAATTTGTAGCCAATTGCTGTCATTACGATGGTTACGGCAGCAATTTATGACGCTAGTAAGACATGGGACTACACAATGTAATAAAGCAAAGAGAAATTTGCATACATTTAGGCGTTTGAATGCTGTATATGAGACGCTACCTGCATTTTAATAATTTTCAAATAAGAAGAAACACAGAGGGAAAAAATTGCACAAACTTAAACGTTTGAAGGGTGAATCTAGAGTGTTACAGTTCTTCACATACAAATCTTCTGAATTTTTAATTATGCAACACAGTTTTTAATCGCAAAGTTAAATGTGTTTCCAAAGATCTTGCATGGGATGAACTGTCCAAACAACTTTATCTTACTCGCACAATGACAGCCTTGAAGCCAACCTGTCTAATCTCGTTCCCTCCAGCCCACGGCTCCAGCATGCTCAATAATTGTTATTGCTTTCATGCTCATGTACATAAATTTATGTCAAGTCGTTAAAAACGAAAACCCCACCGCCTCCTTTACACACTCACTGCCAAAGACATTTTTCCTCGCAGCAGAGAAAAGCGCTGCAGCAGACCCCGAAACGCGCTTCTTAATAACCCCGGGACACGTGTTGCGGTCGGTTCTGAAGCTGGTGCTGCTACTCGCTGTTGCCCGTGGACTCAGGTTGCACATTAATGTTTGTTCGTGCTCATCGTGGCTGGCCTCGGCTCCGCATGACCTCACCCTGCCACGAAAGGTCAAGAGCCGGGTTTATGGTTACAGTGCGATGCAGTGTGCAGAACAAGCTTGCTCGTTCTGTATGCGTCAGTACGTTCTGGGGACCGTGTGCTACATTTTTATGACTCCACAAACAGATGGGACCCCGGCATGAAGAAGCTGCACCGAGCCACTGCCCGAGAGCCTTTTTCTGCGTAGATGAGGTAAATTTATGTGCGAGCGAGTGAGTGTGTGTGTGTTGGTGCATTCTCTTTGGGTGACCGGTACCACTTTTCATTGCGGTCGTTTGCAAAGTATCTGGCAGCCTGCTGCAGTCATCGTGGCGTGCTTGGGAATAATTTACAAATTTTGTGTAATTGCTTGTACCATGCGAGTGGTCGTTGTTTGCTGGAGCCAGGAGTGTGTCTTTTTCGGGGGTTCTTAAATTAAGAAACTTTTGTCTAGAAAGCCATTATACTTCCGATAGACATGTTGGACCTTGTCCAAGAAGCAGTCTTTTGAAACAAATTAAAGCTTTGAAAATTGAATTGAATTTTACATTTATTTATTGAAATAATTTATAATTTTCATTCATTGCAGCAAGAAAAAAAGCGAACTTAAAATCAGTTTAGGAAAATGTGTTCAAAATTGGAAAAAAAAGAAAATCAATTGCTGGTAACCAAAGCATTTTTCATTCGTTTTGTAACCACTACCAACCATCGATGATGGATTGATTCATGAATTATAAATACCGCCATCGATGCACGAGCTCGTACCGTACGGAATGGAACAATGTATCGTACGAGATCGAAGGTACCAAGCGCATTTTCAAGCTACAAATTTCATATCGCTAGCTCGAAAGCGAATGAAGCGCATAAAATTATTTCTGATCGTATTTGTACCAGCTTACGATGGCGAAAAAAAAAAACGGAGTGATGAAACTGAGCACAGTAAAAAAGCGAAAAATGTGATATCAATTCATAAATCCATCGTCACGTCACCGACGCCGGTCGCCGCTGTGTCATACACGGTACGGAACCCAACCAGTTCATCACGTTCTTCAACTTGGGAGGAGTTTTAGATTGCAATTGGAATTTGATTATCGTGCTTGCTACACGCGGCAGCTCGTGGTGGTGCACACGAAGACCAGAACACCGACGAGTGTGCAAGAAAACACAAGCACACACTTACGAGTGTGCTCGAGCAGAAGCACGGATGGTAGCAACAAAAAAACGGGGTTGACTGTGTCTGGAAACTAATAAGCACTTCGTTACAGCCATAAAGTGTCCGACAAACGGAGCCCTTGTCCGTATTTACAGCATGCAGAGACTTTGTATCACTGGGACCAAAAACGGCCAAGTGTTCGGAAGGGGTTGCAGAGGAAACGGAGAGCGCTAGAAGCCATCTGACACTTGCAGAAGCTCGGAGGGGTTTTTATTTTTGCACCACTGGCCGTACTATTTCGGTGAGTGTTTATTCTGGGCCGACACGAAAGCACTTCTCCGGATGGCCGAACAGCTGGGTCAATGATGATAATGATGAAGGAGCTTGAGCTGTTTTTATGCTTTTTCTGCTACACTCAGGACGATTCAGGATCCGAAGAAACCAAGAACGATTCACTCGGCAATTGAATCCGTGTCCGTTTACGTTCAAGTACCAGTTAAATCTAGCGGAGGCGAGTGAGCGAAAGAGAGAGAGACAGAGTAAGAGAACGACTTCTGTCCAACCGAATGGCCGCTTCCTGGCAGCCGAATGGTGTAAAGAGCGGGAGCTTTTATTTTGAAATTGACCAACACAAAATCGAAAAATGAAATGAAGCAAAACACGCAAAGTAAGTCAGAATTGGGGGGCTGGCGAAATAAAGGATGCTCAAATCGTTCAGCTTTTGCATTCGTTTCTTTCAATGGAAATTGTGGAAAAGAAAGTAATACATTTCCGATCGTTAGCTTCAATGGGCGAGGAAAAACAGAAAGATAGAAAGGTGTTTTTCTCCACTCACCACACCACGCTCGTGAATCTCAGGAAGCTCGTATGCCCAAAGGTACAACATATTGTGTGCACCGAGCAAATGCTTTACCACCCATATCGGCCCCATACGCTTCTCCTGCTTGGATACGGGCTGCAGAAAACATATAAATTGCTTTCGAACACAATGGCGTAATGGATGCAGCAGGCAACGTTTGGGTTTTTTTCCCCCTAGCCAACGTGAACCAGAGACAGATGTTGTGGCCGGATTTGTAGCATGCAGGCAGGTTTGCAGCTAGCGAAGGATTTATGTTGTGCGCGTAGCACCGTAGCAAGAAAAGTGCATTTCCCAGCGGCGCATTTTTGGGTGCATCTTTGCGAGTGGAAAATCAATGGATCTGTTTTCAATTCAATTTTCTAACCAACTCGGTCGTGTAGCTTGCGGACAAGGGGCTAGATTTGCTTTCCGTACGAGGAAAAATTTCATTTCGGGGTCGTAATTTCGTTTCTGAGGTCATTTCACTAAAAAGTGAGTTACAACAACTTTTGGTCAAAAATTCTTTGAATTCGTTGTACTTAAGAACTGTGTTTTTTATATCAAAATCAATAAAAATATCAGTACCAACCGGAATTATTCCAATCTATTTATTTTATTTATTAAATATGACGGTCCGATGCCGTATTGTCACCACCGCATGTGGTGACTGTGAATTACATTCACGCAGAAAACAATTAACAAAATTAACTAGGCATTTCCTCCTAGTTATTTGCCATATCCCGGGCATGCTCGGTTGAATTATTCCAATCTAAATTCGGTAGAAATCTAGTCAATGAGTACAAGTACTGGGCGCCTCCACCTATGTTCACAAAATCTTTTTTCTATAACAGATTATTTATAAATGAGAATTGTTAGAACATAAATTACTTCAAACTGATTTGGATTTTGTAGAATGATGAACATGCAAATTCGTCCTGATTCTGAAGGCATATATTTTTTAAATCTTCTCTTAGTCGGCTTTACTTAATTTGTCTACCTTTGCCCGTTACAGCAACCAAAGCTGTAAGTACTATGAAACTTTTCGCTTATCTTCACCGTGCAATAAGCTTGATTACATGGAAAGTTGCTAAATAATTATTAAATAAAAACCCAACCTCATTCCCTAATAACTCTCATCCCCGACATTTTCGCCGGTATTTTGCATCAAATTTACGCCTCGGTACGTTGCGGTTGAACGATCAAAAGTTTATAATTTCATTCCGGACGGGTTGCTGGTTCGGTGACGGGAGATAGAACGCGCGCTCGGTCGCGTTATGCCATCACGCGAAATTAAAATGTCTTCCCGAAACGAAACTGTCGCGAGCAGTGTTTGGAGTGTGTCTCGTTACGACACACACGCGCGCGCATTTTAGAGTTGATGTGTGTCCTGGTGGTGGTGGTGGTGGTGGTGGGAAAATCTCATTTGAGCCAAGCTGCAAATATACTTATTTTATTATATTAACAGCCTGATTTCACTCCCCTTGCGATTGCCCCCGTTTTTCCCTATGTGCAACTTTTCATTTCAGAATGACTTTTTTAATGATGCTGCTGAACGTCAGATAGATAGTGGAACAAAATCATCAGCTCCGTTGCTTGGTCTCGTGGAAGTTGCTTGCTAAAACGTGCGAGAAGGATGCTAGCCAATGAGGTTGATTTTCCCTTGAACTATCAAACACATACACACACACACAGACACATATCCCCCAAGGATCTGCTCTTGACCTCTCACCGAGGGGAGGTGATGTTGTTTGGGGTGTTATTTGAATTTCACGCAAACACTGCACTTCGTATCGAAATTTCGCAATCACTAGGCGAACCGCATACGTTCCCAGGCACGTCCACACTTCATCACGAAACAGCATCCCCACACACAGACACAAATAACCTAGGTTGAATGTTAGTAAATTATGTTAGGAAGGAAGTTTCACCCTACCTTACGCCTTACGGGAACACCTACTCCACTGACACGTTGTTTGCATTCCGGTGAGCACGTCCCTACCACGTCATATCGATCTGTGTGTGTGTGGATCTGAGTGAGCGAGAAGCCCTTTTTTTGTTATGCTCCCTTTTTCTGGCACCATTCGCCACCGCCGTTGCCCTCAAAATTAACCCGCACAAAGTAGAAACACAAATAAAGCGTGCAATTTAGCGGTTCATTCCGATGTGGAATGTAATTATTCATCCAGGAATATGGGACACCGGATGATACGTGGGAAATGAAAGCTGACTAAAGCAATCAGATGTGTGGGGCCTTGTGTTATGTGGATGCGTTGTTAAAGCAACGGGTGGAATAGAAAGATCGCATCAGCAATCGTGAAATGCAGATAATTTGACGAGTAATCAACGTTTGGAAAAGGGCTTTGGAGTACAAAAACCATGAGAAAGTAATATCTTCTAGCTTTTGATATGTCTTGGATTCATCAACAAATAAGTAAGAAATAAAATTGTATCGATTGTACAACACAATCATATGAAATCGTCAAATCAAATCAATATAAACAAAATTCGTACAGACCGTACAAAGTTCGTACACTAAAATTTTCATACCTTTAGGCGTCATCTGCTTGTAAATGAAAAACCACGAGTATCACCAAATAGGAGAAGCCTAACGTAATTTTTGTCATGGACAACTCCACGCCGAAGTAATTTTAAAATGCAAATTCGTACCTTCACGCAGCTTGATTAGCTACTGCCGAATCTGTCCAAAATATTTACCAAAAACACACAATGTAAGCACCCAATATGGTTCCTCATCCTGTCGCGCTCATCACCTCTACCAAGCACTCCGCCACAAATATTACACCACTAACATGCAAACCTTCCTGCACCGTATTTGAACGGCTGATGTACCCGTTAATTGCATGTTCGTCGAATTCGGGTGCGCCAGCTTGCACATCACGCGACACACATATGGTGAGACAGGCAGCAATTTGAATGTATTAATATTTGCATTTACTCCGTGTGTTGCACCGTGTGCTTCGAACGGAGTACAATTTGATTACTTCGCTAAAGAGGATCGGGTGGGTAAATTGGGGCACACGAACGCGTGTGCCATGCTTGAGAACGAGGATTCGAGTCGATGAGCGTTTGGTGGGATAATAACTTCATAACCAAGCACCCATTGATATGCCAAAATCGATGGTTTTCAATTAGAGTTCCATTCGCACTGGATGTTTTTGAGGTTTCGCATTATATTGCACACTGAAAATTCATTTAATTTTAGTTGTCTGCAGCAACATTTTTTTTAAACCGTCCTTGCATTTGTGTCGAGAAACCAATCCGGTGTTGTAACCATGGTGCTTCACCACAGGAAATTACCCGCGTGAGCATAGTAACCGTTGCTAGCCATTTTGCTGTCATCCAAAAACGTCAAAATCAACACCATCGCTACCAGCGCTCCAAAAATGGAGGAAGAACAGGCTCAAATTGTTAGTGTTACATTGAGGGACATTTTCCACCAAGCGCTTCCATCACCGGCCGACCTGCTGCCCTGGTACATACCGAAGTGCTTTTGGCGTTCGCTGCTAGCATCCCGCCAGCTAGCAGCCTGTGAAACCATCCCACTCCCCCGTCCGGATCCCTCCGCAAACGGTGACGATCACCATCAGTGCCCGGCACAACCTGCCCGAGACGGACTACTTCGGTGTGGAATCGCCCTAGCGCGCCTACACCAAGTCCGGCACGTCTTCATCGTCAGCCGAAACGGTGGCACCGTAAGACGATTGTTGCAATTGATGAAAGCGGACTCGTCCGAGCTGCTGCACGTGCTTCTGCTCACTGATAGGATTTCGACCGTGGAGGAGTTTCAAGCCGCCGACAGCGAACGGAACGTTTCGCTGGTACGCTACGGACGGGCTGCACTGGTAGATGATGGGCCCACTTCGAATCTTCCCGCCAGCTACGGTATTGCTGGCGATGAGGACATTCTGTACGGCGTTGGCAACCATCTCACCAGCACAAGCAAAGAGGAGCTGTACGAGGAAAAGCTACTGAAACTGTTCCACAGTGCACGGTTGGTGCTTGAACAGATGCGACCGGAAGTGCGATGGAAGGCGTTGGATGGGAAGGTGCTTTACTTGTACCGCTCCTTCCCGCAGGCTACCTTTGTAAACTGTTTCGAAATTAAGCGCCTTCGGTAATCCTTCTTCACCGGGGGCCGGGTGTAAAACTCTTGCTGGGAAAAAAAAACTTGGGAAAAGCACTGTTTACCCAGAGCGAGAGTGAGAGGCAAACCTATTCACCATAGAATGAAAGGGTGTACTGTGCTGGATAGAACGAGCGCCGATGCTAATCCCGAAACTATTTTCCTCGCTCAACAAAAGGGAATAAAACAACAACCGGAAACTGTGGGTCACTGAGCATGGCGGAACGGATAAAGTAGCGCAATCATCGTCATTTTGATCGATTACAACCGAGGTACGGTTGAGTTGGCGAAGAGTAGCGAGAACTGTGTACACATCATCGGTAGGAAGATGCAGCATTTTTTTTACTTTCTTTTCGATTATTGTATTTTCTGTAAGTTTTTTACCTTGTTCGCTGTGCAAATCATCCATCTTAGATATTTTGTCGTACGCTTTGCTGCTCTTTCATATATTTTCTTCTAAGAAATAGCTGAGAGTATCTCAACAGTCCGTAATAATAAATAAATTAATAAAATAAATAGCTGAGAGTAGATGTGTTATTCTGTTTTCTATTTCAAATTTTACTTTTTTCCGATGTGTTTACATGTGTCTAGTTTAGTCCAGTAGTTCTTTCCTTTCATGTCTATTTTTTGAACTTTTTACTATTTTTATTTATTTGATAAGAAGAAATATACTGGTTTTCTTTTCATAGCTTGAGTCTTGTAAAAAAAGAGTGATTTTTTAAAAAAAATTCTTACTCAGAAGATCACAGTATTTTCTTATTCTTTACCATGCAAGCTTCTCATTCATAGCCAACGATTTTTTAATTGCTTATTTATTATTTTTCACTCTGTAGTGTTCTACTATGATGATTTCTTTAATATTGAGTACAAAAGAATCAGCGTCAAGCATGCTTCGTTAAAGCCCTTTTCCCCAGAGCGACGACAACACAACGGCAAGGGAATACTTCTTGTCTGCATTACGATGCACAAAAGCGAACACCATAAGGAATGTGTATTACCGTTTGGAAATAGTGCTTGAAAGTGACGATAATATCTAACGACGATAACGAGCTTCGTGAAGCAAGTTTTCCCCCTTTTCTTCAAATATGCTGTCCGGCATGAAGGTGTTTTCGAAGCCGAAACCAAACAGCTTATCGATTTTTAATTTTCTTCTCCTGTGTCTCTCATCGTCCGTTTTTGGGTTAACGTTGAGTTGGGTTGGTTTTTTGTTGGCACTATTTATTTTTCATTTTCTTTTTACAAAGACTTCGACAAAATGCAAAAGAAAAAACTTTCAGCACCAAAACATCCAACAACGCTGAATGATGGGTCCTGGGCGATGGAAAGTTTTCTTTCAATTATGATCTTGCCAACGCGGATGCCGAATCGATTCGGTCGGTGCGGTGTCGGTTCAGGAAGTGGTGAGAACAAAAAGCATCACCATTTCCTTGTAAGGATGGGCTGACATTCCGTTTCCCTGACCAATCACGACCGCCCGGAGAACGACGATTTCCGGTTGAAGTAATGGATGTTTTCTTTCTTTGCCGATCGTGTTTTTTTTTGTCCGGGGTTTCCCTGGAAGTATGCTTCGGCTTTGCTTGGAAAACGAAACGGTAGCATACTTACTTGCAGAACCGTTCCCAGGAGATTCGCGCCCGGGAAGTAAATTAAATTACTTGCCCGATGGTAGATATTGTGGATGGAAGATGTTTTGCAAGTTCTGGCAAGGGAGTACCGAGGTCTCTTATCTTCTGTTTTCATTTGCAAATAAAATCATACCGACACTGGAAGGACAATTGTGTGCTCAGGCGATTATAATCAATAATTTGACAAGTTAAGATCGATAGGAATCGCTGTTTTTCGCTCTGAAGAAATATTTTGGATAATACACCAGGAGAGTTCAATAAATTAGAGTAAATTTGAAAAAAAAAAATATCAAACCAAGTCCAGTACCAAACTTCCTCGTAGTCTCAGCAACGCAAGCAATATTTACAGACTAAATCGTCCAGCGTATTCTGGTGTCCTATGGTTTGGAGAGAATCTATGTATCAGATGCACATGTGAGGACCGAAATTACACATTTTGTATACAGTTCAATCTTGGTCCATATCAGTCTCATGTCTTCCATTTTGAATTCCTATAGGCTACCTCCAGATTCCTAAACAGACCTTAATATCCACGAATAGATGTAATGACTTTAGATTGACTCAAAAGGTCGCTAGGCCATGATAGGAGAAGAAGGTTGTTCTGTAAATATATAACTTAAGTTTTGATCTCCTATTACGATTTCACAAGAGCCTTGAAGAATTCTCGACCCTGAAGAATTCTAGTTGGAAGCAGATCTTCATCCACAATACTACCCAAGGTCACCTATGAGCTCTGAAGAAAGCGTTCAATCTATTTGATACATCTATAACTCTGCTATGCGAAGCATCACACACACACACATTAATCTTGTGAATAAATTATAACGCACGAGATTAACACATGTCTGTTTATTCATTAAGAGATACATCGCTACAAAGAAACGAATCCCCATCTGACACGTAATTTGAGTTATCTGTTCCCGGAAAAAGACCCGTCCTCAAACAGTGCTGTAACCGAGTGATACCTATGCTCGATTTCATCTCTTTCAATATCAATCTGTTATTCTGGGCCACTTTTTTGTCTGTCTAAAACTATCAGCGAAACGAAAAAAAAACAGAACCTCCGCACATCCCAAGCGACCGAACAAAGCTTCACAAGTTCAGTTCGATTAGTGAGCCTAATCGAATTTTCCGGTCACGCACAGCCACGTTTTTCCGCGTGTTATTGTGCTATCTGTGTTTGTTTGTAAATATACACCCCGATATACCATTTATGTGAGATGCGTGAGGGCAACAGAAGAAGGGACAAAAAAGCACGCTGTATGGAAGAGAAGTAGACCTATTTTACCTCTTCTTGTTTGCCTGTGTCCTGCGCGAATGAAATGTATCTGCTGCTAGGTGTGGTGTACTTGTACACACGTGTCCTGCAGGAATGGACTGTCCGATGATACGGAGGGGAGGGGGGGGGGGGAAGGTTGGGGAGGATAGAGCGGAATGGGAAATTGTCGTTTTCATACGTAATACGTCTCGTTTAGCTGGAGGATTACGACCGGTACGTGACTGTCTGTTTGAGCGCACGCAAGCTGTGAAATACGTACGTGCGACGCGGCGAAATTGCTTCTCCGAATTGTGTCCACCGTCCTGTGATTCAAACGCACACACACACACACACACACACATAAACCTGAGGAAATGTTCCGAAATGTATCAGTATGTGTGTGTATGAGCTCTTCCATATTGCACGAAGAAAGCTTTCAGGTGCATCCTCTCTTTCTGCTGTCCTTGACGATGTAACAACAGCCTCTTGGAAATCTTCCAAGATTTCTCTAGCACGAAACGGTAATGCAGTGGGATAAGATATCATTACCTGCTCTTATCTCTCAACATAAAATACAATGTTTTACAACGATTTCCGATGGAACAAACAATCCCGGCCGGATGGAATCAAAAGTGTGCTGAAAGCTTTTTTTCTCTTTCTCCCTACCCAACAGTACCCAACAGCTTAGGTGTCGAAAGGTATCCATCGCACCATCGCCGATGTGTTACTGTGGAAACTGTGGTAACGGCTAATACTGCCCTGGGCGTTGTTGCTATGCCTCCGATACATGGTTTCGCACCGAGCAATGTAGAACCGAAGGCGTTTTGCTTTCGGTGGCACTTTGCAATAAATAAAAACATACAAATCTGCACCTGTACTTCAATGGTCTTCAAGGATTTTGTTGCTCCCAGATTTTTGTTTTTGCTACCGTTAGCTGTTTTGCTTTTTTTCCTACTGAAGGAAACATCCCTTCTCGAAATGGTGTCTCGAATTCACATTATCTATCCCCCCAAAAACACCATAACAACCAACTGTACACGGTTGCGGTCCTCGTTTGAATCGGATCATGCCGTGTTTTTTCCCTGAAAGTAACGGCAAACCAGCTACGAAAAACATGTATTTATTGTCTCGCAACAAATAGCCCAAATGGGCTGCAGATGTCGTAAAGCTAGGTGGAGCTTACTTCGCTTGCCCTTGTGTATCGTACGCGAGCTCCAGCGTCCGAATCGCCAACGTAGCAACGATGGCTTGCAAGATACGCTGAACCAAGCGGGCACCATTAGATCTGTCTGGGTGTAGTGAACTAGCCTATCGAATGGCCCACCAAACAAGGAAACAGATTTGGAACATTTTCGTGCAGGGAAGAGATCGTGTTTGTGCCCGGGAACGAACATTTCTATCTGTTTTCTAATGATGTCGTTTGCTGCTGTTTCGGTTGCTTGTTATCGAGTATATTGATAGAAATGTGAATCCTATTGGTTTGCTATCGGTTCGGGACGCGTAGGTTGATTACGATATTGTGAGTTGATTTCTGCTTAACTATGGTGCCTTACTTATCCTTCCTTTCCATCTTCCTCTTCTCTTTGCGCACAGGTCTTCACCACGCTTCGTCCCTGGGAAATATCGACACATCATCGCAGGTAGGTGACACGAAAATTGAATCTACTTAAGTGTGAACACATAAACAGGTTAACGATAAGCATTGTTCTGAAATTCGAACTAATTTATGGAATTCTGACTTAAATGGCTCAGACACTCTTGAAAGGCTTTCATAATATGAAATATTTTACTTCTCTTGCATAACTTTAGGCGTTCCTTTCAAAGTACTCAAAATTATATATTTATATGCCAAAAACTTGCTTTCAGCATGCAAATTGCATTATTTTAAATATGAACTGTTATAAAATTTTTGTAAAATTCAACATGATCTCAGTTTTGAGCTCAACTGAATATTTCAGCTATCAGTATAATTAAACTATCTCAGACAAAGCCTGAAAGTATGCAATTCTTCAACTAATATCCTCCAATTTGTTCCCCTCAACTTACAGGCGAAGGTAAATTTTGCGGCCCGCAGTTACGACTCCGAAGATGAAAATATGGGCAGAAAGAAGGGCCGGCCATTTGAGACGGGACCCTGCTCGAGGGCTCCCGTCTACTCCAAGGGAGACATACGCGAACAGGTAAGGCAACCGTCGGACGAATGACCGCTCAAACGTTTCCGTAGGGAAATTTTCTCCATTGCGCTTTTTTGCCAAACTTAATTCGATTACCCATCTTCGTTTGTCGGTTTTATCCAAAAAGGAGAAAAAAAAAACCCGAGGCCTATTCCCCTTGTGAGCGATATGCTACTAAGCCAACTTCCGGCAACTCTGATACAAAGCATGAGCATTTTTCGCCCCAAGAAGTGTATAGTACACGAAGGTATATTGTATTAGCATTCATTCGGGGCTCACCCTCCTTTGGTTCAATATGGTTGACCGGGCTGGATGATGGTCGCTTTGGGAATCGTTTTAAGGCTCAGACGGTGGAAGCTCTTTAATGAGATTGGTAGGTTGGAGTGGAAAAATTGTCGCCCGTTTGGTCGGCGCTGTGGTGCGCTGGACGTGAAGCAACCATCAATGGTCGCTGGCCGCCATTATGCGCAATTATGCAAAATGAGCGATCCGGCAAAAGGTTCACCCCCGCGAGGCGGATCTGGTACGTGAACGATGCTTTATCGTTGACACTAAAGTTTTCCCTTTTGGCTGCCGAGCCGCTGAGGTTTTAGATGAAAAGGGGCGGCTTCGGGGTTAGCAAGGGGCATGAACGGAACGGGTGGGGGTGTTTGTGGAGGAGCTTTTGAAAATCATGTTGAACCATAATTGATTGCGGGAGTCGGCGGAAAGGCAAACAACTTTAAATGGGCCGCCAGTTTCGTGCTTCTGTGTCGTGGTAATAGCCGGCTTCTTTCCGATGCGACGAAAAAGCTTGGTCAGAAGAAAACGAAACTCAGAAGAATTCCCAAGTGCCGACTACCAATAGCAGCCACTTGCGAACTTGTGACACAAGAGCAAAACAGAACCCCTTGACCAAACTCAAACGCTAATGAAAGCGACCGCACACACACATACACAAACACAAAGAGGGCACCAAAAAGAACTCAAGTTGACAATGAATTTCGCGAAAAGTTTTTCCCTCCGATGTTTCCCAAATGAAACAGCTTTCTGTCAGAGCCCGAAGGAACGTCCTGGGCAGCCCGAGCGCACCCAAAGATCAGATCGTGTCAGGCGGTGTTTGCGTCCTGCTTCGCTCCTGGGAAATTAATAGCTTCCCTCAAGCTTCAAAGCGTTACGCAGCCATTAATCATCGACGGCGCGAGTCCCACAAACATTCCCCTAGCTAGACAGAAACCTCCCAGGACGTTCGACGGCGGTAAAGGTTTGATTGTTTGAAGATTCCTGCAGATTACCGGAACAAACCGGGTACACGATTTGAGTGATTGGGCGCATCCTGGGAACAACGCGAGGCCTCGGTTTTGGTGGACCCGAGACCAGACGTCACTCGCCGCTCCCACCTTGATCATTTCTCAATCGAAACGCTTGTTGCGTGATTGATGAGCTTCGGGGAACGTTAAAGGAGTGAAGCCCGGGGGGTGAAAATTTGCTCACCGACAACGTTATCGCAACAGTCCCGAGGTGTTTGTGTTTGTGTTGCTGCGTACATTGGTTGGAGAACTTTGTACGCTATCGCGTCATGTACCAGCTCGGAGCTTCTCAGGTGAGTGTACGAGAGGGTGAGTCGGCTGACTTTGACATAACAATTTGATAGCGAAAACTTTTGCCTCCAAGACTTCTTGCAGGTGGAATGTCGAGTATTTCTGACGGCCATTCTGATGTTGGGGCGGTGCTGGAAAATTAGTCTGTGTGTGCTGTATTATGGAAATGTGTTTAGCGTATGTTTTTCGGAGGCAAAAATGACACATTTCGTGGGCTTGAAGGCTTAATGGTAGAAGCGTAGATTACTAATTCATGGGCTTACCTTACCTTACCTTCGCTGGTTGTGGTGAATGTGTTTCGAAATAAGGTCGTAAAATATTCAACCGATTAAGTGAGAATTGAAAAGCACTCAAACACATGTAAAATGAGACCCACATTCTGACAGAAGAAAACTTTAAATGTTTGAGGTCCTAACGAATTTGCCACCTTAGAAGATCCGATTATCCGCACAAAATCTGCTTGTTTTAAGACGACGATCTCATCTGTATTATTCTTTTCGGATATCTTGTTTGGTGTTGATTGCCTCAAGAAGCTTAAGCAAAAAACCAAAAAATCCATCTTACAATTTGTACACTGATTTCCAATTTTATTCAATTTCTACATCCAAAAAAATCCTATTCCCGCACACAACACTGCGCGTAATGTGATCCACCGACGGAGCGTCTTGCAAATGCTAGAGGGCTTTCTATGTGTGTGTGTGTGTACGCGACTTTCTTTCAAATGGCTCACCGAAATCAAATTTTCGCAACCGTCGCGGATGGCGTTGATTGAATTTTTCCCATCCAGCATCATCCAGCAGGATAGAATTGATCCCGTACATGGCTCTTCCCGATTCCCGTTCACCAGGCTACGGTCGCGCAAAATGCTTCAAAAACCAGTGCAAACAAATCAAACAAGTGCGTTGGTGTTGTGTGCAGCTGGAAATGGAAAATGTCAACAATGTTTGACAGCGAGATGCTTTTGGCGATTTCGTTCCTGGGGATGTTTTTTTTTATTCTGTTGGGGGGAAATAGAATGGACAAACCGGCAATTGAAGTTGTTGATATTTGAACAGACTGGTGAATGTGTTGTAACTGTTACTTGGAGCAGCGATTAGAAGAGGTCCAATATTTGGTGGGGAAAATAGGCATATGGACACCAGGTGCTAGACGTTGAAGTGGATGCTTCAAATGTTTGCTTTACTTTGTTTTGGAAAGTTTTTAAACTAATTTGTGCTTCCTCTGCTTCTGCTCACAGTACTGCCTGACGGATCGACAGCTCAACTCAATAGAACAGCCGAGGCGTGAGCGGTTTTTCGGCTGCTGGTCCGGTCGCAATGCACCCCAATCGTTCCTGGGCGTTTGTGTTGGGCGTCGGGCACCCTCCGACGAAAACCTCGCCGACTATGCACCGATGCAGCGTTACCCTAGGTAAGTTTATGATGTTGTTCGTAGAACCTTTCAAGAGATCGTAGATCTCCCGTGCGATTTTAAATGATTTTCTAAACCTGTCTTACTGATCGCTTTCTAATTTTTAGTTCATATTTATAACTCAAAGGAAATTTGAAGTGTAAACTCTGTTGTTAAATGGCCAGAAAGCATTATCGTATCCCTTATTGAATCGTCTTAGTGGTTGCAAATAATATCCATTTTCTTTACTTTGCCAACTTGCTTTCAATGTTACTTACAAAACTCTTCTCATTTTAACCACAAACAAAGCACTTCTAGCTGAATTTTAATCAACACTAACTTTCATTCTCGGCCACCGTGCCATAAAACGTACTCGTTGCCTTAATGCAGCGCAGCCGCTGCTCCATCAGGGCAAGATCAATATAACTCTTCATTATGGATGCTGTGCGCTACGTAACCATCTCACGGCTGACCTCCAAACAGGCGGGGAAATGTGTACTGCAGGCGGAGCTGACTCGACCGTTCGTAAGTTTGCGACGTTGGGTAATTTTTATTCATTACCATTTGAATTATGCACACTCATTTCACGGCGAACCGGTCGGTTGATGCCGACCGGTACAGGCAAGTCAGCACAGTAATAGCGCGTACTGTACTCCGGAGCTTGGAGCGCTATTAATAGCGCTCTCGGGTTGCGTTCGTGGAACAGCCTTGTAACATCTTCAGTCCGAGCGTTTTTCCCGACCCGGCTAACGAAGCTCTAATGGGTTGCGTTGAATGAGCAGGTCGCGCCTGCTGAAAGTCTTTGCTGAGGAAAATGCACTTAGGGGTGGAAAAAAAGGACCAAACTTTTGCCCACAACTCTCGGCGCTCGGTATTCAGGTCAGCTGCTGCACCATCCCGAACGTTTTGGATGAAAGCCAAGGAAGATAAATTGAAGTTCAATAGGTACCGAAGTTGGTGAAATCATAAATTGCACAAACCCGTCGACAGCGTCCGTCGGTTGCATCGTTCAGTGGAGCGTCCGTCGGTCGATGGAACGAAGAAAAGCAGTGTGCATTACCCTCTAAATCTGCTCCATATCTTCGTCACTCACTCACCGACCGACCATTATTCGGGTGATAACATCAACAGGGCATTTCCCTCCCGACATTGTGTCCTGTGTGCTTCACTTGCCCAACGCTGTGTCCACCCAGCCGTAGGATGCTGTGTGCTCGCTAGTGCTCTGGACGTTTCTCAGCTTGATTCAGTTAATGTACGCTTCTTGGAGGATGGAACGGGGGCGGTTCGGTCTTTCTGGTCGATCGGAAAAACATGTCCATCGACCATCGGTTGTGGTGGTTCGGACAGACCCGGGAATGGCTGAACATGAGATAACTCGCACGCCATCACTAAACAGTGTGTCGCCATGCCGGTCCTGCTCGATCGTCCCTCGTCCAAACGGTGGTTTTGTGCCATGGGAAGTTCACATGTCCTTGGATGCTTTTGCTATTCGACCAATTTATCTAGGTGAAGGCTTGCTCGGTACTTCTGCACCGATGTCACGGTGCGGTAACGAGCCCGAGCAGAGACAAAAACACAATCGGTGGTCGGTGGTTGGACTGCACACACGGACTGCTGTCGGTGAGGATTGTGATGTTGCAGTAAAATGTTTTCGCTACTCACATGTGTGAACTTTGTTGTGCACGGGAAAGTGGGTCATTGGGTGATGATGGTACGTGCACCTAGCGTTCGAAACGTTCGGTCTGCGTACGGTGAAACATGTTTGGCATTTGCCAATAGTTTCGACCATCGCATCGCTCGGACTCCCGGTCGCAGGTAGCTTTGCGGGATAGTTCGATTCGCAAGATAGCACAAAAGCATTAAATTTTGTTTGCAATGGCACACATTTGATGAAGGGATTTGAAAAAGGTATTGATTTTTGGCACCGGGCTCGAGGTACAGGGGCTAGATGAATAGGATTTGGCACCGGTAAGCGCTAGTTAAGGATAGAATGGATATGTTCATAGTAACCAACTATTACAATGTTGGGCATCTTTTGAAATCTCAGTACAGTGGTTTGTGGTGTGAGATTTAGCCATATTTTGCTTTGATTTATAGCAACTAATCGTGTTATTTTTTTATTGACAAACAGTGAACATCGATGATTAGCTTTTAATAAAAGTCGTTATTTTATTCGATGAAATCTTTATAAAAATATTTTATATAGTTTTTCTGTCGATTTTAAAATGACACCCTTGATGAATTGCATAACTTTTAGGCGTTAAGTATCTTACAAATTGTTTTGGACAGATACAAAATAAACCAAACATATGAAAAATATGAACATTGACCAAAAACTAATTTCATTCAAATAGCATAACTTTGGAGGCGTTTCAAAATTCATATCCAAATAAAGAAATGCTCTCAAGTGACACATGATTAGGCGAGAACAAGCAAAAGAAAGTTGAGTATTACCACTCAAAATATATTTTATGACTTGGTGTATTTTTTAACTATCGAATAATGCATTTTTCTTCGATGTTCTTATCATATTGTCAAACTAATCGTGTCACTTGTATTCACTTCGGCTAGAACGAAGCCTTAAAGTATGCAATTTGATGTACACATAGGCTTGCTTTAAATGATTTTTAGAATTCGATTGACTTTTTCATAAGCAAGAATGTATCAACCAATCATCAAAAAAGTATCAGAGCGTAAATTCGTTTTGGTTTATTTCAATGCATGAATAATAAAAAGTGAATGTAATCAAAAGTTACTATTTCATGTCATGTATCACATTCCCATATAACCTCTTCAAATAAAACAAAAACGCTTACAAATGGAAAATTGATTCTGAAAGCCATTACATTCATTCGTAACGTCCTCATGAACACTTCCCATTCAAATTCACTTCATGACGCAATTCTCCGGAACAGAGCAAGGCATCCATTTAAAATAAATAACTTCAATCTATGCGAACCACTCGTCGTCCCTCCCGCTCTCGAGCCAGAACTTGCTGCAAAACAAAACCATATCAAAAGCATTATTAACACCAACGGGGTAACGAGGTAATCCACTACCACTCACTCGACCCTTCTGCCCTTTCCCACCTCTCCCGTTCGCCACTGTAATGTTTTATGTTTATGCTATCAAAAAAAGCAAATCTTCTCCACACGCTCGGGGGGGGGGGGGGGGGGGGGTGGGCTAACAACCGGGCGGATTTTTCAATGTCAAAGAAAAGTACATGCAAACATGATTCTTTCATCCGTTATTTCTATGGCTTCCATACTGGGGGTAATCTCATCTTAGCCGGGCTAATTCAATTCAAAACGCCTTTTCCGTTACACCTTTACACACTGACTGCAAACGGGATGGCTGCTCCTTTCCTCCTTTTTCCACCAGTGGTTCTCTCTTTCGCTCTCTCTCTCACTCTCTCTCTTCTCCATATCTATCAAGGGCACACATAAACGATGAAATATTTGTCACGGAAGTATGAGTTCGCACCCCATTCGGCGCGTAAGATGCTCCGGCACGATGAAAATGATGAAAATTCAGCACGCAAACACACACACACACACACACACACACACAGGCAGAATCCTAATCCTTGCCTTTCCTCTACCTAGCTGGGTGGTTGGTTCGCACAGGTAAAAGGTAAAAGGGCCGGTACATGCATAAAATATACTTTTTTATGATAATTCAGGCTGAGCGAAAAATGAATAAAAGAATGTGACCCATCTTCCCATCAAACCGGGCCAACCTTCGCTTGAACCCATCCGACATTTGGTGGCGCCTGAATATTCTTTTCTCTCGCTCCTTCTCGTGCTTTTCTTTAAGAGACTGATGGCAACACCTTTTTTTCTGTAGTTCCGTTCTCGGGTGGACCACCATTAAAGGTTGACCCAAATCCTGAAAGATGAAATCCGGCGGCCAGCTGTTGCGTTCTGCGGTGACTCCGAGTAAAGGTAACGAATCGCCGAAATAAACAAAAAAATGGACCACCCTGAGCAGATGGCAATTTTTGCGAATCTCATATTCATGATCATCAGCTGCAAAAGGTACGTGAGGGGCTTCGTTTCGAAGAAGCCGCCTTTGGCGGCTCAGAAAATGTCATTCGTTGGTGCCATTCGGTTCACGTTCACATTCCTTTCGGGTAAGGTCGAAACATCGTCCTTAGCGGGGTTCCGAACCTGTTTCGGAACTGATTCGGGTTTGCTGAAATGCTAATGGAATGCTGGCCCCAACTGAAATGATTGAGCGCCGGTGGGATTTGCTGATGCAGCAACCCAACACCGAACCGCCATCGGCAGGGTCCGTTTAAACAACGGATTGAGTTTTTCTGGCAATGGACCAAGGCACGGAAACATTTTCATCCCAGCAGCAGACAGCAGCAGACTACAGACAACTCATGACAAAGGGAATGATTATTATGCAGCACACAAATTACAACCATCGGTGCTATAGTACTGGTTCTGGTCGAAGCCATTTCGGATTGCTTCGAATAGCTTCACGTCGATCGTTCACGCTGAAACGCGGTGGCTGCAGGTGTGAAATTTTAATTCATTCACGTTGTGCAGAACTGTGTTCGGTCGGGAGGCACGTACTTTGAAGTTTGGCTCAATCAACTACGGGCGGGTGCGTTGTACTGTGAATGAATTAATTTGAATGAAAATATGCGTTTGACCTAGTTGCGCGGTGTGCTTTAACGTGGTGTACTAGTTGGGATGAAGTTGTTTAAGCGTATTACATCTAAATACAATTTTTCTTGACTTTTTTGATTGATTTCAAAATTTCTTCTCATCTCAACTAAACGAGTATGACATTGTTCATTTATTTATTCATTGATTTTCTAATTTTATGGCCGTTCAGTCACCACTAAATGACATGTTTATTAAAATATTTTGAATAAATAAGAGGATAATAAGTTTCATTTTAAACAAATTATTCCTGAAAAATTCCCCTACTAACTTCAATCTCTTTGATCTTTTTCTTAAGACGCTTTTGAAGGCTTTTCACACTATTTTATGCACCCCTTACCTTTAAAACTTAAAGTGAAGAACTAACGCCAACAGAACAAAACACAAAACAAGCTGAAAGGCAGTTAACCTGAGCGAAGTCTTTAAGTACCGGTCAAAGCACTTTATCTTTGCACGCGCTATCATAAAACCCGCCTTTTCTCTCTCTCTTAAGAAAGTGATCTTCGTTTCTTTCCTCCCAATTGACTTCCCGCTATGCCGTGCTCCCCCTCACCTCGCCCCAAACCAGTAAATTAAACCTCCCCGGCAACCTTGGCTGCCTTTGGCAAAGCTTGGCAAAGTTTCAACCGTTTTGCCAGCGGCCCGTCACGCTGCCATCTTTCCCGTCGTTCCACTTTGCTGACCCGACTTACTCAACCGCCCAACCACCCAACCGTGGTGTGTGTTTTCTTCTTCCTTTCACTGCAGGTACATCAATTCCGGTCCGATAGCGAAATCCATCCTGCAGCAGTACGATGACGACATGGAAAGCTCGTACTTTCGCCGAAAACCGACCTCTTTTTTATCGAACAGCGGAAATACGGGTCCAACCAGTGGCGGTGGAGGAGGAGGAGGAGGAGGTGGCGGTCCGGGAGGTGGAGGTGCGGGATTAATTATAGGAAGCAGTGCAACATTGCCCGGTGCCGGTGACAGCAAGCGGTACGGTGGTTCCTGGTTGCCGGCCGAGGACGAAGCCGTACGGTTAGAGGGTCCAAGGTAGGTTTGCTGGCTGTGTTTGGGTGTTGTTGGATTTGTAACATCCGCACTGCTCAAAAACGACCTTCAGTGTAAGACACACACACAAGTAAACAGCAACAGACCAAACAATCATAATTTTCAACTTTTGCAACACAAGATAACAAATTTTATTCGTCTGACCTTTTCGCCTTCAGTGTGTGTGTGTTTGTATGTATGTTTGTTGCTGTATCCTTTTTCCCAGTTAGTAACAAACAGTAGAAGATTTTTCGAAAGATGTTTCATAAGTACGTTACCCTATCTCTACTTCTCTCTCTCTCTCCCCTTCTATATCGTTGTCTGTAAAAGAATTCATTCCTCCTTTATATCCCAGTACATGTATATCGGTGTATTGTGTGTGTATTTGTCTGTTATTTAGAACCATGTCAGTACTGTAGCCCCATTTTTCCCCTATGGTGTTCATTTCTCGTTAAACCCAATGTACAAATTCCCTTTGTTGGTACGTTTCGTATTATTCCTTCCGACCTCCCAAGAAACATACCATTTGCCATATGTGTGTGTGTGTGGGTGTATCACGTGTGTGCAGAACGGAAAGCTGTAATTTCATACTATTTTTCCATTGCCAATGCATGGAACTCGGTTGTATTGTTTTCCACTTCTGTGCATCACACATCACGCTGAGGCGCATTGCTCGGCCAGCTGGCAATGAGGAAGGATTCCATTATTGTTGAGACAAACAAATGATCTCTCGCCCGACATAATTCTAACCGAATGACTAGAGCCCCGTTTTATTACCCACACGACCTTCAGCGGGTGGGTTTGGTATTTTGTATCGATAGACCATACCCCTGGCAGAACATTCATTTACACTTCCCGGTGGTGTGTAGGAAAAATGTGGGAAACTCGATACGGCATACCGAGCCCTACACGAACCATTCGCACACAGCAAAAGAGTGAAAGGTTTGATCTTGAGCGTCAGTCGCTCGATTTAACACGAACCTTCCGACATGCAGCCGCTGTGATGAAGTTACCCGATGGAGGCGCCTGGTGTTTTGTGCCGATTTTGAAAAAAAAAAGAAATTTTCATTTTATTGTTGCGTCGTCGTCTTTATTCCCATGCAGCAGCGGCCGTGGTACAAAAACTGCACGCTGTCATACAATTATGGTGTTTTGCTGAATGTGTTTCCCTTCATCCCGGGAAGTATGCCATCATATTACACATATTCTGAATGCAGTACACTGCGACGAATGAAGCTGCTTTCCTTTCCTTCACTCAAATCTTTAGCCCACACCGAGCACCGAGGGTTACAAAAGACAGTCTCACAGTCGGCAAACGGGTGAAACCTTTTATGCAAAAGCTACAACAGCTTACCATAACAACACTCGGGTGAGTCGGTTCGTGTTTCCTCGAGTGAAGTACATTTTCTTCGCAAACAGACTTATATGTGTGTGTGTCTGCTTGCCTGCCTGCATTTGTGACATTTCGTATTTTATATGTCACAAAAAACCCTACACACTTACACACTCGTAAAATGAGAGCACTACAAATGCGACGTCAACTGATGCTGCTGCTGCTGCTGCTGGTAGTGCCAAGGCCAAGAAAGGCAGTTTAAAGACTGTGCACGATCAGCCGTTCCGAGCCTAAGGATAAAGTCCGGGTCGTTTGGATTACAGTTTACGTACTTCGTTTCATTCGAGCGCGAACTGGGGAGTTATAAAACCGAAAACTAGGACTATTTGCTTCTGGCCGGTTGGTTTTGTAGCGTGCCGGGGTATCTTTAAAGGAATGGGAATAAGAGCAGTCTCGGTTTTACGCACCGAGCTTTAGTAAAATGGATGAACTCGGCTTGGGATAGAAAATTTGGCCTCAAGACAGGCTAGGCTTATAGCGTGAAAAATGAGCCAATCTAGAAAGTGCAACCAGCAGCCAGGGTACATCGGCGATTGTGGGAGAGTGTGCACATACGGGATGGAATTGAATGGAGAGCACAGAGCGCCTTCCTCGAAGGCATTGGCAGATGGATATCGGAAATTACAAACCTTAATTCATTGCTTGTCTTGGTGTAGATGCACCTAGCATAATTTATGATAATGAGAGCAGTTTGTTATGGCGTCGATCGCAGATAAGAGTACACGGAAGGAAGGATGGATTCTGTGAAAGCCATGTGTAAATTAAATTACTTAAATGTAAGGTCTCTCATCAGAGTTTTAAAAACTAAGTTTGAAAATTTGTAAGAAGTATAAATGTGTCAATAGAAGTTTTACTTACATGAGTAAAATATCTAAAGAAATTTAAATATTTCTAGAGCATTGCTATTCGAATTGCATAACTTACGGCTCCTATTAGTCTAGACCCCTTGGAGTTATACAATTCAATATGTTTGATACGGCATAGACAAAACCGGTCAAACCATTCCTTTTGAGTCATTCATGCCTTTGCTTAAGACGATGAAATATTTCTATTTAGTTTTCGCTCCAATCAAACTCTTTGATAAACTGCTCTACAATGCATGGCACGATCCAAAAGCGAACCGTCTAATGAAGCGTGAAATTAATCCTTAGACAGGCTGCCAAGTTTAACCTCTCGACGCTCATCAACAGACGGTGCTTCGTTTGAGCTGTGAATTGAAATGGTACTGACAGCGTTTGAAGCAGCACCAGCACCGAGCTGCAGCGTTAAATAGATTTACCCAACTTTTGAACAGAGAGCACCATACGCGAGCATTCAAGGGCGTAGAGTGTGAAGTTAAAAGCAGCAGCCCAATCCATCTCCGGACCGGAGGTTTCGAATAGGAACTCGGCTACTCGGGGCGATAAAATGCATCCTCGAGGGGTAAAACTTAAGCCCGATCGTTTATCAGTCATCGCGGTGCCACCAATCGATCGACACCCGGCGAACGCTGAATCGAATTGCCCGAATGGAACGAAACACTGTTTGGTATTACGTTTCCATCTTTGTGGTGCTAGTGATGAGTCGAGTGAGCCGGTGACCCGGACTCGAGACGAGGTTGGAAAATTGGTAACGTTTTAGCACTAATTGAAAGATAATACTAACCTGTCATTGGGTTACGCTGACCGGCTCGCTTCCTAGCTGCTTCCGGGCTTATCCGGGCTCGACCGAGCCAAACCGTTCCGGTCCAGTGTGCCAAAAGTGACATGACATGAGTATGTATGTAGGTGTGATTGGTGCTGTCGCAATCGAACCGGCCAACGACGTGGGGCACACAGTGATTTTCACTATCGAAATGTCAACAGCGTGTTGCGGAATGAAAGGATTTCAGCTTTCGTGCTGATGCTCGTCTAACGCTTTTCACCACTGTCCGGCCAAAGCCACACGAAATAGATAAGGGAATGAAAATCGAATTATTTATTTAAAGCTTCAAATGGGGGAGTGTAAGAGAAAGAACGAGGAGGGAAAGAAGCAGGCAGCTGGTGGATGGAAAACCAGCTCGATGTTGTTGTTTAATGTATTGGCCTAATTAAATGATGATTTAGTCGAAAAGTGGAGCAGAAATCACCCAGGACCAGGACCAATCCGAGTGGGACTTACGCTTCTTGTTGACTTTGCGTGTAAATTGGTAGTTGTTAAATAGGTATTAATTGGATTTTACATTTATTTACTTTGATCCCTCAAATTCCTTACAGTTTTTTATTTAACTATAAACTTTTATGATATGTACATAATGTTTGAATTTTTAAAACTCTATTTATTATTTCAAAGAATTTTTCCCTAACAATTAAATTTTCCAACTCTCTACCATGAATGATTTTGTTCATATAAAATTTTACAGTTTTTTAAAATAATTTTCATAAGGTTAGGAATTGTTAGTATTTATTTTTATATAAAAGATAATCCAATTTTTTGAATTAAATTCCTTGTTTTGAGTTTCAAAAACTGATTTCAATGTAAATATTCTTTCTCTATCTCTCTCTTACCACTGTACATAAGAGTTAATAAGATTTTTTAAGTAGCTTTTACTAATAACTGTGTGTATATAAGTTTGCTCAAAATTGATGTCTATAACTATTCATTATAAGCTCAGAATCGATTACCTTGCCATGTACGAACTCCAAATGACACATAATATAATGTACCATAAACAATTATAGCAAATTCAATCACAGCAGACTATAAACACTTTGTGAACCATTTTCGTCAAATTATCCTACGATCAAATTTTATCTCGATTTTTCTTCGTATTTCTGCTCTTTTCTTCTTTTGCAACTTTTTCTTCCAACATCGCAAAACCGAAAACCAAATCAATATACCAAAATTTGTAATAAAAATGCCCAATGTCTTAATTCTTCGTCGTGAAAATCGGCGCCACGAATCTTACGCTCGTATCGACGCAAAACAAAAACAAAAAATGGCTGACCCTGGCGGTGACAGCCTTTATCGATGTCCGGCCCATAATGATCTGCTACCGCCACCACCACCCCCACCGAACGTAGGCCTTATCGATGGCATCCCGGGCGGACCACCAAGGTTTGTTGGAACCAACAGCAAGATATATTTATGCCTCATCAATTAAATACAATTCTTCAAATATTATTCGCTTGTGTACAAAAGCTTTGTACAACATATTGTAGCTGCGTTCTAACGCAATGTGAGACCTTCTGGAGTTATATCGATTGCCTTGACCTCGTGTCCCACGCTACACAAACACGTCACTTCATTACGCAATGGCATTTATTGCTTGGCATACTACCGACGACCATTGATACACGATAAAGCACATCGAGGGCAGTGTAGTCGGAGAATAACTTGCACCCGGCCCCGGGCTCAACAAGCTAGCTGCCTGCTCTTGATCTCTTGGGACACATCCAAGCTGTCGGTGAAGCGTATTGGTGCAATGCCAACACGGAGAAGGGACAGGGAGTTGCTCTACAAATTGATAGGAAACATATCGAGCGAAGGACAAAAACTGCAACATGTGGGCAATGCTAACACACATTATTAAATGCTTTCCGTGAATTCGCCTTGTTGATTTTCTTTCGTTCAACCGTCGATGAGAATTGCATCTCCACATGCACGTGTATATATATGTGTGTGTGAGAGTGCTGATGTTATCTAAAGGAATTGATATCAATTATTTGTGTCTTCCTTTCGGAGACTTTCCGCGTGTGTGTGTTTCTGCAAATGCATCGAAGAAAACGTGACGCCACTCTTGATTGGAAAACATTTTCCTACATTAATCCTTCCCGCTTCACTATCGGGAACACAATCCGTCTAATGAGAAGCTTTATTTGCTTTATTGCCGACGGTTTGGTAGCCGGGCTGGCTGGACCCGGCTGGATTGCTAAATGTTAATTTAATCAAATACTTTCGATCGATCGGATGAACAGGTTCCTTCAGTTCGGGGCAGTGCAGTTCACCCCACCCTGTTGCCGTAGTTTCTTCCCGGTGGAAGTTTAGCAATCGCATTACTCGGCCCAGATGAGCCTTAATGATTGGCTCAGTTGTGTTCGCTCAAGCGTTTCACGGGCGGACGGTGAAATGTGATCATTAATTAGTATTAACGAACCTATCATAATGTTAGCGTTTCGGAGGACTGGCATTGGGAGGTGAGATGGAAGGGGGGAGGGGAAAGAAGACAAGATAATCCTACGAATTAATTGATCCTTTGTTTTGCCTCAACTGTGTTAGTGCTTTGCTTGAATATGGGGAATTGCTTCCCAAACGTTGAATATAATTTGATTGTTTTTGTTTATTACTGTGTCTTAGCTGTTACTTTATTACGGTTTGATTACAAGGTGAGTTATTTTATTTATTTTTACTGTAAAAGCATCAAATTTACAAAGTTTTGCTCTTCGGTAATCATACTAATTACGCTCGAGCACAATTCTCGCCTTAAAGTATGCAAATCGCATCACAAAAACACAGCGGCAGCAAAACACGGTTCTATCGTGATTTCATTTAGCATAAAGTTTAGCTCATAGATACATGCTACATAAAATTATACTTAATTCAAAGCAGTTTTACTGAATGATGCATCCTTAATCATTTCATTTTAATCAAGAAGAAAAATTAATTTGATATGGAAGTTTCTCTAAAGTCTGTACTTCTCGTTTAATTCATTTCACTCCTTGCGTTCTTCTACATATCTGCCAAAAAACCACTAAAGAAAAAGGATTTATTTCATGCGAACTACCAAATGTTTTGTAATTATTTATTTCCATCCCATAAAACCCTGGGTGCTTCTTGCTAAACAACCAACCACCACTGCTACAGCAGCGCACAATTTAATGCCTTCGCCTAGCAACGGTGACACATTGCTCGCAAATAACCGAAACAACCCAACAAGTACACTTCGCACACACACGCACACACTTCAATAAATTGTCATGCTCATTGCACAATTTCGCAAACACTAGGAGCGCGCAAACAAAATGGTTGTCTTTTTCGAGGAAGCCAATTTGGGAGAGCATCTCACACCAGCAGCTCGGATTCAGCACCAGCAGGCCGCAATCAAGTATGCCGTTTGAAGACACGAGATTGAAGTTGAATTTCGCTGTCCACGCAAAAAAGAACGAGCCCCCCCCATACCCAACCGGTACCCCAAGCGCACCCATTTCTTATCAACAGCTGGCTGATTGACTGGCTGGCCTTGGAAGTGTCCCAAAAGCCGTTCGGCTAGGCGGTTTGCCTTTTCATCCATTTTTGATGTCTTCCGCCGCGGTGGGATGAGATTTGGTTTGGTGTGCCAACTGAGATGCCATGGCTCCGGCTTCCAGCAGGTGATTGCGTTCGGTGCTTTGTACCGTACCGTACCGAAACGAAGCAGATCAAACAAAACACTACAATCCGTTGTCTTATCTGAAGCGGTTGGTAATTTTTCAACTGCTGACAACTGTCAGCAGGGAAGCGTTCCACTCTGCTGTGCTCTGTGCCAAACGTAAATCCGCCGCTGTACAGCTACAGGACAAAAGGAAAATATTATGAAGCAGATTTCCACTTCCCGAAAATATATGGATGCAAAGCAAACAGCTCACCATCAAGACGAGCGCGAACAAAGCTTGTTGTCGGCGGAAGACGGTTAGTTTTCTTATCTTGTGTGAGCTCTTTTGAAGATGCAGCCAGATGTTGGATCTTGCCTGCCGGTATGTTGAACGAACGAGGGACGAATTGCATAAAGGGGTTGCATATTTCATGACACGATAGTCGCTGGTCTTTGTTTTGCTGTGAAATCGCTTCGGAAACGTCTTGTTCGCGTCAAAGTGTTCGGGTTAGCCTTGTTCTTGCCTTAAACTTGTTTGAGCACAATATTAAATTCGCCCAACAATAAGCCACCATGTTCCAATTTGGACCTTATCCTTTAATCCCTTGCTACGGAAATCTGAAACTACAGACAAACAATTTTGGAGCTCCAACGGTTTACGGACGATTCAACCACCTAAACCGCAAGTACGGCTTCTATTCGACGGTTTGTTTTCGGGCTGGTATTTTTCTCACGGGTGTCAGCCGAAACAGCTGTTATGTTAGTTTTTTTTTCTTCGCGGCATTCTGAACCTGATCCTACCACAGTCCCGCTAAGCTTCGCATTTCCTTCCTGTCAGTCAAGAATGGGCTATTGTTTGGACAAAAGCACTTGTTCGAAACAATACGGCCACGGTTGTACGGTGCGATGGAAATTCAAGTACCTCCTGTCAGGTGATTTTGATTTTCCACGAAAGCTTCAACTGTAAAAACAGTACCCCAAAAACACACACACACACACATACACTTTGAAGCGTTTGAAGAGTGACTTTGGTGAAAAAACATCGCTCCTCTAACTACCACCAACATGTAACTAAATCTCCATCTCCCACTAACGTCGTTTAGAATGATTTTGATTGTGTTTATGCTTGGTATGGTGGTGTGCTATCGTGCTGGAGCGTGCTGCACCGTATTCAGCTCGTCTGGATGGTAGACATTGTTATTATCATCATCATCATCCTCAGTAGCATCGTTATGACCATCGTAACGGCAGAATCTCTAAGCACCACCGAACCAATCTTGAACTACAACAGGCAATGAACATTTTGTTCTACCTTAATCCCGGTTACGGTGGGAAAGCAATTACTTGAGAACTGCATTTTCGGGACCTTGGCTTGAAAGATTTTAAACTAAGCTGCCAGGGGATATCCGTTAAGGGATTTCCTCACTCATGATAGAATAGCAATTTTCGGCTATTTTTGTAAATATCTATAGAAATACAGTGTGTATCATAGCCAGAGATCTGTAGCAGCTTTGGGTTCTCTAGAATGTACTCACGGTTCCATTTCGGATCTGGCTGGTTTCACTCCAGTTCTTAATCCAAGGAAATGGACAAACCAGATAAGTTTTTAATTTTTCAAAGTTTTCAACATAATTAACAAACCATCTGCTTCCAAGAACACAACCTATTTTTTAAATGATCCTATCCTGCGTATTATCCAATCAAAAAACAGAAAAATGAAAAAAGCACATCCCAAATCAAGTTTCTTATCATCCATCAGCGAATAAGAAAAAGTTTTCACGCTGCTGGCAGTTCATTTACCGGCATTGGATTTTATTCCCGCGGGAGGTTCCACTGAATGGATTAAATTTAATTTAATTTTTTTCTCAGCTTTTCCGGGAAGCAAAATCGCTACATGTACAGTACTCGCATTCTCGGTGGCTGGGATTTTCTTTTATTCTCTCACCGATTGTCAGTCACACTAAGCGGTTCCTTGTCGTGTGGTGTGATGCAATACAATACGCTGAAAATGAACGATCCTTCGGGTTGGCCAGCAGTTCGGGCTCGAAGGAGGATGGGTGAGAACATTTCCACCGCGGAAGTGACAGTTGACATTCATATTTGATTTAAACTCTAAATGAACTATTCCCCGGCTTGTGTGCTGGTGTGTATTTCATTTGTCTTGAGAGAGCTGTTATACTTGAGACGTCATTTAGCAATTTGCTCTTTTCTTTATCGTTATGAAAAGGCGGTACAAAAGAATCAAAATTTTATTTCCTTTCCTATTCAATCTTCTCCCGTCTGTTCGCTATCGCCACAAAGACGCAGGATAAACAAGCTATTGAATCGAATTGAATCGCATCTGATTGATTGTGTGGCATTCAATAAAAATTCATCCAATTCCGTAGCGCTAGAAAGAGCGGCATAAATTAAATGAGCTGCTTAATTACTTTCGCTCCCGGCTGGACAACTTTGCGCCCGGATAGTCTTGCATAAAACCAATCACAAATGAAATGAACCATGTCTTCAAATCTCCATCCACCCGGCCGTGAATGCTATTTGTCACCTGTTGCCCTCGGCCCTCGCTTTCTAGTCCTCGAAAGTTGCTTGTCCACGTGCAGCGCCTCCGCGTCCGTGAAATTATTTATTGATCTGTTGACTTGTAAGCGCCTTAGCGACGGACGCCATTTCATTTGCTCGCTTACTGTTTTCGAACCGTTCAGAAAAATGAAACTAATTTGGGGTGGGGATCGTACCGTTCCTGGAAAGTCATTCAACCAGCAAAATATATGTGCTTGCTGATTGTGCCAATACAAATTCCGTTTGCTGGTTTATGTAAAGCTATTTTTGGCCACAGCATGAAAACGACCAGGCGCCTCCATTGTGAAGGATTTTCGTGTGGAAGTATTTGGAAATCGCATGAATGGCAGAGGGTGGACAAAGGGAAACAAATTTCTTACAAAACATCTGGCACGTGGTGAGCTGAGATTAGAAAAAAATCATTAACAATCAGACTCTTGCTAGTTCTGGCAACAGGTCAATGAATGGGAAAGTGTAGAATGACTTAATTTCAATTCTCTACTTTATTTTTGTTTTAAACATGAAATGTTAAAAGTAAAGCCTTTTTGCTAAATTTGCATTTGAAACATGTATCAGAAGTTTAGAATTTTAATTCCCAATTTTATCGAAGCTCTCTCTACTTGACGGCTAGAAATCAATTTTCAGCTCTGTCAAATTCGAATTGTAAAACCCACTTTGACAATGCTAACGGACTCGACGGCAGCATTCCTGAACTCGCCAGATACCGTTCAACCGTTCTGTCTAAAGTGAAATTGTTTCTCAAATTATCCAAGCGTATCTTCCAAAAACCTGAAAGCTCGCCCTCAGTTCGGATTTGCTTGTGATAATTCGAGGAATTTCTTCATCGTTGTAATTTTCTGTACCGTTTCCCGACACAGAAAGCACGAAATTGTAATCGATTTCCTTTCATTCTTTTTCTCCCCCCCACTCTCTCTGCTGGTGCCCTTTGACACCCTGTCACCTACCAGGACGAAGCACGTCAGCTTTGCCCGATCCTACACGCTCACCTCATTCGACGAGGCGATGGGTAGCCGACCCCTGTCACGGCTGGCAGCGGCCCGTAGCCAAGAAAGACTGATAGGCGGCAAGAAGCCTACCATCACGCTGGCCCAGCACACGGCCACACCGTACGCTGGCGCACCGCTGCACTCGATCCTCACGCAACCCACCGCCCAGCAACCGCTGCTGCCACAAGCCCTCCAAAAGCAACCCCTGTCCGTGCCGCAGAACCCGAGCCACAGTCAACCTCAGCAGCAGCAACCAGCGCAGCAGCAACAGCCACAGCAGCAACAACCGCAGCAGCCTCAACATGTGCTGATACAGCAGCAACCAACTTCGCATCTTCATCAACACTTGCACCAGCAACATTTGCAGCATCTACAGCACCAGCAAGCGGCCCTTCTTGCTCATCAGGTACACCTTCAGCATCAACATCAACAGCAGCAGCAGCAACAACAGCAGCATCAACAACATCAGCAACACCAGCAGCAGCAGCAACAAGCAGTAGCCCAGCAACTCGCCGCTCAACAACAGCAACAGCAGCTTCAACATCAGCAGGATATGATTGTGCTGGAGAAGGTGAAGCGTAGTGCAATGAAAACGCAGGCAACGCAGACGGAAGTGTACTTGGGGAAGAAAGGTGCTGCACCACACAACCTATCCCTTAGTCCCAGAACTATTCATCGGGTAAGTTGGAACCATTTTTGCTTTATTTTAACATTATAATTCTAAAATTATCCTAAGACTTGGGATCCTTCCGACTATCCATTATTGTTTGTTACGAGTTAATCAGGAGCACCTACGAACAAGAAGCATTTTCCAGAGCTGCAATTGAAGTTCAGCTCTTATTGTGATTTCTTTTCTTGAGCAAAACAACTCGACACAATAAGGTTCTTCTGACAACTCACGACAACCTTATACTGGAGTAAGAACCATCTTAATAAGAAAAAAATTACTAAAAATTCAAGGTTCGGTTGTCTAGAGCTGTTATTGTTGTTACACTGAAATCCATCTGTTTGCCAACACAATATTCAGCGAAAACTTTGCCTTTAATTTACTTCATATCATTGTATATTAATTTAATTAATAAACAGTCTCATAATTGTTGCTTAATTGTACAAAATCAATCGTTAAATTAATGTTAAAAATCTTGTAAAATAATGCTTTATTGTAAAACGATAAACAACTTGTCCACTCTACCCGCTGTCCCAACGCATCGACAATGCGCCCTTGTCGGTTCGGCATAGTTCACTTAAGTGTTCCTCTCGACAGCTGTGACACAAACCCACGTACACAAACACAGTCCAACCAAGAAAAATATATAAAACATCCTCTCACGCTAAAAAACACCCCACCCGTTCGCAAGAGGGCCTCTACGGGTCGTGCAGCATCATAACAAGCACGGGGCTAAAATGGCATAAAATTACTCGTACTCCGCACCAAACCGAACCACACTTAAACTTGTGCTTCTGTCAGTGCTTCCGCACTCCACGCTCGGGACTGACACTCGAGCTGACACAACAACAATTACGTTCTGGGCCGAAACTAAAGTGCTCTTGAGCGCATCGAATTATTTATCCTGAAGGTTGATGTTGGCGCTGGGAGCTGAGCTGAGGGTGAGCTGCGGGAGCGAAAGTTTGGAAATCGCTGCAACTAACCATGAATCTCGGCGATGTCTCGTCCGGGTACGCACGAGGATGTTGGCAGTGGTCAGGATGCATAAGTCTTGCACTCGTGGCTGCCTCGAATGAGTCGTTTCCTTCGAGCGCAAGACGAAATGTTTCGAATACCTGTCTATTACCGGTAACGAGCTTGCGGATGGATTAAGCGTGGCATCGTGAGATGCTTCACGGATTCAGTTCGGCGATGTGCATTTTGTAGACACACCGGCACAAACACAACCAAGGCTTTTCGGCTTCCCAAATACCCAGAAAGTTGCTCATTTACAATGTACTTGTCTTCCTGCCGCTGCCCACCGGATACGATGGTCTGGAATGATAATGATTATAGCGTTGGGAAAACAACGACCTTCAAATTAGATAAAGTTGGCACGGAGCGCAATTCCGAAAGTAGGTTAATGAGCATCATTGAGGCAAGCGTGGTTGGTAGGGCAATTTGATGGGAACGAGTCAACCGAATATTCCCCAAGTAACGTTTTGAATATTCAACAGGGTATTAATTTTATTCACACTGTCAAAGCGTTACTTTTGCAATTTTATAACGTGTAACAATAAAATGGCAATTTCAATAATCGCTCAAATTTATTAACCTTCCGTACGATCGACGAAGCAAGCGGATTAAAATCGTATGTGCTTATCCCGTGAGGGCAGATAGGATTTTTTTCTGTCAATTATTACTTTTGGAGGAAAATTCGTGTTTCCTTTTCCCAATTTATTTTATTGTAAATCCGGTGCAAATGAACCATTACCAGCTGTCGGTAGGAGGATTATAATTTTAATCACCGCTTTTTTTAGGTCCGTCCTTGTTGAAAATCGTTCCGGCCCGGACCAGATTTCGACTGCCACTACTATATTCATTTTAATCTTTTTTAATACCTTCGCTGCAAAAGAAAAACTTAATTTTCACCCATTTTGTTTTTTATTTTGCCATCATCAGTATTAAAACTATCGGCTGAATCCTCCCATTTACAAATACTATTCTGTATGTGTGTGCGTGTGTGTTATACGATTTTTTTTAATTTCCACACAGACACACACACTCACTTTTTACAGAGATTTGCAAGCAAAAGACAAACGGACAAGTTTGCACTCCGGAAACCGACCAATTGCCCAATGTGCCGTTCGTTCAATTGGAATTCCAGCTGAAAAGAGGAGATTAAAAAAGCTGTGCTGAATAGTACGTTCGAGGTACTCATTTTCCAATTTTATTTTCTTCGCTGTGCCAAAGTTTTTCACATTTCAATTCATGAATGCTCTGAGTGCTGTGCATTGGTATTGGGACGAAAGAATCGAGGATTTTTTGTTGAAATCCATTCGGCAGCCCCAGTTGCCGCTAGTCGATTGTCGCTATCGGAATAATTGTCATCCTGGTTTACGCCTGGCAGTATGCAATGCGTACTACAAGCGGATGGCACACTTCGATGGTATGTTTTCAATTACAACCTTTTTGATTTTTTTCTCAGTGCAACCCATTGAAAATGTAATCTATTTGCTTCGGTGAAGCGGACTGAAACACTGTTCGACTCTGTTACAAAACTAAAGCAAAACAAAAGTTTAATTTAAAATTGGGCAGATTAAAAAATGGCCATTGCTCCAATCAACACTTTTTCCTCCAATTGTCACCAATCACCACATCGTCCTCCTTCGACAACTCGCTCAAAAATCCGATTCATCACAAAACAAATTCAAAGCTCAACCTCAATTACCTCATCAAGCTTACCGAAAATTAGGTTACGAAACAATTCCTCCAGCCGTCCTTCTTCCGGGATCTTCCTTTGCGTTATCCCTTCCAGAGGATTTTTTTTTTCTCGACCAAAACCGAAACAAGCATCTTTGTACCGAGCTGCACTGTAAAGAAACATTCTTTTAATATGCTTTTCCCACTACGGTACGGTTTCAGATTTCCGCTATCTCATCCCAGTCGACTGTTTTTATGTGTGTGTGTGTGTGTGTGTTTTTTAGCTAAACTTGTGCCACTAAAAGCGGCAAAAAGCGTTTACCCGAACCCACCCGAGCGCTGTCGGTTGCTTGGACGGATAAATGGATAAACTTGCTTCTAATTATGCTGCAAAACTTCATCAACAACAGTGGCACTCGCGTTAAAAACAAAACCGGGCTAGAAAAAAGGAAGCTACGGCCGCTCCAAGCTGGATATGCAAAGAAGTCAGTCGAGGAAGTTTGATGGGGAAATTTTCATTAAAGCTCAGCATGGTGGAAGTTGAAAATTTACTCCGACACGGGTGGCGGTAATTGAAGACCGTTCTCCTGGATCGGTCCTGGACTCTAAAGTAAACCAGACGGGGTAAATATGAATGTGTGTTGCGAAATGTTCTTGCTGCTTCGTTATCTGTTCATCCGCAACTGTGTGTCTCGTGGAAAATCTTTTCCGCTTAACTAATTCATTTATCAAGTCGTTTCGAAACCACATTGACCGTTTCTCTCTTCTTCATAGTGATGATAATAGTAACTCTTGCTATAAATTTTTTATAGCCAACACTAAACCACTACTTAGCTTCATTTGTTCGCCAGCTCTATGTGAGAGATTTTCGAATAAAGACAATTCAAAAAACGCTCTTTAAGTTATGTACCGTCCGACACACTTTCACTTTCTTTGACCTTCAAGTTACGATTGGAATCGCAATGAATCATTTTTCTCCCATTCGACCGAGAGTCGAGGCGAAAAACTGGGTCACTTCCTTGTCCAAAAAGCTTCTGCACAAAATCGAAAGCGACAGCTGGTGACAGTCTGAATCTCATAAAAAGTACTCTCCCCCCTTATCGACTCATCGCACACAAGCATCGCACTAACAGGATGACACACACACACACACACACTGCTCTACTCTCTTCCATTACCAAAATATCGATCACGGTATATTGTTAGGACCGAGCTAACAATTTGCATCGAAGAAACAAAAGTAGCTCCATTGTTTTTTTTTGTCTCCCTAGACCCAAATCTTCAGCATTATTCGGTTAGAAGGCCCCCCAGTTAAAATTGTGCACAGAATATACGTAGCATAAAATCTCCATAAATTTCTCAGCTCAGATTTATTGCATATGCTGAATCCGGGCTCGTGCTGTGGTTGGAGCTTGTTTTGTTTCGGTTTTTTTTTTGTGAGCCTTAGCTCACCCTTAAGCTCGTTTAGGATCATGATATTAAGATTGGAATGTCATGCGCAGGGCGAGGTGTGTGTGGGTCTCCGATGATAAACTTGGAAAAATTAACTGAACAGAAAGGGGCAAAAAAACCATTGAGATTTGTTTATGTTATCTCAAGCTGTTAATGTTGCGCCAGCGTGATTTGCTGAAGAGGCAACAATTTTTTTATTAATAAATAAAATAGAAATAGCCATGGCATAACATACTTATAAAATACTATGAAACAAAAATGTATAGTTTTATCATCAATTTGCATACCTTTAGGCGTATTTTTTTAACAATACATTCTTTCCCATTTCTTTGCTTTTGCTCAGGTAAAAATGGTTTCCCAAGGTGCCCAAACGAATGGCGGACTCAATGGAGGAGGCCGTAAGCTCACCAAAAGCCTATCAGAAGCCGGCGATCGAATCCAGGAGAATGGTATCGATCCAAACGTAATTCAACCTACCGATACGGGAACGTAAGTATGGCCCAGTTTTTGTTGGTTTTCCCTCTTCTTTAAAGTAAGGCATTTTGCTTGCCAATGCTGCTATGCTTGCCATTTGTAATCAAGCACCAGCCATAAAATTACCGATTAAATACATCATACCACATACTTCTCGTTTCATGTTATGGCTTTGTTTTGCTTTCTCGCGCACTTCATAAACCCATCGGACGGGCCTCATGATCAAACAAAACAAACCTGCATCTCACATATCCACTCACACACACACACGTACACACATAGCAATGCTAATGTTAACTTCGATCATGAGCTGCTGCATCGCACGCAATCGGAAGAACCACCGAAATCCCCATTCACCATCACGTCACCGCCCGCCTCACACGTAGGGCCACATTTCGAGATACCATCGTCACGAACCTCCTCGCAGCTGAGCCATTCCGATGGGACGCACCTGACGCACTCGCGAAACCACTCGCAGGACAGTGCCACCTCCTACCGCTCGACCGATGGCTCGCGGACGTCGTACGAGACGGCTTCCTACCCGTACGACGCGTACGACAGTATTGTGTTGCCACGCCGGGCTAGCCATGCGGCAGAACCTACCTTCCAGTTTCTGCGTAAACAGGATCTGGAGCAAGTGCATCATCACCATCAACAGCAGCAGCAGCAGCAGCAACAACAGCAACATCAACATCAACAACAACACCAACAAACACCCCATCAGTCCCAGTACACGCACGGGTACGAGAATGGATATGTACCGTTCGAGACGCACAGTTTGCCTCGGCGAACCTGCATCCACCACAAGCCGGAAGAGTTCCACACGCACACACTGCCCCGGCGGGACCATGGCCATGCGCACCACCATCACGAGATTGTTTACCGGGACCAGTCCCACCCGGCGCTACCCGCTCCCGAGCATCTGATCCTGTCCAACGGAAGCGTTAATCAAGATGTTCGATCTTTTGACAGCACACCGTCGGCCCCGACGACCCTGAACCGGCGGATGTCTGCCCACGCGATAGTGCTTCCCCCCGAGAAGCAACATTCGAGTGGGCTTCCACTCGTCCAAGGACTTCACCAGCAACAGCAACTGCAACAGCAGCACCAGCAACAGCAGCACCAACAACAGCAACAACGACGCGCATCCTACGCATTTGTCGCACCGGACACACACGCCCTAGCCAAACGGAACTCCATTCCGCATCAACAGATCCAGAAGGTTCAGCCCATTATGCAGGCTCAGTTCACGACACCGGTCAAGCAGCAACCATTTCAACCGCTGGTCAAACCACAACCGCCCATCCTTCCTTCGCATTACACCACCCAAACTGCACCCCATCCTGTCCGGTCACTCCACCCAACATCCAACCGTTGGACATGCAGGACGACACCAAGTCTTCCTCCGAGGGGCAGCTGTTCGACGTGCGAGTCCCGAGAGCGAGCAGGAGCTGGACGGTACCGGCGAAGAGCAGGAGATTTTCATCGACTTCAAACAGTGTCTCGCCCGTCCCATCGCCCGGTGCAGTCAAGAAGAAAAAGCTACAAAAAGGCTCAGTCCGAAGGTGAGTTGGCACACGCCGAGCGCCGGAAAACTAGTACGCGGAATGGAGGGCAAGCGACGATGAATGAAGGAAGATCTACGATGAGAGAGCAGAGTGTACCGCAGCTACCGAAACCCGACTATCGCGACGCAAGTGAAAGTTCCGTCCCCGAAGACGAACCCCAACAGGTGATATCGGATCGACGAAAGGAAAGCTTCCGCAAACGGTCGGTTAGCTTGGATCAACCGACGAGCTGTGAGCAGGAGGAAGATGATGAACTGCCCGAAGGATCAGCAGCCGGCAGGCATCATGCTGCGGAAGATGCGAGATCTCACGGACACGGAGCTCAGAGAATGTCTTCTAGGTCTAGGTCGATGGGAGCGGCGATAGGATCGCGACACCTTTCGGCACCACCATCACCACAGAAGGAAGATCATTCGGCTTCGACCGGTAAGCTACACCGGGAGGTTTCACCGTTCCAGTCGTCGGATTCACTCGCGAACGATGTCACGCGGGACACGTCGGATGGCAATTGGAACGAGTCACAGGCAACGATTATGACTACCAGGTGAGTTTCAGCCCTTTTGTGATTTTCTATGCTTTTTGGTGAAATTCGCTGTAACTTTCTTGTTGTTGACAGCTTAACCGATAACGGCAAGCTAACTCCATCGTCTAGAAGGA